>NC_057749.1:112412-167028 GCF_004010195.1 Chiloscyllium plagiosum
TGCAATTCTGGTCTCCTTCCTATCGGAAAGATGTGAAACTTGAAAGGGTTCAGAAAAGATTTACAAGGATGTTGCCAGGGTTGGAGGATCTGAGCTACAGGGAGAGGCTGAACAGGTTGTGGCTGTTTTCCTTGGAGCGTTGGAGGCTGAGGGGTGACCTTAGAGAGGTTTACAAAATTATGAGGGGCATGGATAGGATAAATAGGCAAAGTCTTTTCCCTGGGATCAGGGAGTCCGGAACTAGAGGGCATAGGTTTAGGGTGAGAGGGGAAAGATATCAAAGAGACCTAAGGGGCAACTTTTTTACGCAGAGGGTGGTAAGTGTATGGAATGAGCTGCCAGAGGAAGTGGTGGAGGCTGGTACAATTGCAACATTTAAGACGCATTTGATGGGTATGTGAATAGGAAGGGTTTGGAGGGATATGGGCCAGGTGCTGGCAGGTCGGGCTAGATTGGGTTGGGATATCTGGTCGGCATGGACGGGTTGGACCGAAGGTCTGTTTCCATGCTGTACATCTCTATGACTCTATATTGCAAAACAATCCATGACAAAGATAGCAAAATAACTTTTACAGTGAACAAACTGGTTGACAAGTTTATTTCTGAAAATAATAGAAATTTTATAATTCTAAGGTATAAAAGAATCTAATCCTGGTATTATCTTTCCCTACTCCAACCCTTAAACTAGGAAACCATCACATGTATGAAATGGGACCCTTTAGGGATGATGCTATTGACTTGTGCCAAAGAAAACACTGTCAAACTTTGGAGTTTTATTTCTGGAACCTGGCAGTGTCTGCATAAACTATCTCATCTGGCTATGGTAAATACTGTCGCCTGGTGTAGTCAACTAGGTAAAGGTTTCAAGTTGCAGCTCATGTTGGCCAGGTGGGTATAACTTTTTATTCATTCAACCCCATTAATTGTTGGTGAAAATGTTTGACCTCAATAAATAGATAATGTTTATTTGGTTAGGAGTTGATCCTGAAAATGTTATTTTGATCAACTTCAAGGATATTGTTATGGAATGGACGGTACGGTGGCTCAGTGGTTAGCACTGCTGCCTCATAGCCCCAGGGACCCGGGTTCGATTCCCACTTCGGGCAACTGTCTGTGTGGAGTTTGCACATTCTCCCCGTGTCTGCATGGGTTTCCTCCGGGTGCTCCAGTTTTCATCCCACAGTCCAAAGATGTGCAGGTCAAGTGAATTGGCCATGTTAAATTGCCCATAGTGTTAGGTGCATTAGTCAGGGGTAAATATAGGGTTGGGGAATGGGTCTGGGTGGGTTGCTTTTCGGAGGGTCGGTGTGGACTTGTTGGGCTGAAGGGCCTTTTCCCATACTGTTGGGAATCTAATCTTTAAAAAAAAATTTCCATGATGATGATTCACTATATCACAATACCATGTCCAAATGCTGTACGTTTACTTGCAACGGTATTATTTATAAATAATGTTATTCTGTTAAACCTACTGGGTTTCTGATGCAGTGTTTAGATTTATGGAGCTAAATGGTTGAAGGGTCCAAATATCTGATCTCTTAGACCTAGTTTAATTTGAGACTGTTGGGGAGGAGATGAACCATATGACTTGCAAAATATTTTTAAGAAACACGCATGCAATGTCAAACTGTGAAATGGAAGCGAGCAGAGATATTTAGCATAGACAGGACATTGCAGAGGAGAATTATTGGGAACGGCTTTATGATTAGTGGAGCAGTATGGTGGCTCAGTGGTTAGCACAGCTGCCTCACAGCGCCAGGGAGCCAGGTTCGATTCCAGCCTCGGGCGACTGTCTGTGTGGAGTTTGCATATTCTCCCTGTGCTCCGGTTTCCTCCCACAATCCAAAGCTAGGTGAATTGACCATGCAAAATTGCCCATAGTGTTCAGGGATATGTAGGTTAGGTGCATTAGTTAGGGGTAAATATAGAGTAATAGGTTCTGGAAATGGGTCTAGGTGTGTTACTCTTTGGAGGATCAGTATGGACTTGTTTGGCCGAAGGGCCTGTTTCCACACTGTAGAAATTCTATTCTATAAATTTCTAATGTGGTGTGGTTGGAAGTGGGAGGGTGTTGTGTGAGCACTCTGCCAACTCCCTGTCTTCTCCAAAAACAAAACCTGTGCTGAAAGCCTATGGTCATTCTCAAACAAATTGCTCGCTAACAAATATGATTGTTCACCTAGGAAATTCCATGTCGCAGGCAATTGAGTTCTGTGGGTCCTGATGATCCTGACCCTGGAGTTGATTCTCCAACTACTGGGAGATGGAATTGGTCCCTGTGCTTGAAATAGATATCATTCCTTTCTCTTGTTCGTTTTCTATACTTCTGCTTGCGATCAGGTGTTCTCAAAGAATTGTGTCCCTTGATATAGGAACTTTCTCCAAGTGGGTTTCTTCTGAGCCAGGATCTCTCAAGCATTGACATCTATGTTGCATTTCTTGAGAGAAACCTTCAGGGAGCCTTTGAAATGCTTCCTTTATCCTCATTTTGTTCCAGTACATTCCTTGGGCTAGGTGAAGATGATTTGCTTTAGCAGTTGAAACTTGGCTGACGCAATGGAATTGGTTTCAGATGATCATATAAAAGTCACCATGGTCTTAATGGAAAGGACTATTCTGTCATTGGAGAGAAATGACTTGTAGTGGTTTAACCTCAGGTTCACTGTGCCTCAGGTGAGGGGAGAAATTGAGGAGGGCCCTTCATGGTAACCTCATGGTAGCCAAATAATGACCATTTAAGGATCTCCTCTGGTTTGCCTGGTATGAGGCCCACCTGCAATTTTCACCATTTGGCATACACAATGAGTGAGTAATCCTGAACTTGCACCTTTACAGTTTGGGGAGTAAGAGGAAGGTCACTTAATGAAAATCACTCAGTGCCTGATTAGGATCCAGTGCCCAGACTGAAAGAGTTCCTCTCAGAACCCTCCCACTTGGTGCTGACCCCTATCAGCAAAACCCTTGTACAGTAATCGATTGGCAAAACAGCTATCAGGCTTTGATTGTAATTTCTTCCTTAGGTAGACCCATTGCTGCTCACTTAAGTGCCTGAAAGACATTTAAAGCCTTCCTTTTTCCAGCCAGAGGCTTTGACTCCTTTTTCCCAGGCATTCCTTTCCAAACAATAGTTTGTCCTTGTCATTTCACCTCAGGTAACAGTTTATTCCAGAAAAAGTTATTGTTGATTTTTTAAAACCATGAACAGTGACTGTAAGTTCTGAAGTTTACAGTTTCACATCACATTTTTCCAATTTATATTCCATCTGCCAAGTTCTTGCTTATTCACAGCCTGTTCAAAGCTGTGTTGATCTTCCTAATACCACACATTCCCACTTAGTTTTGTGTTATCTATGAGCTTGGAAATGTTAAATTTACCCTCAGATCAAAATCATTGATCCAAATAGGATTACGCAATTTTGTCCCTCGAGCTTATTCGCCATTTGATATGATCATAGCTAATCTCATCTTGCTCTCAACTCCCTTTCCTGCTCAGTCTCCATAATCTTTCAACTCATTACTAATTAAAAATCTGTCTGTCTCCTCACATTTACTCTCTGTCCCAGCAGCCACTACACTCTGCAGTAGTGAATTCCATACATTTACAACACTTAGGGAGAATTAATTTTACCTCATCCCAGTTTTAACTCTACTACCCCTAAAACTATGATCTCCCTCATGAAGATTGTTCCACATAAGGAAGCACCCTTTCAAATCTACTTTGTCAATCCCCTTTAGCATTTTATATACTTCAATTAGATTTCCCCTCATCCATCTAAACTCCAAAGTTTATTCACCATCATCGAAAGTATAGGCTAAACTGCCCAATCTCTCTTCATGAGACAAATCCCTCATCTCCGGAATCAATCTCATGAACCTCATCTGAATTGCCTCCAATGTGACAACATCTCCCCTGAAGTAGGAAGACCAAAATTGTGCACAGTACTCCTGGTGTGATCTCACTAATGGCTTGTACAGTATTTTCTTTTAGCAATAGTTGCCAAAATTCCATTTGTCTCCCTGATTACCTGCTGTACCTGATACTAATTTCCTGCAATTCATGCACAAAGGCATCCAGATCCCTCTGAATAGTTACTTAATTACTTAATAAATAGTTTTTCTATTCCTCTGACCAAAATGGAAAGTGTCTCAATTCTCACATATAAATAGTGAAAAGCTGGGAATCATATGCTGAACTTTGAGCTGCCCACCAGTAACAGCTTGACAACATAATGGTCCATTTATTCCTGTTGTCTGTTTTCTGACTGTTAGCCAATCCTTAATCCATGCAGTACATTACCCATGTGTTTTAACTTTGTTAACCACTCTATTTTAGAGGATGTTATCAAAGGTATTCTGAAAGTCTAAGCATCCACCAACTTCCTTTTATTAATTCTATTAACGACATAATCAACAGATGCCAACAGACTGAGCAGACACGATTTTCTATTCATGAATCCATTCAGCCTAAGAACACAAAGTGCTGGAGAACCTCAGCAGGTCTGGCAGCATCTATGGAGAGAGAAACAGACTCAGGTCTATCGGTCTATCATTTCCTGTTCCCCTCATTCTTTAAATAATGGAGTGACATGTACTACCTTCCATTTGACAGGAAACAATTAGTATTTATAAAATTTTGGAAGATGATCGTCAACGTATCCACTGTCTCCGTAACTACCTCTCTCTTTACTCTATCGTATGGTTGTCACTTATCCCTCAAGGTTCTTTTACATCAACATTATTAGCCCGTTTTTATTACAGAAAACTAGATCTAAAATAGCCTGTCATGTTGTCAGTTCTACGACATATTGTTCTAGAAACTTGTTCTAAAAAATTACGCAGGCTGCATGTGAAGTAACTCCACAAAGGCTGGCAGCCCATCACCACGTCGCCCTTTATTTACACATGCATATACATGAAACTGACCCGGCTCGCTTAGATCTGGTTCCAAGAGTGAATAGAACCCCTGACTCCTGTTTATATGTGTCAGCCAGGAATCAGATTGGACCAGGTTAACAACCCCAATCAGGCAACTCGTAATCTATGAGATCCATGTGGCTGATCTCGTTCCATCACTACACCCCTCTAGGTCTAAGTCCTGAGATATAGGCTCATTCTTTTTCCTGTAGCTTCTCCTTGGGCTGGTTCCTCTGACTCTGCCTTGGATACTGGAGGCATGTACCACACTGTAGCCCACCTCTTGTCCCAGGAGCATCTTGGCCAAAAATCCTTGTCATCGGTTGGTATTGCATAGAGGCTACACCATCTGCCATGTCCATCTTGTCCTCAGAGGTTTATTTGATGCTAGGTGGAGGGGGAGAACTCTCAGTTCTGACAGCCTTGCCGCAGAATATGAGGGGCCGGGTATATTTTGCTCCTGCCCTGTTTGTGAGGTTGCAGCTTTCATGTGATCCACATTCTTGTTCAGGACTGCCTCTCCCACATGAACTTTGTACGTCATGGGACCTGATCTAGTGTCAACTATGCCAGTTGCCCATGCAGGGCCATTGCTGTGGTTTTGACACCAAATTTTGTTTCCTAAAGTAAACTCCCTCTCTCGATTAGGGGGATGTTATATCAGGGTTTGGCGTTTCTGATGCCATTTCAATGCTCAGGGCAATCACTCTTGGTCCTCATAACAATATACTGTCCTCTATGGTGATCTAGTCTTGCTGAGTCCAGAAAGGATCAATTCTGGTCGTGATGGCCCTTTTGTTTCCCCAAAACTGCCAGCTGTTTTAGTTTTGCCAGATCAGGATATTTTTGTGTCCACAGTCTGATATTGTCAGCAGTGACCAGAAGGGTATGCAGAAAATTTAAAACCAGAATGGGCTATTCAAATGGTGGCACCACCGGTGGCGAATCCACTAGTGGGAGGCAGCTCAAGGCATCTGCTGCACAGTGTTCCAATTTGTAATTGTACACACTCAGAATAAGAGTCCACCACTGAATTCAACCTGAAGCTATGGCTGGCACAGCCCTGTCCATTTAAGTAGCCCTTGCAGGGATTTGTGGTCCATTTGGGGCGGCTCAGTGGTTAGCACTGCTGCCTCACAGCACCAGGGTCCTAGGTTCGATTCCCGCCTTGGGCGACTGTGCAAACTCCACACAGACATTCTCTGTGTCTGTTTGGGTTTCCTCCGGGTGCACCGGTTTCCTTCCACAGTCCGAAGATGCGTAGGTCAGGTGAATTGGCCATGGTAAATTGCCCATAGTGATAGGTGCATTAGTCAGAGGGGGGTGGGTTACTCTTCGGAGGGTTGGTGTGGACTGGTTGGGCCAAAGGGCCTGTTTCTGCACTGTAGGGAATCTAACCTAATCTAATCATTACTGTTACAAATCTACATTTGTAAAGGAATTGGGGGAGTGCTCTCACACCAAGAATGACTGCCAAACATTCCTCCTTCATCTGGGCATATCTTCATTCAGCATCAGCTAAAATCCGGGAAGTAAGTTATTGGGCGTTCCTCTCCGCTGCGCCACCGGTGAGCCAACGCTACCATGATAGCATATAGGGAAGCATCGCATGTCAGCACCGCATCTCGCTTGGGATCGTAATGTGACAATAGCTGCTTCTTCACTTCCCTAAAGGTTTACATCTTGGCTACGAAACTGTATCCAAGTCTGACCCTTCTTCAGTAATGTAAGGGTGCCAGTATGGAGGCCAGGTTACTTTCAAATTTTCTGTACTAATTTACCAAACCAAGGAAAGAACTAAGCTCCGGTACAGACATGTGAGCTGGAGCACATTTGTTGTCCTCACTTTATCTTCCGATGGGTGTAACCTGGTCTTGTTGGCTCTGTAATCCAAGCAGATCACTTGGGGGTGCCTGGAACACATTTTTCCCTCCTAAGACATACTCCCCTGTCTTGAAGGAACATTTAAGCACTATGTCTAAGTTCCCATTTATTAGCATGTCATCCAAATAAAATGTGACTTGGAATAGACCTCGTAAAGTGTTCTCCATCGTCTGCTGGAAAAATGGCACAGGCTGATGATACCCCAAAAGGCAGTGTTGTATATTGGTAAAAGCCGTTCTAGGTATTAAGTGCCTTAATTAGTCATTAGGTATTAATTGTAGCATATTTCTGGGGATCCTCATCTCACTACAATTGCAGATACACATGACTCATGTTCTAGCTTTGTAAAGAACAGCCCCCCTGCCAGTTTTGCAAAGAAGTCCTCTGTGCAAAGGATTGGGTATTTATCCAGTTGCAAAAAGTGGTTTATCGTTTGTTTAAAGACCCACAACAGCAAACTGATCCATCGGGGGACTTCATAATTGATATGGCCAGTGCTGCCCACTCTGCAAACTGTACTGATTTGATGATTCCTTTGCTTTCCAGTCTCCTGACGTCTGCCTCTACTTTTGTATGTGAGGCAAATAGAACTGGGCAGGCTGTACAGAATCATGGAATTGCTTCTTGTTCAATATATGAGGTGGCCTTGGCCCATTTGATATCCCTCGACCTTCCTAAAATATGTCCAGGTTGGGATTTTACTCAGGCAGTCATTTTCTAATCAAAAAATGTTAAGCCAGTCAATTTGAATCTTTCTCAACCAATTTCACCCCATCAAGCTTGGGCCCGAGCCTTGTACTACAATCAGTGTTAATTGAGCCAGCTGCTTCTCATAAGAGACCGGAACTGAAGTTGTACCCCCAATCTGTAGGGTTTCCCTGGCACAGGTTCTCAGCCTGGCCAAGGTTTTATGTAAACTTGAGAGTTGGAATCGAAAGTGAATTTTGGTAAAGACTGGCTCTGCAATCACTGAGACAGCTGTGCTCGTATCGATCTTCATTAGAACTGGGTGACCATTTAAGCAGAAATCTTTTTGATTGGTTCTGATTTGGATTTTGCTAAGCAGTTTAATTATTCTAACTAGTTGTAGGTGGGCTCTCCAGGGTTACACTCTCCTGGATACAGGCCTGTGGAACTTTTATATTGTTTCGAGTCCACATACCAGCAGCAACTACAATGGCCTGCTGAGCTGGATCCTCAAGAAAATTTTAACCATTTGGCCCGAGCTTGGATTTGTTTTGGTGGTTTGCTGTGCGCTGACCTAGCGTTCCATTCCTGATGAAGGGCTCCGGCCAGAAACATTGATTCTCCTGCTCCTCAGATACTGCCTGACCTGCTGTGCTTTTCCAGCAACACACTCTTGACTTCCTCTGTTCAGCCTCTGTCCTTAGTAAGGCTACTCTCAAGTGGTGTTCCCCAAGCTCAGTCAGTCCAGTGAGGCCCATTGGCATACGCTATAACTCATATGTTCCACTTGCTGCATTTTCTCACGACCATGTCAGCTGTGAAGTCCAGTTGGGCTTCAGCTAGTAGGCACTTTTGTCTGGTCACATCATTAATCCCACATCCGAAACAGTATCTCAACATCTCACTTAGGGTCAAACCAAAACCACATGCATGTCACTTTAACCTTGTCACAAATCCCGTTATGGATTCCCCTAGTTCTCAAATTGCTGAGTACAACTAAAAGCATCGCAGAATTAGAGCAGTCTTGGCGTCTTAATCCTTACATAATTCGATCAGTTCTAGAAAGGTTTAGTATCTGGTGCTTCAGTGAAAGTTAAGCTCCTAATGATCAAGAAACCTCTGGGTCCACAGAGCAGATTTACACATTGCTTTTTGTCTACCCCATAGTCATTTGCCCAGAAAAAGAAAAACACATTCTTTCTCCCTGTAATAGGCCCAGTCTTTGACAGCAGGATCAAATGAGTCAAGCTTCCCAAATAGCAGCATGACACCAGAAATGTTTATCCCAACTCAAAGACAACTGTTGCGAATGAATCCCTTCCTGGAGTGGAGGGCTGTTTTTCGTTCGTTTGCCACTGAAATAATTCCATGAAGGACAGTATCCCATCACCAAATCACCCTTCATTTGCACATATTTATACATGGCACTGACCCAATTAGCTCAGAGCTGGCTCCAAGAGTAAGCAGAACCCTGACACTCCTCTTTATGGGTCAGCCAGGACTTCCTGACTGGACCAGGTTAACAGCCCCAATCAGGGAACTCACATTCTGAGATTCGCCTGGCTGAATTTGTTCCAATCACTATAACATGCTTTTCTATTCACCTGATTGATGCCACACTCCACATTGCTACTCATGAGAGAAAAGAAAGGTGATTGAGAGGTGACTTAAGTGAGGCATAAAAGATAATCAGAGAGTTAGATCGGGTGGACAGTGAGAGCCTTTTTCCTGAAATTGTGATGACTAACACGAGAGGACATAGCTTTAAATTGAGGGGTGATAGATATAGGACAGATGTCAGAGGTGGTTTCTTTACTCAGAGGGTAGTAGGGATGTGGAATGCCCTGCTTGCAACAGGAGTAGACACTCAAACTTTAAGGGCATTTAAATGGTCATTGGATAAACATATGGATGAAAATGTAATAGTGTAGGTTAGATGTGCTTCACATTGGTTCCACAGGTTGGCACAACATCAAGGGCCGAAGGGCCCGTATACTGCGCTGTAATGTTCTATGTTTGTGTGACTGGAGGCCAGTATCCAGTGGTATACTGTGTCTGTGTTGGGACTTTTATTGTTTGTTCATATATTCATCACAATTTAAATAAGAATGTGGGGAGATGGGAAGTCAGTTTGCAGATCACGCAAAGTCTGATCAGGAGGTTGACAGTGAGGAAGTAGGCCTTTTAGGAGGATGTAAATGAATTTGTTAGAAAGGCAGATTAATGACAGATGGATTTTATCTTCGATGAGTGTGAGGTGATGCATTTTGGAAAAAGGAGCAAGACTTAATGTGGGCTGCACGGTGGCACAGTGGTTAGCACTGCTGCCTCACAGTGCCAGGGACCCGGGTTTGATTCCACCTCAGGCGATTGTCTGTGTGAAGTTTGCACATTCTCCCTGTATCTGCATGGGTTTCCTCCGAGTGCACCGGTTTCTTCCCACAATCCAAAGATGTGCAGGTCAAGTGAATTGGCAGTATTAAATTGTCCATTGTGTTAGGTGCATTAGTCAGGGGTAAATATAGGGTAGGGGAATGGGTCTGGTGGGTTACTGTTCAGAGAATTGGTGTGGACTTGTTAGGTCAAAGGGCCTGTTTCCATACTGTAGGGTATCTAATCTAATTAATGAATGGCAAGACACTAGGAAGCTCAGAGGAACAGAAAGATCTTTAGATGTTTGTCCACAGACTTCTGGAGGAATCTGGGCAGGTTAATTGGGGTAGTTAAGGCATTCACCTTTACCATAATAGTACAGATTATTCGAGCAGAGAGATTTTGTTGGAGCTGTACAGCAGAGAAGGCTGAAGGGGGCATCTGATAGAGGTATACGAGATTGAGGGGCATGGTCAGTGGTTAAAAAATAAGGAGGCATAATGTTAAGGCCAGAGGCAGAGGATTTAGAGGTTACTTGAGGGGAATAAAAATTTTCATAGGGTCTAGAATGCACTGCATGGGAGGATAGTTGAGGTCTTTAATTGAAGTATCATTATATTCACGGCTATCGGCCTGTGCAGGAAAGTGGAACTAATGTCGATTTTGTGTATTTTTGGAGATATAGACTCAAGAGGCCAAAGACCTCTTCTGTACTTTATGATTCTATGTTTGTTCACCGTTAATAATTATTTTATGAATAACAAAGCCTCTATGAAGTACTTTTATTCTGAATTGCAGTCATTCAGGTACATTAATCGTTTTGATGGCTTAATGAGGAAGTTACACATTTGTGGAATAGTGAGACTCAATTATTGTCGCAGTCTTCCCAGTTGAGTCATGACACCTGTTTGGATAATCCAATCACTCATGAAGTTTAGATATTTTAACAAAGGAAGCTGTTGTATACTGTCACTAAAACAATTTGCCGGTCTAATTAGCATCTTCTATATCTATGAATTGTGCACATGGGTTAATAGTGGTGCAGACACTGATGAACTCTGATCAATCTTTCTATTGCTGGCATTTTCTGTTGTCTCTGGGCCAATTTAGTGACTCATCAAAAAGGTAGAACACCTTTCAACACTTGTTACCATCTCCTTCAAAGAATTCCTTTACTTTTAGTTTACGACTTCATTAATTAACATCCACATGTATATTTGATACAAAAGAAATATCAGAAGCTGCAACTAGCTGTTGTCAATTTGAATATGTTTACAGATTAGCAAAGTCTTTGTTGATCTCTAAGTGTCTTGAAGAGAGTTTGATAGTACAATATTTTCAATAAAATGTCATGTGTTATCTCTTGCTAGTGGATGTCAGAATGGTTTGGTGTGTGTCTGGACTGTCCCGCAAGAGGTTTTCAAGGTTTCTCAGTCCACTTCCAGCAGCTCTGATGAATGGTGGGAACAAGAATCCAAGAATGAAGTGAAGGTAACACTATTACTAGCATCTCCAGCAGGTATTTCATTTTCCTTGCTAGCAAAGGATAGCTAGTTGGTTTCTGAAGAAACACTTCACATCTATGTGATGTTGGTCAGTCTAATAATATCCTGTCAAGAGAATATCTGCTGCCAGTGTTCTTTTTAACGTTTGATCTTTACTATTGGTAGATGTAGAGGTGGGTATGGCTTTAATTCTATCCAAATTGCGGCCAGTGAACAGTTACAATCCCCCTAATTACTTACTGGCCAGAAAACCACCAGATCACAGGTGTTTAGGATTTTAAGCTTGCTCAACTGACAAGCAGAAAGGGTACACGCCAAAGATGTTCAAGTTTGTCTTGCATATGTGCATACAGGTCCCAATGGCAATTTAAGTGCACATTGAGTGAGGAGTTGCTGCTGCTCTGCCACCAAGCTCAATCAGGTCAACAAATGGTCATCTCCAATGAGGCCAAATCAGTGAATATTTTCCAAAGAAGAGCTGCATTGAACGCAATACATTAACTCTGTTTCCCTCTCCACAGATGCTATCAGACATGCTGAGTTTCTCCAGCACTACTTGTGTTTATTTCAGATCTCTGGCATCTGCAGTAAACATTTTTCTCTCTCAAGGTTTGTGTGAAGATTTGTAGCTCGGGTGCCAGGTTGTTGTAGTTGTGGGTTTGTTCACCGAACTGGGAAGTTGATTTGCAGACATTTCGTCCTCTGTCTAGGTGATACCTTCAGTGCCTTGGAGCCTCCTGTGAAGTACTGCTGTACTGTATCTTCTGGAATTTATTTGGTTATATTTCTGCTGCTTCTGGTTGCCGGTTCCAGCTGTTGGTTATAGTAGCCGGTATATTGGGTCCAGGTTTATGTGCTTGTTGATAGAGTTTGTGGATGAATGCCGGGCTTCTAGAAATTCTCTGGCTGTCCTCTGTTTGGCTTGTCCTATGATTGTTGTGTTGTCCCAGGCGAATTTGTGGACCCTGTTTTCTGTGTGTATGGCTACTAGTGATGGCTGGTCATGGTATTAGTGGCTGGTTGGTGTTCATGGATGCAGATTGCCAGCTGTCTGCCTGTTTGTCCTATATAGTATTTCGTGCAGTGTTTGCATTGAAACTTGTAAATTATGTTTGTCTTGTACTTGATGGGGATAGGGCCTTTTGTCCTGGTGAGTTGTGTGAGTGTGGCTGTCAGTTTATAGGCTGTCATGGATCCAAGTGGTCAGAGAAGTCTGGCTGTCAGTCCAGAGAGATTTTTTTTTATAGGGTAGCGTGGCTAGTGAGTTAGGTCATGGCATGTCCTCGTCGCTTTGTTTATCTGTAAGGCATCTGTGCATGAAGTTGTGGGGATATCTGTTCTTGGTGAACACTCTGTAGAGGTGTTCTTCTTCTCTTTGTAGATCGGGAGTGCTGCAGTGTGTTGTAGCCCTTTTGAGGAGAGTCCTAATGCAGCTTTTCGTGTGTGTCCGGGTGTTTGCTGTTGTAGTTCAGGATCTGGTCAGTGTGTAAGGCTTTCCTGTACACTTTTGTGGTGCATTCACCGTACTGTGTTCGTCCTACCATCTCATCCGGGAATGGGAGTTGATTGTTGGTTTCCTCTCTCATAATTCTGATCCCTGTGAGCATGCTGTTGATAATTCAGTGTGTGTTCTCGATTTCTGTTCTCTTAATAATAAAAATGTCATCCACATATCTGATTCAGAGTTGGGGTTGGATTTGGATTTATGGGAGGGGTGTTTGTTCCAGTCTTTGCATCACTGTTTCTGCTATGAGCCCAGAGATAAGTGAGCCCATATGTGTTCCATTGATCTATTCATATATTTTGTTGTTGAATGTGAAGTGTGTCATCAAGCACAGGTCTAGTCAGTCCCTGGTTCACAGGGATCAGATTTACGAGAGAGAAGGAAACCAACAATCTACTCTCATTCCTGGATGAGATGGTAGGACGAACACAGAATGGTGAATGCACCACAAAAATGTATGTAAAAGTGTACACACACTGACCAGATCCTGAACTACAACAGCAACCACCCGGACACACACGAAAAGCTGCATTAGGACCCTGCTCAAAAGGGCTACAACACACTGCAGCACTCCCGATCTACAAAGAGAAGAACACCTCTACAGAGTGTTCACCAAGAACAGATATCCCCACAACTTCATCCGCAGATGCCTTACAGACAAACAAAGCGACGAGGACATGCCATGACCTAACTCACTATCCACGCTACCCTATAAAGAAAAATCTCTCTGAACTGACAGCCAGACTTCTCCGACCACTCAGATCCATGACAGCCTATAAACTGACAGCCACGCTCAGACAACAACTCACCAGGACAAAAGACCCTACCCCATCATGTGCAACACAAACATAATTTACAAGAGCCCATGCAAACACTGCACGAAACACTATATAGGACAAACAGGCAGATGATTAACGAACATGAACACCAACCAACCACTAAATGCCACAACCAGCTATCATTAGTAGCCATAAACACTGATGACAAGGACCATAAATTCGACTGAGGCAACACAGCGATCATAAGACAAGCTAAACGGAGGACAGCCAGAAAATTTCTAGAAGCACAGCACTTGTCCACGGGCTCCATCAACTAACACAGACCGAGACCCAATATACCAGCCACTACAACGAACAACCAAAACCGGCAAACAGAAGCAGTAAGAATGGAACCAAATAAATTCCAGAAGAGACAGTACAGCAGCATTTTAGTGGAAGCTCCAAAGCACTGAAGATGTTACCTCGACAGGGGACGAAATGTCTGCAAATAAAATTCCCAGCTAGCTGAACATTTTTCTGTCCAGTATTTGGGCCTGAAGTAACATGAGTGCTCCACTGGATCCTACAAAGGAAGCTAATCCCTTGTCCCAATTCAGCTCACAGAACTGTGAGAAGTGCACTAATAGCATGTTGTTAAGCCCCAGTAGTTAGAATAGCTAGGGCATTTTATTTTTTCTGCAACAGGGTTTGAGTTTCAAAATCTCCTCATCCATTTAGAGTTAAAATTGGGGTCTTAGTTTCAGAACATTTAAAGTAGGAGGAAAGGTAGACCATTCAGCCTCTCAAGTCAACTCCACTGCTTAATAAGGTTACGACTGATTCATTTATGTTTTGAATTCCATTTTCCTATCTATCTCAATGACCTTTCATTCCCTCGCCTAATAATTTATCCGCCTTAAAAATATTCATTGACCCTGTCTCTACAACTTTCTGAAGGAGCGAGTTCAAAGTTGTACAATCCTCTGAGAGAAAAAAAGAAAGTCTTGTTCTCACATGGGATCTGTGGTAAGTTGGTAAGGTGGATAAGAAGTGGCGTAGTCATAGAAGACAAAGTAGTGGTAGAAGGGAATTATTCTGACTAGATATCTGTGACCAGTGGTGTTCTGCAGGGATCTGTGCTGGGACCCGCGTTGATTTGTAACATATAAATGATTTGGAGGAGAATCCAGGTGGCCTGATTTGTAAGTTTGCAGAAGACACAAAGATTCAGATGGCTGTGGATAGTGATGAGGATTGCCAGAGGATACAAAGGATGCAGATAGGCTGGAAACCTGGGCCCAGAAATAGCAGACAGAGTTTAATCCGGACAAAAAGGCTGTGGTGCATTTGGGAGATTTAATGCAGAAAGGAGGTATGCAGCAAATGGCAGAACCTTTAGTAGTATCAACATACAAGAGGGATCTAGCTATACAAGTTCACAGTTGCCTGAAAGTGGCAACACAAGTGGACAAGGTTGTCAAGCAGGTCGAAGGCATGTTTGCTTTTATCATTAGGGCATAAAATATAAAACTCAGCAAGTCATGTTGCAGTTGTACAGAACTTTAGAGAGGGTATACTTGAAGTATTGTGTACATTTCTGGTGACCATGCTACCAGAAGGATTTGGAGGCTTTGGAGAGAGTACAGAAATGGTTTACTGGGTTGTTGCCTGGTTTGGAAGATATTAACTGTGATGAAGGATTGGATACACTTAGTGTGTTTTCACTTGAACATCGAAGGATGCGGAGCAACCTGACCGAAATTTATAGAATTATCAGAAGCATTGGTGGAATGAATAGTCGGAACCTTGTTTTTAGGGTAGCAGTGTCAATCGCCAGGGAACGTTTGTTTAAGGTAAAAGGGGGTGAGAGGCAAGTGTTTTACATCGAGGATGTTAAGTGCCTGGAATACACTGCCGCAAGAGATGGTGGAGGTGGATATAATATCAATATTTAAGAGGCAACTTGATAGATATATAATCAAGGAATAGATTAATATGGACTGCATAGAGGCAAACAATTTTTAGTTTTGAAGGATATCATGTCGATGCAGGCTTGGTGGGCTGGAATGCCTGTTCGTATGCTATGTTTCAGTCCAAAAACTCAACCCCTAATTTTAAAATGGTGTTCCCACAAGAAGAAACATTATTTTCATGTCCACCTTGTCAAGACTGGTCAGCATCACATACAATCACATCACCCGTTTTCTCGACCGCGATGAAAACAAGCCTATGCTCATAAGACAGCCACCTGATTCCAGGTGTGCACCTATTAAACCTCTTCAGATCACTTTCATCACATTAATCCTTCCTTTAAATAAAGAGACCAAAACTGCAGGCAATATTTTAGATTTGGTCTCACTAATGTCCTGTAAAATAGAACTATAACATCTTACTTTTTAAGTTCACTTCCACTCATAATAATTTATAGCAACTCACTAGGCTTCATGATTAAGCACTGTACTTCCATTCTAATTGTTTGTGACTTGTGCACCAGAATACTTAAATCCCTTTCCATAATTGTTCTCCATTTAAATAATGCTCTGCTGTTTCATTCTTTCTACCTCAGTGAATTTCTTATTTTCCCACATTATAGAATCGTTACAGTGTGGAAACAGGCCATTTGGCCCATCGAATCCGCATATCCCATCTGGACCAATCCCCCCCCCGCCCACGCAGTTCCCACAACTAATCCACCTAGCCTGCACATCTCTGGACATAGGAGCAATTTAAGATATCCTCTGGCAATCCACCTAACCTTTGGACTGTAGGAGGAAACCAGAGCACTTCAAGGAAACCCACAAGACACAGGGAGAATGTGCAAACTCCACACTGACAGTCGTCCAGGGTGGAATCAAACCCGGATCCCTGGCATTGTGAGGCAGCAGTGCTAACCACTGAAACACTATGCCACCTCTATTATTATTCCCAATTATACTTCATCTGCCAGATTTGTTTCGAATGTGGGGTGCTGGAAAAGCACCGCAGGTCAGGCAGCATCCGAGGAGCAGGAAAATCAATGTTTCAGGCATAAGCCCTTCATCAGGAATCCTCACCTGCTATGCTTTTCCAGCACCACACTCGATTTCAATCTCCAGCATCTCCGGTCCTCACTTTCTCCCTGCCAGTTTTTTTTTACTCGTTCAACTTATCTTTATCCTCCTGCAAACTCCTTTTGTCACCTTTATACTTTCCTACCTGTCTTTGTGTCATCTGAAAATTTAGTTATCAGGGTTTTGTTCCCTTCATATAAGTAATTGATGTAAAATTTTTGTTCAGGCCCAGAACAGACCGCTGCAAAACTTTAACGGTCGTATCCTACCAATTAGATATGGACCTACTTATCCTCTCCTAGTTTCGGCCAACCAGCCAGTCTTCTATCTATACTAATATATTTGCTCGTGCACCATGTGCTTTTATTTTCTGCAATAACCTTGCATTTGGCATCCTATCAAATGCCTTCTGAGAATCCAAGTACAGTATGTCAGTAGGATTATCCAGGTTCAGGTTACTCCTTCGAAGAATATAGTGAACTGGTTAAATGATTTCCCCTCCACAAAACAATGTTGACTTTACCAATTACTTTCAGCTTTTCTAAATGTGCAGCTGCAGAACGAATTTTTAATTTTTGCTTAATGGATTACAATTGAGCTGCTTCTTTTTGATTCTGTGGAATGTGCCTTAATAAACCTCTAAATAGAAGTAACGCATCAATTGTCAAAGAATATCTGTGCCTTTATAAACTTTTTTTATATGAACAATCCTTGTCTTCTGTTATAATATATTTTAAAGAACATTATACTTAATGTTTGTATTTTAATTTTTATTATCATGGAATTTGAAGAGTGGATGTAAAAATGTCGGAGAGGCAGCGTGCATCTATCAACTGAAGGGGCACATCACTCCGGTGCGCACTGTAACCTTTAGCCCTGATGGACTGGTCTTAGTATCAGGGGGACTTGGTGGACTAATGAACATTTGGTCACTGCGGGTAAGAAGTTAGACTAACATGAATTGTGTTGTTTCTATTCTATTCTAAAGTGCTAGCTTATCAAAAATTAACTAAATTAGGAAATCTATCAAAAAAGCCTACAGTTTCTTCACTGAAATGGATTTTAATTATAACCTTCGAACTTGAATTTTCCACATCGTTTCATTGGTTTACACATATGGTATACTTTTTATGGTTTTCCATTTGATGAAAATGCTAAATAAAAAATCTAGTCTGTTTTTCACTTCATTTAAGTTTTGGAAGTTGCACAAAAAGTTATAATCAGAATTTTATGAACATAATGGACACGTTTGCCAGAGGTGGAGAAAGTGCCATAAAATTCCATGAGTGACTTTCTCCCTGTTGACCCACCCAACCTTGCCACAATTTTACAGGCAGTGAGTGAGACTAAAAGCTGCCCTTTAGGCCTTCGTGACCAATTGATGTCATTTAAAAGCCACTCCCCTCTTAGACCACAATTTGTTAAAGTAGGAGGAGAAGTGCAGGAAACCAGCAGGTTTGTGTACTTTGGCAGGAAAGATTGGTGGAGTTGAAGGTGGAGTGTTGGATAGCTCCTTCAAAAAGCCCCTTTTCTGAGTACCCCCTCAACCTGATTGTTACACCTGTCCTTCATTCCAGACTTGGGTCTGCGATGATCAAAAAACTGACTTTACATCTAGCTTCCACCTCTTTAGTTTGTGGGATAAAGTTAAAAATCATACAGCATCAGGTTATAGTCCAACAGGTTTATTTGGAAGCACTAGCTTTCAGAGCACTAGCTTTTTTGTTCCTAACCCAGGATGGTAGTGTGCTACAGAGTGTCGTGACAGGTACTGGTGCTATTCAGAATACAGCCTGGATTCCTGATGTTGGAGTTGCAACTTGTTCCAATAGGTCCAACAGGTTTATTTGGAAGCACTAGCCATCAGAGTGCCATTCCTCATCAGGTGGTTTCTGGGATAGATTGCAGTCCCATTATTGGCCACAATTCCCAATGGAGCTGCCAAAACATACCTCAGCTTTGAATGGTTCCAAGATAGCTGTCCAAACTGAGGTACATTACAACTGGTGACATCTCTTTTGATGGCAAGCAGGAAATACATTAAATCCTGCTCTATATCTGCACACCTGATCAGAAGTTCTTGTGTGCATCTTCAAAGTTGATTTCTTTAGTTTTTCCAAGGATTCTAATCATTGTTTCTGTTCAGACCTTCCTGAGACACTTCAATACTTGAAGATAAATCAGAATGGAGTATAAATGATCTCTATTTCCTAAATTTAACATTTACACAACTCTATTTCCTAAATTTAACATTTACACTTGGCTGCTTAAGAGTAAACATAGCTGCAAATTTGTTGTCTTCCCAGAAATAATCCAGTGACCCTTTCTCATTTACTTTTTCTTGTTCCTAACCCAGGATGGTAGTGTGCTGCAGAGTGTTGTGACAGGGTCTGGTGCTATTCAGAATACAGCCTGGATTCCTGATGTTGGAGTTGCAGCTTGTTCCAATAGGTCAAAGGTAGGGACCAGAACTCTGGCATTGTATGATGTACTTTTACAAATTCCCTGATATATGTTTGGACACTGAGAATTAAAGTTTTTAAAGTGACTGCTGATTAAATAATTTAAAACAGTTAGTCATCATTTAGGGTGCTCGAGATCAAGACTTTAAGACTCCTACATTTGGTTCGGTAGGATCCGTGCAGAAACAGGCCACTAGACCCAATAGATCTATGCCAATGTTTATACTCCAAATGAACCACTTCCAACCTTGCTTCATCTCGGGGTGTAACCGTATCTTTCTATACCCTTCTTCCAACATGTAGTTATCTATTTTTTTGCAAAATTGCATCTAATCCTCCATCATTCAATTTGGTGGTGAGTTCTGCATTCTCACCATTTCCTTACAAAAAAATTCTTAGATTTATTTATAATTATCATATTTACAGCCTTTGGTTTTGGCCTTGCTTGAACCAGAAACTTCTTTATGGTTATGCAAATGATGTAAATATTTTATTGCCATTCGATCTTGCCTTTTTCAAAGATAAGCTTCAAAGATAAGCAAAACAAATAGAGTGAGTGATCTCTTAATTGAATGACAGACAGCTTCCTTCATATGCAGTATTGTCATGACCAATCCCTAAACAAGGTTCCCCAATTTCCAGACGGGATACCGCAAATCATTAAATTCCTGGATGAGGATGGTTGAACTGGCTCCCTTTCTTCAATCACTTTCCCCCTCAGTTAGTCACAACAATGTTGATGCCTTTCTCCCATTCCAAATATATCTATGTTTTAATTGAAGCAGTTTAATTGGGCTTTCTTGATTTAAAGAAGAGTTTTTAAACACAACATAAATGTTGAGTAATAAGAAGCAAAATGTATAGACACACATTAAGGATTCATAAAAGTAATCATAAAATTGGAGAACACCAAGTGTTGAGATTGAAACTTAGCGTCAATTTCATGATCATTGGTTTATTTGAAGATTGAATGAGAATTTTTTTGTCATGGTTTCTTTCAGTGGTGGCTGGCTCAGTGCAAGAGGTGGTATTTTCACCTTCTTTATGTACTGTAGTATCAAATGGCTGTTCCCAAGGTGCAACTTTCACACTATGTTAGATCACATTGCATGTCGGGTTCCTAGTACATACAGACTAGCAGTAATCCCAGTTTTATATAGTCATTTTGGATATTGTATCACAGGTTGTTGACTGAAGCAAGGGAGGAAGTAGCAAGTGTGCTTGCAAGAACTTTCAATTCCTCTCTGGCTACAGGAGATGTGCTGGTAGACTGGAGGACAGCCAATGTTGTACCAATAAAGGGATAAAGCATGAAAGTACAGTCTGAGTCAGTCTAACCTCGCTAGTAGAGAAACTGTTTGAAGGAATTCTGAGCAACACAATTAATCTGCATTTGGAGAGAGACAGGGATTAATGAAGAACAGTCAGCATAGTTTTGTTAAGAGGAGATCTGTTCTGACCATCTTGATTGAATTAGACAAGGAGGTAATCAGATGTGCAGGTGAGAAAAATGCTTTTGAAGTAGATGAGATTACTTACAGTGTGGAAACAGGCCCTTCGGCCCAACAAGTCCACAACGATATTCTGAAGAGCAACCCACCCAGACCCATTCCCCTACATTTACCCCTTCACCTAACACTGCGGGTAATTTAGCATGACCAATTCACCTAATCTGCACATTTTTGGACTGTGGGAGGAAACCAGAGCACCCGGAGGAAACCCACGCAGACACGGGGAGAATTTGCAAACTCCACACAGTCAGTCGCCTGAGGCAGGAATTGAACCCGGATCTCAGGCGCTGTGAGGCAACAGTGCTAACCACTGTGCCACCGTGTCTACTTGGACTTCACTAAGGCTTTTGATAGGGATCCGCATGGGAGATTGATAGCAAAAGTAAGAGCCCTTAGAATCCAAGGAAATTTGGTAAATTAGATCCTCAATTTGCTGAGTGACAGGAAACTGATGGTGATGGTTGAGGTGAGTTTTTCCAGTAGGTCAGTTTTGGAGCCCTGGTTGTTTGTGGTATCTGAATGATTTAGATTTGAATGTGGGAGGGTTGATCAGTAAGTTTGCAGATGATACAAAAATTGGTGGGTTGGTAAATAATGAGAAGGATTGCCTTGAATTGCAAGAAGACATGGACAGGGTGGTCAGATGAGCTGATAAGTGGTAAATGGAATTCAATCCAGATAAATGTGAGGTGATGAACTTGAGCAGGACAAACGAGGCAAAGGAATACATGAACGGTAAAACCCTGGATCAAAGGACCTTGGTGTGTATGTACACTGGTCCCTTAAGGTACCAGGACAGGTAGATAAAGTGGCTAAGAAAGCATAGTCGAGACAGAGAGTTTAAGAGCAAGGAAGTTGTGCTGGAACTGTATAAAATATTGGTTTTGCAACAGCTGGAGGATGCATGCAGTTCTAGAATCCATATTGTAGGAGGGATGTGAAAACATTGGCGAGGGTGCACAGGAAATTTGCCAGGATGTTGCCTGGACTGGAGAGTTTTAATTATGAAGAGAGATTGAGCAGACTGGGATTGTTCTTGGAGCAGAGGAGATTGAGATGTATAAAATTAAGAGGTACAAATAGGGTAGACAGGGAAAAAAAAGACTTTCCACTTAATGGAGAGATCAGTAACCGGGCAGAGATTTAAAGAGAAGCGAAGAGGTCGAGACGTTATGTGAGGAAAAGCCTTTTTCACCTCAAGGGTGGTCAGAATCTGGAACTCATTGCCTTGTCAGGGTGGAAGAAGCCCTCATAACAAAAGAATTATTTAGATGTGCACTTGCGGTGCTAAGGCATTCCAGGTTATGGGCCAAATTGCTGTAAAATGGGAAGGAATATTCCGACAGGCCTTTCTCTGTGCTGTAGACCTCTAAAACTCTCTGATCCTAGAAATGCAAAACACAATCATATCTGCAAGAGATGGCTTCCTGCTCAGTGGGAGTAGGTAGTCAGCTTCTTGTTATCTCTTGCTTCTTATTTTTTTGTTTAAAGTTGCCTCCAACTCTTGTAACCCACTCAGGACTATATGAGACAGTGCCTGAATTTATATTTGCATCATCTTTTGGATCTAATAGTCCTTTTTACAGAAAATAGTGGAATTAAGTACTGAAGGTTCTGATTAGTCACTGTGTAGGTAACATGGCACTTGTGTTAGCTTCTCAGCACACAACAGATTCTTAAAATTGAACACTTCGCTTTTGGTGTTGTTTCCTTCAACATAAATCGATGAGTTATAATTTGTATAGGAAAGCTCATTCTCAGCATTTGTCCTAATTTTGTTAATATGACAATGATGTTTGCAAACTTCTACAGTTATTTTGGCTGACTGCTTCATAGGAGAACACTGTCACAAAACGGTGAAGTGCTGAGCGTTGCTCTATAAAGATTGGGGGGATGGAGGTAATCTTGCACAATGTGATTGCATTTTCAGTATTTTCTGTTTTTATTTCCAGCAAGAGTGGTTATGCTACTGGTTCACAACTCTAAAGGTGTAGCAAACATGTGATCAAATGCTAAATAAATGATTATTTGCTATTTTCAGTTCAATGATGGCGTCTGCTCAGGGTCATGAGTTTCTGTTATGGGACTTCATGTGACAAAAGAGGCCAATTCTTGATGTGCATATCTTTGAACATATGGAGCAGGATGTTCCATGTAGAAGTGGGATCTGGAGTGCAGCATTTTCTTCTTTCTCTGTCGCCCACTCTGCTTCAACGTTCAACGTTGGTTCACTGGAGAGTGTAGGAGCAGACCATACCTGAAGCCACCAAACAAGACTACTTGCATACCAAACAACATAAGCAGCAAGTGATAGATAGACCTAAGGGATCCCACAAATATAAGCTCTGCAGTCCTGCTACATCAGTTGTGAATGGTACTGAGCTGAAAAATGTGTTGCTGGAAAAGCGCAGCAGGTCAGGCAGCATCCAAGGAGCAGGGGAATCGATGTTTCGGGCATAAGCCCTTCTTCAGGAATGAGGAAGGTGTGCCAAGCAGGCTAAGATAAAAGATAGGGAGGAGGGACTTGGGGGAGGGGCGTTGGGAATGCGATCAGTGGAAGGACATTAAGGTGAGGGTGATAGGCTGGAGAAGGGGTGGGGTCGGAGAGGTCGGGAAGAAGATTGCAGGTTAAGAAGGCGGTGCTGAGTCCGAGGGACTGAGATAAGGTGGGGGATGGGGAAATGAGGAAGCTGGAGAAATCTGCATTCATCCCTTGTGGTTGGAGGGTTCCTAGGCGGAAGATGAGGCGCTCTTCCTCCAGGCGTCGTGTTGCCATGGTCTGGCGATGGAGGAGGCCAAGGACCTGCATGTCCTTGGCGGAGTGGGAGGGGGAGTTAAAGTGTTCAGCCCCGGTGCGGTTGGGTTGGTTGGTGCAGGTGTCCCAGAGGTGTTCTCTGAATTCCAGAGGTGAGGTGAGGTGAGAGTAACAGCCCTTGACATCATTTGACCAAGTGTGGCATCAAGGAACCCTAGCAAAGCTGGAATTAGTGGGTATCAGGAGGCAACCCTCTTCGATGGTTGGAGTCATACCTGGTATATAGACAGATAGTCATGATTGTTGGAGGTCAGTCATCTCAGCTCCAGGCCATCCCTGCAGGCGTTCCTCAGGGTAGTGTCCAATGCCCAACCATCATCAGCCGCTTCATTAATGACCTTCCCTCCATCATAAGACCAGAAGTCGGGATTTCCAACAATGATTGCACGATGTTCAGCGCCATTCACAAACTACTCAGATACTGAAGCAGACTCAAATTCCCCTCCAAACCTCTCACCATCCTGACTTGGAAATATATCAGCATTCCTTTACTGTCACTGGGTCAAAGTCCTGGAATTCCCTCTGTAATGGCATTGTGGGTCAACCCACAGCAGGTGGACTGCAGCGGTTCAAGAAGGCAGCTCACCACCCCCTTTTGTTGAGATTTCTTGTGTGCTCGTACATGTCACTGATACACAGTTCAGGCCTCTCTGCAGTACAGATGTGAGATTATGGCACTAACTGTGTTCAGTAGGACCTTTCTTGACTTTAGATTTTTTTTATTTTAGGTTTAGATTTATTGTCATATTTATGTACAAAAATAAAGTGAAAAGTGTTTTTCGCATATTATGTACAACGTGTCGTCAGACTCCAGCACTGTCTTGAAACACTGAATAGAATGCAAGATTTTACCGCAATGGAGTTCATCTTTCCCTCCTCCTCTAGTTTCTCCTCTGCTGCTCCTCTAGTCACTGCTTAAACACAGCCGGAGTCTCTGAAACAGGCTCTGTTTCAGAGACTCCCTATAAAGGCCTCTGTAACAAGCTCTGCGATCTCGGTTATGGTCTTGCAATGCTCTCACAATCATGACTGCCATGTTGAAACTGGAGCTATTGGTGTGGGGATGCGCGGATTCCATCCTTCCTGTTCCCTATCCAGTGCTCTTCCAGATGATGCCGTTGCACATGGTTGTTGGAGTCTCCACTTTCCCTGTCGCTGATGCTGCCGCTCCTTCAGGTGCGGGGCCTAGCTGTGGACTTGGAGCCTTGGCTCAGCCTGTAAGTCTGAGCCAGGGGAGTCAGCCCAGGACTTGTGGGTGGCACAGTGGTTAGCACTGCTGCCTCACAGCACCAGAGACCCGGGTTCAATTCCCGCCTCAGGCGACTGACTGTGTGGAGTTTGCACGTTCTCCCCGTGTCTGCGTGGGTTTCCTCCGGGTACTCCGGTTTCCTCCCACAGTCCAAAGATGTGCAGGGTCAGGTGAATTGGCCATACTAAATTGCCCGTAGTGTTAGGTAAGGGGTAAATGTAGGGGTATGGGTGGGTTTCGCTTCGGCGGGTCGGTGTGGACTTGTTGGGCCGAAGGGCCTGTTTCCACACTGTAATCTAATCTAAAAAACTTGCTCTCACTCGTTAGGAGACCCTGAACTAGGATGGAGCATGTCTGGCTCATCCTGGTGTCACTGCTGCCAGAGGCCTCCACCTTCATCTGCCACCGTCCACACTTTAAAGAAAAGGGCAAAAGCAAAAATAATTTTAAAAAAGGAGAAAGAAAGCTGATGGGAGCAGCCAAATTCCATTCTACTCTGCCACCATCTTGAACTTGCAGAGGTCTTTGTTGTTAATCACCCACTGTTGTACATTGTAGAAAACTGAGCTAGGACAGCTGGTCCAGTATTGGATCCTCTTGTCAATGTCCTCCTTCTGAGAGAGGTGGCTACCATGGTACAGAAAATGCTCTACATCTGTAACCTGGGACATGGAATATTAATTGATCAGATCTGGATTGATATGGGTTTTGTTCTGGCAGTATTCAACAACTGGATAAACCTCTTTTGTGCAAAATTCAAGAGTCCGAGCAAATCTTACTCCGAGTGGACAGTGGGCAGTGACACTGCAGTCATTTGCACATTGTAGGAGTTGTATGTAAGGTCCTAAGAAATAGGAGTAGGCAGCTCAGCTCCACCTACAATTAAGATCATGGCTAATCTGAAACTCCTCACTTCCTCTTTCCTGCCTTTTTCTGTAACTCTTGATTCCCATCCTGATCAAGAAACGGTCTACCTCAGCCTTAAATATACACAAGGACTGTGTCTCCACAGCTCTCTGTGGCAAGAAGTTTCAAAGGCTCCCAATCCTCAGAAGGAATTTCTCCTGTCTTAGTCATAAATTGGCACATCTAAATTCTGCAACTGTGCCCTCTGCTCCTAGACTCTTCCACGAAGGTCAACCGCCTTAGAATTCTCTATGCTTCAATGAGATCACATAGCATTTTTCTAAATTCCAATGAGTAGAGTCCCAACCTATTTAACCTTTGTTCAAAAGACAGTCCCTCCATACTGGAATCATCTGAGTGAACCTTCTCTGAATTGTCTCCAATCAAATAATGTCTTTCCTTAAATAAGGGGACCAAACTGCTTACAACAGTCAAGGTGTGGTCTGACCAACAACTTGTACAAGACTTCACTACACTTGTACGCCAGCATCTTGAAATATGAGACACGATTCCAGTTGCACCTGTCTGTTAGCTTTTTGTGTTTTGTGCACAAGTACTGCAAGTCCCTTTGTGTTGCAACTTTACACAGTTTTTCTCCAATCAAGTAATATTCTGTTCATTTGTTCTCCCTTCCAAAATGAACAACTTCATATTTCCCACATTATACTCTGTTTGCCAATTATTTGTCCCCTTACTTAACCTATCACTGTCTCAGCCAACTGTTCATATCCCTCTCGCAACTTGCCTTTCAAGAATACAAGGTAGACAAACAGGAGGCTGGAAGAACACAACAAGCCAGACAGCATCAGGAGGTGGAGAGTTAACATTTCGGGTGTAACCCTTCTTCAGGACCCTTCAAGAATTAAAAAACAAGAACAGAGGATGCTGCTGAGAAGCAACTGAGGAAGATTCTGGGAGGAATCAGCTCAGTCACCGTGACTAAGGAGGGGATTGCAGAAGAGGTGGTGTCAGTGAACACTAAGAGTATCAAGCAAAGGGCGCTGCTGAGAAGCAATTGAGAGTTCTGGGAGGAGTTGGCTCAGACACTGCAACCGAGGAGGGGTACACAGGAGCGGTGGCATCAGCAAAAGCTGCAAGAGCACCGAACATAGGTACTGCTGAGAAGTGACTAAGGATGATTCTGGGAGGATTTGGATCTGTTGCCAGCAACTGCCCGGGAATAAGGAAAAGAGAGGCAAGCTATAGCAGAATGGCCATTTTTGGAGCAGCCATTTTGAGAAGGGTTGCTTGATGGTTGAAATGCTGCTGCCGGTTTAAGTGTAGGCTTTGGTAAATAGAGTGGTCAGCAACAAGGTATGGGTGTGGTAAGATTCTGTTCTTCGGCTTAGTGTAATGGGGTAGAGATGGCAGTTGAGGCAGTGGTATGCTCCTGACAGATGTGGGAGACCAGGGAGCAGTCTAGTGTCCCTGAGGACAATGTCTGCAGGAAGTGTGACCAGCTGCAGCTCCTCACAGACCTCATTGGAGAGGCAGTTGGACACACTGAGGAGCATACAGGGGGCAGAGAGTGTAATAGACACTAGTTATGGGGAGGTGGTCACACCACAGGTTCAGTCAAGTAGTTGGGTGACCACTAGGAGAGGTAGGCAAGTAGTGCAGGAGTTACCTGTTGCTTTTCTGCTCTCTAACAGGTGTACTGTTTTAGATACTGTTGTGAGGGGATAGCTTCTCAAGCAAGTATGGCAGCAGCAGTCTGACCTGTGGCACCATGACTGGCTCTGCTGTACAGCAGGATTGAGCAAAGTCCAAGCAAGCATTTAGTAGTAGGGGACTCGTTAGGTGCAGAGGTGGGCGTATCTGTGGCTGCAATCGAGACTCCAGGATGGTATGTTGCCTCCCTGGTGGTAGGGTCAAGGATGTCGCTGAGCAGTTGCATGAAATTCATAAAAGAGGAATAGTGAACTATGTCATTGTACACATTGGTACCAATGACATGGGTAGGAAAAGAGATTAGGTCCTGAAGAGTGATTGTAAGGAGTTAGGTAGAAGTTTAAAATGCAGGACTTCAAGGGTAGAATTTCCTGAAGTAATTCATAGAATCATAGAATCCCAACAGAGTGGAAACAGGCCATTCGGCCCAATAGGTCCACACCAACCCTTTGACGAGCATCCCCACCCAGACCTATCCCCTACCCTACATTTCTGGGATTTACATATTAATCAATCAAAACCTGCATCACCATTGTAAGTGATTAAAGACTTAACAGCAATCTTGGTTTGCTCAATACATTCAAGGAGAAAGTGAGGGCTGCAGATGCTGGAGATCAGAGCTGAAAATGTGTTGCTGGAAAAGCGCAGCAGGTCAGGCAGCATCCAAGGAACAGGAGAATCGACGTTTCGGGCATAAGCCTGAAGAAGGGCTTATGCCCGAAATTCGATTCTCCTGTTCCTTGGATGCTGCCTGACTTGCTCGATACATTGCATCAGTTGTATCACATTTGATCTTTTACTATAAATTGTGTCCTATGATCCTGCCCCACGAGCTACCTGACGAAGGAGCAGCGCTTTGAAAGCTTGTGATTTTTAAAATTTTGATCAATCCAGTTAAACACTGCACTCCAGTTAAATACTGGCACTTCCACACCATATATTTCACATGGCTAACCCACCTAACGTGCACATCCATGATCACTATGAGCAATTTATTATGGTCAATCCATCTTATCTGCACATCTTTGGACTGTGGGAGGAAACCAGACAACCCGGCAGAAACCAACGCAGACACAGGGAGAATGTGCAAATTCAACACAGATGGTCTCCCAGGGATAGAATCAAACCCTGCTCCCTGGCGCCGTGAGGCAGCAGTGTTGACAACTGAGCCACCATGCTGATTTCCGGTGCCACGTGTTAGAGTGAGTAGGATTAGGATGGTTTGGCAGATGAATGCATGGCTTGAGAGCTGGTGCAGGGGATAGGGGTTCAGATTCTTGGATCATTGGGATCTCTTCAGGAGGAGAGGTGACCTGTACAAGAGGAACAGATTGCACTTGGACTGCAGGGGAACCAATACCCTAGCTAGATTTGCTAGCGTCACTCGGGTGGAATCCAAAGCAGCAGGGAGACAAAACTAGGTTGAGGGCAGTGCAGAGATTAACGAGAGTAAGTTAAATAGTAAAACAGCAGTTTTGGTAATCCCAGTATTGACAAGGCAAGCAAGAGCATGGCAGGAAGCAAGGGAAGCCTGGCTTAAACTGCATTTATTTCAAAGCAAAGAGGCCCGACAGGTAAGGCAAATGATCTCCAGGCATGAACGGGTGTGTGGGACTGGGATATTATAGATATTACAGAAACATGGATGAGGGAGGGATGGGGCTGTCAGCGCAATGTTCCAGGGTACAAATCATATAGGAAGGATAGAAGAAGAGGCAAGAGAGGAGGAGGAGTTGTGTGTTAGCTTAGGGAGAACGTCATAGAACGACAGAAAGAGTTGAAAGTTCGTTGACTGAGTCTATATGCATTGAACTGAGAAATAAAAAGGGGGCATTATTTTGATAGCATTGCACTATAGACTCACTAGTTGCCAGCAGGAGATTGAGGAGCAAATTTGTAAGGAAATTGTAAATAGCTGCAAGAATAATAGGGTTGTATTAGTAGTGGATTTTAACTTGCTTAACATCGACTGAGACTACCATACTGTTAGCAGCTTGGATGGAGAGAAATCTATTAAATGTGTTCAGGAAGAATTTCTTAGGCAGTATGTAGATGGTAATACTAGAGAAGGGGCAAAACTTGACCTCCTCTTGGTAAATAAGGCAGGGTAAGCAACGAAGTGTTAGTAGGGGAAGGCTTTGGGACAGTGAACATAATTCCATTAGTCTTAAAATAGCTTTTGTGGAAAGACTAGGTCTGATCCACAAGTTAAAGTTCTAAATTGAGGCAAGGCCAATTTTGATGGTCTTAGAACTTTCAAAAGTTAATTGGGAGAGGCTGTTTGCAGCCTGGTAAGTGGGAGGCTTTCGGAAACTAATGAGTTTCAGGACCAGTATGTTCCCATTAGAGTGGCACGGTTCACAGTGGTTAGCACCGCTACCTCACAGTGCCAGAGACCCAGGTTCAATTCCCACCTCAGGCAACTGACTGTGTGGAGTTTGCAGAGTTTGCACGTTCTCTCCGTGTCTGCGTGGGTTTCCTCCGGGTGCTCGGGCTTCCTCCCACAGTACCACAGGTGAATTGGCCATGCTAAATTGCCGTGGTGTTAGGTGAAGGGGTAAATGTAGGGGAATGGGTCTGGGTGTGTTGCTTTTCAGAGGGTCGGTGTGGACTTATGGGCCGAAGGGCCTGTTTCTACACTGTAAGTAATCTAATCAGAGTGAAGGTAAGGCTGACAACAGTAGGAAACCCTGGATGACTTGAGTTATTGAGCCCCTGGTCTTTATACATTAGATATGTCTGCTTCTTAAACAGCTGGGATCAACTGAGTATAGAGGTTGACAAAGTATACTTAAGAGAGAAAGCAGAAGGGCTAAGCTATAGAGGGTCACGAGGTGGCTCTGGCAGAGAAGGTAAATGAGAATCCAAAGAGATTCTACAAGTACATGAATGGCAAAAGAGTAACTAGGGGGTGAATAGGGCTTCTTAAAGATCAACGAAGTCATCTACGTGTAGAGCCAATAGAGATGGGTGAAATCCTAAATGAATATTCTCATTAGTATTTACTGTCGAGAAAGGTATGGATGCGAGGGAACTTGGAGAAGTAAATAGTGATGTTTTGAAGAGTGTCCATATCACAGAAGAGGTGGTGATGAAAGCCTTAAAACGCATTAAGTTAGGTAAATTCCCAGGACTTTGTGGGAGGCTAGGGAGGAGAACACAAATGATAATTGTCTCATCGACAGCCATGAGTGAAGTGCCTAAAGACTGGAGGGTGCCTAATGTGCTGTTATTTTAAAAACGTTGCATGGAAAATGCCTGGAAACTACAGATCAGTGAGTCTGATGTCTGTGGTGGGTAAGTTATTCAAGGGGATTCTGAGAGACAGGCATTTGGAGAGGCAAGGATTCATTTTGCTTCATCCACGGTAAATCATTTCTCACGACTTTGAGTTTTTTTTGAAGATGTGACTAAGAAATGTAGATATGGTCAGTGCGGTAGACATTGTCTGCATGGACTTCAGCAGGGCCTTTGACAAGGTACCGCATGGTAGTTTCCTGAATAAGGTTGAATCTCACAGGATCCCGGGAGAGCTAACCAATTGGATACAAAATTGGCTTGACAGTAGAAGACTGGTGGTGGAAGAGGGTTGTTTTTCAGACTGGAGGCCCATGTCACAGGGATCCTTGCTGGGTCCACTGTTATCATCATTGATATAAATGATTTAGATGAGAATTTAGGAAGTGTGGTTAATAAGTTTCTGAATGGCAGCAAGATTGGTGATGTCTTGAATAGCAAAGAGGGAGATTTGCTCATGTGGTTAGGGAGGGTTTAAACTAATTTGGCGGGGGGGGGGTGGGAATCAGAGCTAAATACCTGAGAGGGGGGCAGTTGCAGATGGGATAGTGACAGGACGTAGTGAATTGTCAGGAAGGTTTCCCATGTGATGAAAAAAGGGATCGGTTAAAGTGAGTCTGCTTTAACGCAAGGAGCGTCAGAAATAAGAGTGACTAACTTAGAGCATGGATCAGTACTTGGGACTACGATGTTGTGGCCATAACAGAGACGTGGGTTTCACAGGGACAGGAATGGTTGCTTGATGTTCCAGGGTTTAGAATTTTGAAAAAGAACAGCGAGGGTAGAAAAAAAGTAAGGGGTGTAGCATTTGCTAATCAGAGAGTGTGTCACATCTACAGAAATGAAAGTTGTTGAGGAAAGTTTGCCTACTGAGTCAGTATGGGTAGAAGGTAGGAACAGCAAGGGAACAGCCACCTCATGGGGTTTTTTTTTAAACAAACCCCCTAATAGCAGTAGAGAGATTGAAGAAGTGACAGGTCGGAAGATTTTGTTATGGGTATTTCAATTTTCCCAATATCGACTGAAACCTCTTTAGTGCAGATGGTTAGATGGAGCCGTTTTGGCCAGGTGTGTTCAGGAGAGTTTCCTTACTCAGTATGTAGACAGATTGACAAGGGAAGAGGCCATTTTAGATTTGGTGCTCGGCAGTGTGCCAGGACAGGTGTCAGATCTCGCAGTGTGAGAACACTTTGGTGACAGTGATCACAACTGCCTTACATTTACCATAGCCTTGGAGAGGGAAAGGAGCAGTTACCAAGGGAAGATATTTAATTGGGGGGAAAAGGAAATTATGATGCTATCAAACAAGGATTGGGAAGTACAGACTGGGAGCAATAGTTACACAGAAAGGGCACAGCAGACATGTGGAGACTATTTAAGGAGGAGTTGTTGCTAGTGATGCACGAATTTGTTCCTCTGAGACACATAAGAAGGGGTAAGATTAAGGAGCCTTGGATGACAAGAACAGAGGAGCTTCTCGTCAAAAGGAAGAAGGCAGCTTACATAAGGTGGAGGAAGCAAGGATCTAGCACAACTTTAGAAGATTACAGGCTTGCTGGAAAGGAGCTCAGAAATGGACTGAGGGGGCATGAAAAAGGCTTGGCTTGATGTATTAGGGAGAACCCAAAGGCATTACACTCATACGTGAGGAATAAGAGAATGATCGGGAGAAGATAGGGCCAATCATGGAACTTGTGCGTGATAGGGGAAGCCCTAAATGAGTCTTTTACTTCAGTTTTCACTAAGGAAAGGGAATGAGAATTCTGAGGAGCTGGGATGATGTGCTGGAAATTTTGGCAATCCCAGGGCCAGACCAGATTTATCCTAGGCTGCTCCGGGAAGCGACAAAGGAGGTTGCTAAGCTGCTGGTGAAGATCTTTGCTTCCTCCCTCTCCATGGGAGTCGTACCGAGGATTGGAAGGAGGCGAATATTGTTGCTGTTTTCAAGAAGGGTAATAGGGAAATCCCTGGCAGTTATAGACCAGTCAGTCTTACGTCTGTGGTCAGCAAAGTTTTGGAAAGAATTCTGAAGGTTGGGTTTATGACTATTTGGAAAAGCATAGCGTGATTAAAAGTAGTCAGCATGTCTTTGTGAGGGAGAAGTCATTCCTCACAAATCTTATTGAGTTCTTTGAGGAGGTGACGAGACAGATCGACGAAGGTCGAGCAGTGGATGTGGTGTATATGGTAGGCTCATTAATAAAGTCACGAAGTATGGGATACAGGGAGATTTGGCTATCTGGATTCAGAATTGGCTGGCTGACAGAAGGCAGAGAGTGGTTGTAGATGGAAAATATTCTGCCTGGAGGTCAGTGTTGAGTGGGGTCCTGCAGGGCACTTTTCTTGGGCCTCTGATCTTTGTAATTTTTACAAATGACCTGGATGAGGAGGTTGAGGGGTGGGTTAGTAAATTGCAGATGACACAAAGGTTGGACGTGCCATTGATAGTACCGAGGGCTATTGCAGGCTGCAGCGTGACATAGACACATGCAGAGCTAGGCTGAGAAATGGCAGATGGGAGTTCAACCTGGATAAATGCAAAGTGATGCATTTTGGAAGGTTGAACTCGATTACTGAATTTAGGATTAAAGACAGGATTCTTGGCAGTGTGGAGGAACAGAGGGATTTTGGTGTTCAAGTACATAGGTCCCTCAAAGCTGCCACCCAAGTGGATAGGGTTGTTAAGAAAGCATATGGTGTTTTGGCTTTCATTAACAGGGGGATTGTGTTTAAGAGCCGCAAGGTTTTGCTACAGCTCTACAAGTCCCTGGTGAGACCAAACTTAGAATATTGTGTCCAGTTCTGGTCGTCCTATTATAAGAAAGATAGAGGGTGCAAAGAAAGTTTACCAGGATGCTGCCTGGACTGAAGGGCTTGCTTTATGAAAGAGGTTGACTAAGCTCAGACTTTTCTTTCTGGAGAGGAGGAGGAAGAGAGGTGACCTGATTGAAGTATACAAGGTAATGAGAGACTTGGATAGAGTCAATAGCCAGAGATTCTTCCCCAGGGCAGGATTGACTGGTACAAGGGGTCATAGTTTTAAGATATTAGGAGAAAGGTTTAGAGGGGACATCAGAGGAAGGTTCTTTATGCAGAGAGTTGTGAATGCATGGAATGTGTTGCCAGCGGTGGTGGTGGAAGTAGAGTCACTGGGGACATTTAAGCGACTGCACATGGACAGCAGTGAATTGAGGGATGCGTATGTTAAGTTATTTTATTTTATGTTAGGCTTAATCCTCGGCACAACATTGTGGACCAGATGACCTGTTCTGTGCTATACTTTTCTATGTTCTAAAGTTATCTGGAAATGAGGCGAGATCTTGATCAACTGGGCCAGTGGGCTGAGGAATGGCAGATAGAGTTTATTTTAGATAAATGCAAGGCATTGCATTTTGGTACGGCAAACTAGGGCAAGACTTACACAGTCAATGGTAGGGCCCTGAGGATGTTATAGAACAAAGATATCTTGGGGTACAGGTTCATAGCTCCTTGAAAATGGAGTCACAGGTAGACAGGACAATGGAGAAAGCTTTGGCATACCAGCTTTCATTGGTCCGAGCATTGAGTGCAAGAATGTTGCAGCTGTTCCAAGAATTTGTTGAGGCCATGTTTGGAGTACTGAGTGCAATACTAGTTGCCCTATGAGCGTGGTCAGAGTATTGATGGTCAATTAAAATTTTCTTAATGTTTAAGATAAAGATTTGAAGGAGATTTTTTTTAGATTAAATTACTTAGTGTGGAAACAGGCCCTGCGGCCCAACAAGTCCACATCGACTCGCCGAAGCGCACCCACCCAGACCCATTCCCCTACATTTACCCCTGCACCTAACACTACAGGCAATTTAGCATGGCCAATTCACCTAACCTGCCCATTTTTGGACTGTGGGAGGAAACCGGAGCACCCGGAGGAAGGAGCACCCGGAGGAAACCCACGCAGACACGGGGAGAACGTGCAAACTCCACAGAGTCAGTTGCCTGAGGTGGGAATTGAACCTTGCACATGCACTTTTGTTTGGTTGTTATTCTGAACCTTTATGAAATATGCCTAAGAATTGGGGTTCCATCTATTGATCTGTCAATGGCATGTGCAAGTTGTGAGCAACTGCCTGACTGCTGACAAGTGATTAAGTAGAATGATTTAGTCTCTTCTGTGTGAAATGTCTACTGTAATGGTTGCTCTTTTTTTCTTACTGACTAACTAGGATGTGTTGGTAGTGAACTGCCCAGCTGAATGGATAGCTGCAAATCATGTTCTGGCAACATGTAGAACTTCACTGAAAAAACAAGGAGTTGTTGGCTTAAGTATGGCACCATGTATGAGGACCTTTCTTGAAAGGCTGCCAGTGATGTTGCAAGAGCAATATGCATATGAAAAGGTAGTAAAAATAATAATATTGAAATTAGAATGAAGTTATAATATTATTATATGCCAAAACCTGTTGGTAACATTATAATGCAATAAAATTTCTAATATTTGGCACACACAAGGAATGGAAGGTGCCAGTTACATGATGGGATTGTGGCCAGAAACAATCATAAATCCCATCAACTAGATTTGATCAAAAGGAGAGAGGGAGAGGGAGAGAGAGATGATCAAATGATCAATTCTTAAGAGTAAGAAAACCTAGTCGCGTTGTTTGGTTGCATAAGAATTTCAGATAACAATGGTACCTAATAATGGGGTCTTATTAATTTGAAAGACTTTGCTATGCCAGCTAATGACATCTTTTCCCTTTCAGCCTCATGTCTTATGTGGAGACCAACTTGTTCACAGTCCATACATGCAGTGTCTGGCCTCCTTAGCTGTAGGTCTTCAGCTAGATCGACTCTTGTGTAGTCCACCAGTGCCACCTCATCATACTAGTTGCCCCCCTGACCCTGCGAACTGGAACTCCTCAGAGTGGTCCTGGTTAGAATGTTTCTCCACCACTATTAAGGCTGCAGAAGCATTAGCTAAAGGAGGGCCATTCCCTGAATGCTTCACTGTTCCAGATCTAGAGCCTGCACCAGAAGAAGAACTATGTCATGTGATGGTAAGTTAGACAAATCATTAGCTTGTGCATTAGGGATGCAAGGTAGGGAAGGAGGGGGAAAGGATTAACCAGATGCTTAAATGTCTTTACAAGTAAAGTAGGATTGTGCTGAGTGCATTGCCACCTTCTTGCATTACTGGAAACATTACGCTGTTGGTACATGAATAATAAGCTACTGCTCGGCATTCTGAGGCAGAACAGGCCATTTTTCAATGTGACGGCAGGTGTGCACATAACAGAACCTCATTGAAATACCAGAAAATGATTTGATGAAATCACTAGCTAACAGGAAGAAGGATTTGTACATATGGCCTAGGTGACTGAAGACAGACAAAGCTTTGGAAGAATATCAGGAATGTAAGACCAACCTGAAACGAGGAATTAAAACGGCTAAAAGAGGTCATGAGATATCCTTAGCGAGCAGGGTTAAGGAGAACCCCAAAACCTTTTATTCATATATAAGGAGCAAGAGGGTAACTAGGGAAAGGGTTGGCCCACTCTAGGACAAAGGAAGAAAGTTATGCATGGATTCAGAGAAAATGGGTGAGATTCTCAATGAGTACTTTGCATTGATATTCACCAAGGAGAGGAACATGACGGATGTTGAGGTTAGGGATAGATCTTTAATTCTTGATAAAGTCAGCATAAGGAAGGAGTAAGTGCTGTGTATTCTAAAAGGCATTAAGGTGGACAAGTCTCCACGTCCAGATGGAATATATCCAAGGTTACCAAGTTACCAAGGGAAGCGAGGATGAAATAGCTGTGGCTTTAACAGATATCTTCGCAGCATCCTTGAACATGGGGGAAGTCCCAGAGGACTGGAGAATTGCTAATGTTGTCCCCTTGTTTAAGAAGGGTAGCAGGGATAATCCAGGGAATTACAGACCTTGGAGCCTGACATTAGTGATAGGGAAGCTACTAGAGAATATACCCATTTGGAAGAAAATGGGCTTATCAGTGATAGGCAGCATGGTTTTGTGCAGGGAAGGTCATGTCTTACATACCTAATAGAATTCTTTGAAGAGTTGACAAAGTTGATTGAAGAGGGAAGGGATGTAGATGTCATGAACTTTAATAAGGTGTTTGATAAGGTTCCCCATAGTAGGCTGATGAAGGTGATGAAGCCGTCTGGGGTCCAGGGTGTTCTAGCTAGATGAATAGAGAACTGGTTGGGCAACAGGAGACAGAGAGTAGTAGTGGAAGGGAGCTTCTCAAAATCGAGACCTGTGACAAGTGGTGTCCCACAGGGATCTGTGCTGGGATCACTGTTGTTTGTGATATACATAAATGATTTGGAGGAAGGTGTAGGTTGCTTCATTAGCTAGTTTGCAAATGACACTAAGATTGGTGGAGTAGCAGGTAGTGAAGGGGACTGTCAGAGAATACAGCAGAATATAGTTAGATTGGAGAATTGGGCTGAGCAATGGCAGATGGAGTTCAATCCGGACAAATGCGAGGTGATGCATTTTGGAAGATGCAATTCAAGAGCAAACTATATAGTAAATGGAAAAGTCCTGGGGAAAATTCATGTACAGAGAGATCTGGGTGTTCAGATCCATTGTTCCCTGAAGATGGCAATGCAGGTCAGTACAGTGGTCAAGAAGGCATATGGCACGCTTTCCTTCATCAGATGGGATATTGAGTACAAGATTTGGCAGGTCATGTTACAGTTGTATAGGACTTTAGTTTGGCCACATTTGGAATACTGCATACTGTTCTGATTGCCACATTACCAAAAGGATGTGGATGTTTGGAGAAGGTGCAGAGGTGGTTCACCAGGATGTTACCTGGTATGGAGGGTGCTAGCTATGTGGAGAGGTTGAGTAGACGAGGATTATTTTAATTGGAAAGGGGGAAGTTGTAGGGGGACCTGGTTGAAGCCTACAAAATCATGAGAGGTGTAGACAGGGTGAACTTTTTCCCAGAGTGGGGGACTCAATTACTAGGGGTCACGAGTTCAAAGTGAGAGGGGAAAAGTTTAAGGGAGATATGCATGGAAGTTTCATCATGCAAAAGGTGATGGGTGCCTGGAATGTGTTGCCAGTAGAGGTGATAGGGGCAGGATGATAGAATCGTTTAGGATGTATCTCGACAGATATGTGAATGGACAGGGAGCAAAGGATTACAGATCCTTAGAAAACAGTGGGCGGGTTTAGATGGAGAATCTGGATTGGCCCAGGCTTAGAGGGCCGAAAGGCCTGTTCCTGAGCTGTAATGTTCTTTGAAAAATGTTAGTAACATTAAATCCAATGATGACATGACCTCATTCTGCAAAAGTAATCTCTTCAAATTCACATACCAAGTGCTGTTGGGAAGGTAACACTCTGATTTTGACTCCATGACAGTGAAGGAACAGTGATATGTTATTAAATCAGAATGGTGTATGGCTTGGAGAGAAATTAATAGATGGTGGTGTACCCACATATCTTGACCTTTTCAGTGATAGAGGTCATCGATTCAGAAGTTGCTTTCAAAAGGGCCTTGCAAATTTTTCCAGAGCTTTATGAATATGGGATTCACTGCCACTGAAAGTCAGTCGTGGAGGGGGTGAATGTGTAAAATCGTGGACGGTGTGCCACTCAAGTAGGATATTTTGTCCTGGTTTGTGTTGAGCTTCTTGATTGCTGTTGGAAACTATTGGAGCTAAAGACCAATGAACCCCCTGGTACTCATGGGGTGCATCTTAAGATATTTAAAATATCTGAAATAGAGGATCTACTGGTAGTAATTTCCAAGAACCCTTAGATTTTGGAAATGTCCCCGAGGTTTGGAAAACTGTCTACCAAACATCTTTATTTAAAAAGGGAAACAGACAAAAAAGGTCTGTTGGCTGAACATCTGTTACTAGGAAAATGTTAGAATCCATTATGAAGAATGTGATAGAGTATTTATGTGCATAATATTATCAAGCAGAGTCAGCATGGCTTCAAAAAGAGGAAATCATGCCTGTCAAATTTAGTAGAATTCTTTGAGGAGATAGGAGTCTGCAGACGAATGTAAACAGATTAAACAGGAATGTAAAGACTTGACAGGAAAAATGTGAGGTTATGCACTTTGGCAAGAAGAATAGAGGAGTTGAATATTATTTAAATGGAAACCTATCCAACAAACCGATTTGAGAATCCTCATACATGAATCACACTAGGTTAGTATTCAAGTTTGGGGGTAATGGGCAACTCAATGAAATGTTTGCTTTTAGTTCAAAGGGAATAAAGTATAAGAGTAAGAAGTTTTTCTGAAACTATATATGGCACAAGACAGACCACATCTGGAACATTGTGAATGATTTTGAGCCCCTTATCTAAGGAACAATTTACCGAGCTTGGAGGCAGTCTATAGAAGTTTCACTATGCTGATCCCAGATATGGAAGGACTGTATTGTGAAGAGACATTAACTAGATTGGGCCTGTATTCACTAGAATTGAGCAGAGTGGGTGGCAACCTCATTGAAACATGCACGATTGCAGGAAGGAAAAACAAAATAACTATGGATGCTGCATATCTGAAATGAAAGCAAAAAAATGGTGGAAAATCTCTGCAGGTCTGTCAGCATCTGTGAAGAGAGAAATCAGCCCTGAAAAAGGGTCACTGGACCCGTAACACTAACTCTGATTTCTCTGTACAGATGCTACCAGACTTGCTGAGATTTTCCAGCAATTTCTGTTTTTGTTCAGGATTTCTGGGGAAAGTACCTTTCCAAATGCAATGCCTAGGACCAGAGGGCATAATCTCAGAATACGAGGCCTCCTATTTGAGACAGAGCTAAGGAGGAGTTTATTCTCTGTGGATAGTGAATCTGTGGAATTCCACAGATTAGCCTGTTGAAGCTGGGTCTTGGAGTATATTCAAGAGTAAAATATACAGATTTTTTTAATCAGTAAGAAAATCAAGGGTTATATGGAAAAGGCAGAAAAGTTGAGTTGAAAATTATCAAATCAGCTGTGATCTCCTTGTATTTGATTGGCTGAATGTCCTACATCTGCTCCTGTATCTTCTGGTTTTATGATCTAATCCACGCTGACAGTTCAGTCTTCGACTAAGTCAGTGCTGCATTATCATTGCAATGGCAGGCTTTCCCCAGCAATGAGAGGTACCCAGGTGGTTGAAGTCCTGCCCACCAAGACTTACCAACTAATTCAACACCAACAGCTCTATTGGAGCAGTACAAGTGGAATACAGTGTCAGCTACTGAGATGACACCCACCAAAGGCCTAGGGTTGTTGCTGAATCCTTGGCCACAATTAAGTGATGGTGGGAGGGAAATCATGGAGTGGATGTGGCAGATGAGTAAGGTTAGGGTAAGGACATGAGATGGCTGTCATGGAATTCCCCATTCTAAATACCAGGTAGTTTGATCAGGCTGTCAGTGCCTTCGGACAAGTTACCTCTCTTTGGACACCGCAAGTAACCATCTGTGAAGTTTTCTTGTGGGTGCTCCTCACATGGTGATCCACCTGCCTGATGCTCAATTAATTGGGTATTAGCCTTTACATGGGGAGTAACTGATCACTTAAGAGGCTGATTTGCCACCAGAGCAGGCATCGTTAGGCCTTCCCAATTGAACTTAATAGGATTTGTATGGGAAGGTAGTGGGCTTCCTACCCAGTGCTCTCCCATTCAATTCAAGTTCACCTCAGGAAAGAGCCTTTAATTCCATTGCACCCTTAGACTGGTGAGAATACGTCAGCTGGCAATGCTGTAAAGGTAGGGTTGCTTTTAACCATTAGATTTGTCTGCGAGTTTGATGCTAATTTGAGGTTCCTTCTCAATAGGAGTTAACTGCTTCTACACTCCCTTTAATATGCTTGGTTTCTGTAGAGCAAGGAGGTCATGCTGGAGTTATACAGAGCATTGGTCAGGCCACGGCTGGAGTATTGTGTGCAATTCTGGTCACCTCACTACAGGAAGTATGTGATAGCACGAGAGGGATTACAGAGGAGGTTCACCAGGATATTGCCCGGGATGGAGAAATTGAGCTATAAGGAGAGACTGGATAGTCTCCGATTGTTTTCTTTAGAGCAGAGAAGACTGAGGGGGGAACATGGTTGAGGTGTACAAAATTATATGGGGTATAGACAGGGTGAATAGAGAGCAGCAATTCACCTTGGTTGAATGGTCCATCATGAGAGGGCATAATTGTAGAATAAAGGGCAGGACATTGAGCGGTAATTTGAGAAAAAACATTTTCACTCAGAAGGTGATGGGAATCTGAAGTGCATGCATGGGAAATTAATGTGAGCTGGAACACTTAATCTTTAAAAAATATTTGGAGTAGCACTTCAAATATCGTAACATTCAAGGATATATGGCAAGTGCATGAAGTTAGGGTTACCCTGCCTTTAGTGGGTAGTTATGTCAGTGTAGACGTAATGGGCTCAAGGGCCTTTTCTGCATTGTATGCTTCTATGAACCTATGAATAAAAACTGAGAGCTGCATATGCTTTATGAATACTTCCATTTTTTACAATTATAGGATAATAGTAAATGGTTTGCTGGAATGGATGAACAAATTATGTCGTGGGCATCATCACGACCAGAGGTAACTAATTATTTTTTGCTCCTACATTCTAAACACTCGTTTAATGGTGCTGTAAAGTTTTTAAAAAATCATCTGTCACACTTGTTTAGGACTGGCACCTTGGTGGAAAATGTGATGTTTATCTTTGGGGAGCAGGGCGTCACGGGCAGTTGGCAGAAGCTGGAAGAAATGTAATGGTACCAACTACTGCACCTTCTTTTTCACAAGCTCAGCAGGTATAGTAAAATAATTATATTGGTATTTCAATTTAAATTGTTAGTGTAAGTCCACCATGCAATTAAAAGAAATTTACTAAAGGAGAACTTCAAGCAGGGATTACTACAAAAATGTGCAAAGCTGATTGAAGGCTTTCTAAACGTTAAATCATTAGATTCCTAAGTGTCTTGGTTTACATTGAAGTGAGCTTTGTATCACGCTGACTTCAACAAATTTTCTTTTTATAAACCTTGAGAGGAAAGATGTTTCATAGCTCTATTATTATGACCTGTGATGATGCTGCTTCTTTAACAAGGTTAGATTGCCCTTTTTTTTCAGGAGGTGGTAAAGACTTGGGCTCCAAAATGTCTGGGGTTAGCTTCTTGAGAAGGCTTTCAAGTTTAAGCAATAAACACTTGTATAATGAAAGGGGAGTGCCCAGATCTCCCAGCTCAGCTTTTCTCTGGTTTGGTTTGGTTTGGTTTTAGCAAGCAGAGTAGTGAAGCTGCTGGACCCAAAGAAGCAGGTTTATGCTGATCCTCCCTCTCTGACATCTCTCCTATAAGAACCTGTGTTAGATTTTTCCATTTTTGGGAAGTGGTGTTTTATGGGGATTGCTGCAAATATTTGGAACAGAATCATTAAGTTCAAATAATCTGTTGGGTTTTTGGTTGGATTACGTTATTCTTTATTCTGTTCTCTTTTGTTTGTGTTTCATTCGGTAATCTTGCCAATAAATTCTATTTTGTTTAAAACTAAGTGGTTGGGCCAGCTGTATTACTCCTGGAATATCCACTTTACACCTCCTTAAAACAACTAGCAAAGTTAGGGTCCGGGCTACTTTCTTGAAATGTTTTCAGGGATGTCTGGCCTGGCCTGGTTGTGATTTTCAAAATGGAAAGTAAATGATAATTCTGCGGCAACAGTTCAGTTTTTCCTTCTTAACTTTTGGATCACTGCTGAGATTTGATATAGAGTTAATTGGAAATAAAATGTGTTTCAGTTCTCTTTGACAAACATTACCATCTGAACATTTTCAATAATTTTATTTACTTTATTTGCTATTGCAGGTAATTTGTGGGCAGAACTGCACTTTTGTTATCCAGGCTAATGGAACAGTAATGGCATGTGGGGAAGGAAGTTATGGTCGGCTAGGTCAAGGAAATTCAGATGATCTTCATGTATTGACTGTCATTTCATCGTTACAAGGTACACAGGCTTATTAGGGGAAATCTAGAGCTATAACAACTTAAAAATAAATTCTTGAAGATGAGTACATTTTTTTGGAAAAATTCAGCAGGTCGAGCAGCATCTGTGGAGAGAAAACAGAGTTAACGTTTCAATTCTAGTGACCTTTCTGAAACACACAAAAACAGAAAATATTGGAGGAACTCAGCAAGTGAAAGTCTGAAGATCACACAATGGTCACTGGATTTAAAACATTAACTTTGTTTTCTGTACAGAAAGGCTGCGAGAAGTGCTGATTTCCTGTAGCAATTTCTGTTTCTGTGTTTCAGATCTCCAGCATCGGCAGTTCTTTGTTTTATCATATAAAATTTTTTTTTTTGGCAATCAATGAAATTGCTAATAGCCACATTTTCATTAATGTGATTCTCATTGCTTATGTGTGCACTACAGGGTTTGTAGTAACACAGCTGGTGACTTCCTGTGGATCTGATGGACACTCTATGGCTTTGACAGAAAGTGGTGAAGTCTTCAGTTGGGGTGATGGGGATTATGGGAAATTGGGCCATGGAAATAGTGATCGACAGCGCAGACCTCGGCAGATTGAGGCACTTCAGGGAGAGGAGGTCGTTCAGGTGAGGTTGTTAGATTATTACTAATTGTGGATAATGTAGATTAATGAATAACTAGGTTTGAATTTGGCTTTGGACCATTTAGAGTAAGATTGATCTTGATATTTGTATACATCTTCCACCTGAAATCTTGCGTAATATCCACCATGCCTGTCAATAATCAACATCTTAATTGCTGCTCTGGCGAGCTCCAAAAATCTCTCAAAGTGACTCTCACTAACCTTAGAGATTTTCGCTTAACAAACTGCTCTGAGATACTTTTGCTTATCTCTTGGACCAGGGCTAGGGACACAAACATTGTGCCACAAGTATGCTTCTCACTATCCTTAAATTTTTATGTAACCTATTTCTCCTAATCAAATGGTTTGGAGATGTTATTGCACATCACTAGAGAAGGTTGGACTTGAGCTCAGGCCTCCCAATACAGGGGCAGCACAGTGGCACAGTGGTTAACACTGCTGCCTCATAGAACCAGAGACCCGAATTCAATTCCACCCGAGGGCGACTGTCTATGTGGAGTTTGCACATTCTCCCCGTGTCTGTGTGGGTTTCCTCTGGGTGCCAGTTTCCTCTCACCATCCAAAGACTGGTGGACTGGCCATGCTAAATTGCCCAGAAGTGTTCAGGGATGTGTGGGCTAGCTGTATAAAATGCAGGGTTATGGGAAGAGGGTAGGGTAAATGGGTGGGTTTGGGTCGGGTGCTCATTGAAGGGGCAGTATGGACATGATGGGCCGAATGGCTGGCTTCCACACTGTAGGGATTCGGTGATACCATGCACCACAAAAGGACCCCACATCCAGGATCTAAATAACATCAGCCGTGGGCCGACAATTGTAAAACAATGTTCATGTCACAAAATTACCAGATAGAACATAGAACATAGAACATAGAAGAATACAGCGCAGTACAGGCCCTTTGGCCCTCGATGTTGCGCCGATCCAAGCCCACCTAACCTATACTAACCCACTATCCTCCATATACCTATCCAATGCCCGCTTAAATGCCCATAAAGAGGGAGACACCCGTAAACCTTCTTTTCTCTAGTGAAAACAGCCCCAAGTGCCTCAGTCTTTCCTCATACGGTTTTCCTTCCATACCAGGCAACATCCTGGTAAACCTCCTCTGCACCCGTTCCAATGCCTCCACATCCTTCCTATAGTATGGCGACCAAAACTGCACACAATATTCCAGATGCGGTCGTACCAGAGTCTTATACAACTGCATCATGACCTCAGGATTCCGGAACTCAATTCCTCTACCAATAAAAGCCAGTACGCCATATGCCTTCCTCACCGCACTATTTACCTGGGTGGCAACTTTCAGAGATCTGTGTACATGGACACCAAGATCCCTCTGCTCATCCACACTACCAAGTATCCGACCATTAGCCCAGTACCCCATCTTTTTGTTATTCTTCCCAAAGTGAATCACCTCACACTTAGCTACATTGAATTCCATTTGCCACCTTTCTGCCCAGCTCTGCAGCTTCTCTATATCCTGGTGTAACCTGCCACATCCTTCCTCACTGTCAACAACTCCTCCGACTTTCGTATCATCCGCAAACTTGCTCACCCAACCTTCTAACCCCTCTTCCAGGTCATTTATAAAAATGACAAACAGATAATGGCACTCTCAGAAGAGAAAATGAAAGGAAGGATTGAGGAACCTTACTAAAGGTTTTGATAGTGGATAGACAATGGCACATACATAAAGAATGTATGCATGAATTGCAACCGTTATTCATCTCTGTCTGATGCAAAACTAAAAGAGGAAAATAGGCTCAGCCATGTTAAAATTGTCAGAAAAAGCAGCAGGCATGAGGATTGGAAGCAGCTGAAAACTCAGCAAAAGGACCAGGAGATTCATATAGAACATAGACCAATATAGTGCAGTACAGGCCCTTCAGCCCTCGATGTTGCGCCGCCCTGTCATACTAGTCTGAAGCCCATCCCACCTACACTATTCCATGTACGTCCATTTGCCTGTCCAATGATGACTTAAATGCACTTAAACTTGGCGAATCTACTACCGTTGCAGGCACAGCATTTCATACCATTAATTCTCTCTGAGTAAAGAAATTACCTCTGACATTTTATACCTATCTCCCCTCACTTTAAAGTTGTGTCCCCTCATGTTTGCCGTCTCCATACTTGGAAAAAGGCTCTCCCTGGCCCCCTATCTAACCCTCTGATTATCTTGTATGTCTCTATTTAGTCACCTCTCAATCTTCTTCTCTCTAACGAGAACAGCCTCAAGGCCCTCAGCCTTTCTCCATAAGACATTTCTTCCATACCAGGCAACATCCTAGTAAATCTCCTCTGCACCCTTTCCAAAGCTTCCACATCCTTCTTATAATGCGGTGACCAGAACTGTACACCATACTCCAAGTGTGGCCGTACCAGAGCTTTGTACAGCTGCAGCATAACCTCCTGGTTCCAGAACTCAATCCCTCTATTAATAAAGGCCTTCTTAACAACCCTGTCAGTCTGGGGGCAACTTTCAGGGATCTGTGTACATGGACACCGAGATCTCTCTGCTCATCTGCACTCCCAAGAATCCTGCCATTAGCCTAGTACTTTGCATTCCGATTACTCCATCCAAAGTGTATCACCTCACACTTGTCCCATTTGCCACCTCTCAGCCCAGCTCTGCGTCCTATCTATGTCAATCTTCAACCTACTACATTATTCGTCACTATCCACAATTCACCAACCCCTTAGTGTCGTCCACAAATTTACTAACCCACCCTTCTAAGCCCCCATCCAGGTCATTTATAAAAATGACGAACAGCAGTGGACCCAACACCGACCCTTGCGGTATGCCGCTAGTAACTGGAGGGGGAAAATAGAAAATGAGAGTAAACTTACAGGGACGTAAAAATTGGTCATGAGAGCTCTTATAAATATGTGAAGATAAAATTTGGGACAACACAGTGGTTAGCACAGCTGCCTCACAGCACCAGGGACCCGGTTTCAGTTCCTGTTGGGCGACTGTCTGTGTGGAGTTTGCACATTCTCCCCATGTCTGCGTGGGTTTCCTCCTGGTGCTCCAGTTTCCTCCCACAGTCCAAAGATGTGGAGGTCAGATGAGTTGGCCATGCTAAATTGCCCACAGTGTCAGGTGCATTAGTCAGGACCAGAGATGTGTTGCTGGAAAAGCGCAGCAGGTCAGGCAGCATCCAGGGAACAGGAGAATCTACGTTTCGGGCATAAGCCCTTCTTCAGGAATCAGGAGTAAGTGTAGCACTTTGGAGGGTTGGTGTGGACTTGTTGGGCCGATCAACCTGTTTCCATACTGTAGGGATTTTAATCTAATCTTCTAATCAAAAAGTGATGAAAGCAAATGTCAGAAGCTGGGGAAATTGCAATAGGTCATAAAGAAATGGCAGAAGAATTGAACACTTAGTTTGGTTCACACATAACCTCCCAGAAATTCCAAGGAACCAATTGTTTAGTGAGAGGCAGAATTGAAAGAAATCAGTATCAAGATGAATATTGGTCAAAGCATTGCGTATAGGAGTTGGGAAGTCATGTTGTAGCTATACCGAATATTAGTTAGGCCACTTTTGGAGTACAAAGGAACCTCGATTATCTGGCATTCAATTATCCGAATATCGGATTATCAGGCAAGATCGCAAGGTCCCCATGGCTAAACTTTTATCCAGCATTCAATTATCCAGAATTCGATTAACCAAACCAAATACTGCCCACCCTTGTCCTTTAGACAATCGAGGTTCCTCCATACTGTGTACAATTCTGATCTCCCTCCTGTAGGAAGGATATTGTGAAACTTGAAAGAGTTCAGAAAAGATTTACAGGAAAGTTGCTAGGATTGGAGAGTTTGAGCTATAGAGAGTGGCTGAAATAGGCTGGGGCTGTTTTCCCTGAAGCATCAGAGACTGCGGGCTGACCTTCTAGAAGTTTATAAAATCATGAGGGGCATGGTTAGGGTAATTAGACAAGATCTTCTCCCTGGGATTGGGGAGACCAGAACTAGGTTTATAATGAGAGGGGAAAGATTTAAGAGAGGCTTAAGGGGCAACTTTTTCATGTAAAGGGTGGTGCGTGCATGGCATGAGCTGCCAGAGGAAGTGGCGGAGGCTGTTACAATTACAACATTTAAAAGGCATCTAGATGGGTATATAGGCCAAGTGCTGCCAATTGGGACTACATTAATTTAGGATAGCTGATCAGCATGGTTGATTTGGACCTAAGGGTGTGTTTCCGTGCTGTGCATCTCTATGACTCTATGATTCTATAAAATGGTGCTGGGGAAATTAATGGGGTTAAAGGCAAACAAATCATTAGGGCCTAATAATCTACATCTGATAGCACCAAAGGAAGTGGAAATATTGATGGCCATCTCCCAAAATTCTGTCAACAGTAGGACAGTTCCTACAAATTACAGGTGACAGCTGAAACCTCATTATTTAACAAGCGATAGAGAAAACAGAACATTACAGACTAGTTAGCCTAACATCAGTAGTGATGAAAATGCTAGCGTATAAAAAGTCGTGATGACAGAACATGCAGAACACATTAACAGAATTGGACAAAGCCAGTACAGGTTTATGAAACGTAAATAATGCTGAGCAAATCCAAGGATGTAACTAGTAGAATAGATAAGGAAAACGAGTAAAAGCAGTGTATTTAGATTTTCAGAATGTTTTTAATAAGCTCCCTCATGAGATTCTTGGGCAAAGTTTGAAGCAAAATCAAATAGATCCCCCTTCTCCTCCTAAATGCTAGTAAATATAGACCTCTCCTTAGACCTTTGGTTCCCTGACACTTCTGGAGGGTTATTTGTGTCCATTTTAGTGATGACAGAAACAAACTGAGTGTTCAATTCTTCTGCCATTTCTTTATTCCCCGTTACAATTTCCCTGTGCTTAAGTGTGGTAACATGTTGCATAGATGAGAATTGGTTGACAGACAGGAAACAGAGAGTGGGAATAAATGGGTCTTTTTTCCTAGTGTCAGGCAGGCACTTAGATATAACTAGAAGAGAGTGTGAGTTGAGAAGGATACAAGGAAGCTTTAAAGCAATGTTAAGTTAAGTGAGTAGGCAGACACAGAGCAGATGCAAGATAATGTGGCTAAATGACACCTTGTTTTGAAAGAGCAAAAAATTATCTAAATGAAGAAGTATTGGGAAGGATTTATGTAGAAAAACATCAGGGTGTCCTTATACACTAGTCAATGAAAGTAGACACGCAAGTGCAGCAAGCAATTAAAAAAGCAAGTGGTGTCTGGACTTCGTTGGGTTGAATTGAGTTCAGAACTGGGAATGTTTTATTAACGTTTTACTGAATTGCATGCAGAGTCGGTCTCCACAGCTAAAAAAGGGTATACTTGCCATAAAGCGAGTATAATGGAGGTTCATGAGGCTAATACTGGGGATGATGAGATTGTCCTATGAGGAGAGATTGGTTCACCTTCATTTATATTCACTGGGGTTTAGAAAGATGAGGGAAGATCTGATTGCCAGGACTCAAGGGTCTGAGTTACAGGGAGAGGTTGAACAAGCTAGGACTTTTTTCTTTAGAGCATTGGAGACGGAGGGGGCATCTTATAGAAGTGTATAAGATCATGAGAGGCATGGATATGGTGAATGCACTCTATTTTTCTCCGGGCTGGGGAATCAAGGATTGGAGGGCATCAGTTTAAGGTTAGAGGAGAAAGAATAAAAATGAATCACCTCACACATGTCCGCATTAAACTCCATTTCCCACCTCTCAGTCCAGCTCTGCAGCTTATCTATGTCCCTCTGTAACCTGCAACATCCTTCGTCACTATCCACAACTCCACTGACCTTAGTGTCATCTGCAAATTTACTAACCCATCCTTCTATGCCATCATCCAGGTCATTTATATAAATGACAAACAGTGGATCCAAAACAGATCCTTGCGGTACCCCACTAGTTACTGAACTCCAGGATGAATATTTCCAATCAACCACTTCTTTCAGCTCACCAGTTTCTGATCCAAACATTTTCCGCCTCACAGGTCTATAATTACCAGGTTTGTCTCTACTCCCCTTCTTAAACAAGGAGACAACAGTTGCTTTCCTCCAGTCTCTGACACTATTCCTGTAGATAATGACGGCATAAAGATCAAAGCCAAAGGCTCTGCAATCTCCTCTAGCTTCCCAGAGAATCTGAGGATAAACCTCATCCGGTCCAGGGGACTTATCTATATTTACACATTCCAGAATTGCTAACCCCACCTCCTTTTGCACCTCAATCCCATCTAGTCTAGTAGCCTGTATCTCTGTATTCTCCTCGACCACATTGTCTTTTTCTAACATGAATACTGATTAAAAGTATTCATTTAGCGCTTCCCCTATCTCCTCTGACTCCACGCACAACTTCCCACGACTATGCTTGATTAGCCCTAATCTTACTCTAGTCATTCTTTTATCCTAGATATAGCTATAAAAAGCCTTAGGGTTTTCCTTAATCATTTCCACCAGTGACTTCTCATGTCCCCTCCTGGCTCTTCTTAGCTCTCTTTTTAGGCCTTTCCTGGCTAACTTGTAACTTGTAATGGAATACTCATCACTTGCCTGTGCAGGTGTGGCTCCAGCAATACTCAAGAAGCTTGAGCCATCCAAGACAAAGCAGCCCACTTGATTGGCACTACATCACAAACATCCTCTCCCTCCATCACTAGCACTCAATAGCAGCAGTGTGTACCAACTACATAATGCACTGCAGGAATTCATCAAAGATCCACAGACCGCAACTTCCAAACAATGACCACTTCCGAGAAAGCGAGGACCGCAGATGCTAAAGGTCAGAGTCAAAGAGTGAGGTGTTGGAAAAGCAATTCTCCTGCTCCTCAGATGCTGCCTGACCGGCTGTACTTTTCCAGCACCACACTCTTAAAACATGACCACTTACATCTAGATGTACGCAGGCATCAGATACATGGGAACATAATCACTTGCAAGTTCCTTTTTAAACCACTCACCATCCTATATTGGAAATATATTTCCATTTCTCTACTGTCCCTGTGTCAAATCATGGAATTCCCTCCCTAATGACATTATAAGTCAGTCTACAGCACATGGACCTCAGCAGTTCAAGAAGGCAGCTCATCAACCATCTTCTCAGAGGAAACTAGGGATGGGCATTCAATGCTGCTCAGCCAGGAAGTCCCACATCCCAGAAGTGAATTTAAAAAGAGTGATAGATTTGAAGGCTGATAAATCCTAGGCACAATAATCGATATCTAAAAGTATTTATGGAAACGTCCCTAGAAGTAATGGATTTCTTGATGGTCATTCTGTCAAGATTCTACAGACTCTGAAACAGTTCCTATAGATTGGAGGTTAGCTAAAGTAACCCCATTATTATTAAAAGGAGGTGGGGAGAAAACAAGGAATTCTCGACTAGTAGCCTGATGTCACAATAGTAGAAAAACTGCCAGTATCCATTTTAAAAGATTTAATAGCAGAACACTTAGAAAACACTAACAGGATTGGAGAGAGTCAACATGAAAGGGAAATCATGCTTGACAAATCTACTTGAATTTTTCGAAGATGTAGCTGGCAGAATTGTTGAGGGGAAGCCAGTGGATGTGATTTACTTGAACTTTCAGAAGGCTTTCTACAAGATACCACATAAGACAAACATGTAAAATTAAGGTGCAGAGTTAGTGCATTAACATGGAAAGAGAATTGGTTAGCAGATAAATGAAGAATAGGAATATCCTGTTTTTTTTGAATGGCAGGCAGTGAGTAGTGGGCTACCACTGGGATCAGTGCTTGGACTCCCCAACCTATTCTCAATATATAGTAATGATTTGAATAAAGGAATCAATCATAACATCTCTTAAAGTTTGCAGATGACGTAAAGCTGGGTGGGAGGGTGAAAAGTGTGGAGGATGCAGAGATACTATGTGTGATTTGGACAAGTGTGTGGGCAAATGCATAACAGATGAAATACTATTTGGATAAGTGTACTTGGTATCAAAAGCAGAAAAGCAGATTATTATCTGAATATCAATAGTTTAGAAAAGGGCAAGGTGCTACAACACATGGGTACCCCTGTAAAACATTCACTGAAAGTATGCATATAGATGCAGCAGGTGGTGAAGGAGGTAAATGACCTTCAGAGCGTGCGGATTTTAGTACATTATCAGGGATGTCCTGCTGCAATTATTCATAGCCTGGGTGAGACCACACCAAGAGTATTATATGCAGTTTTGGTCTCCTTAGCTGAGGAATGAGGAAAGGCTGAGGCACTTGGGGTTGTTTTCATTGGAGAAAAGAAGGTTTAGGGGTGACGGCATATGGAGGATAGTGGGCTAGTGTAGGTTAGGTGGGCTTGGATCGGCGCAACATCGAGGACCGAAGGGCCTGTACTGCGCTGTATTCTTCTATGTTCTATGAATGAAGTTCTGGCTGTATAGAGAGTACAACAAAAGGCTTACCAGCCTGAGATGGCAGGACTGACATGTGAAGAGAGACTGGATCAGATAGCACAATATTCACTGAAATTTAGAAGAATGAGTGGATGGTTGGAGGGAATTTCAGAAACTTCTAAAATCCTGATAGGACTACATAGGGTAGATGCAGGCTGTATACTCCTGGTGGTGCAGGAGTCCAGAAGCAGGGGTCACAGCCAAGGTAAATCATTTAGTTGAGGAGAAATTTCTTCACTCAAAATGATAAGTCTGTGGAATTTTCTGCCACAGAAGGTGGTTGAAAGCAAAGTATTGATTATTTTTCAGAAGAGTTAGATATAGTTCTTGTGGTTCTGTTCACCGAGCTGGGAATTTGTGTTGCAGACGTTTCGTCCCCTGTCTAGGTGACATCCTCAGTGCTTAGGAGCCTCTTGTGAAGCGCTTCTGTGATCTTTCCTCCGGCATTTGTAGTGGTTTGAATCTGCTGCTTCCGGTTGTCAGTTCCAGCTGTCCATTGCAGTGGTCGGTATATTGGGTCCAATGTGCTTATTGATTGAATCTGTGGATGAGTGCCATGCCTCTAGGAATTCCCTGGCTGTTCTCTGTTCTCACAACAACGAGCACCCGAGCTACAAACCTTCTCACAAACTTTGATATAGTTCTTGGGATGATCAGCCATGATCGTATTGAATGGAAGAGCAGGGTCAAAGGGCTGAATGATTGACTCCTCCTACTTCCTATGTTTCTGTGTTAGAACCTTTTATACTCCAGTTCTGGGAGAGATTTCATGAAGACAAAAATGAAGAAAAAACAGTATTATAAGATATGGTCCCAAGAGCAAAACTGTCCAGAATTTTAACAGTCATGGGAGGCTAACTTTTTATAATGTCAAAATGTTGAAATCTTTCCATCAGTTTAATTACCCCATTGTAATGTGGTGTGAGATATAAATCCAAAGCCCAAAATAGGGAGTGTTAGACAAACATATGTGGATGATACCGTGCGAAATCTATACCTGAGTCCCTATCTGGACAGTATGGTGCTAACATACCGTCAGTTTAATGCAGAATAACACCCTTATGGTATTCCTTGCTCTAAAGAGTTACGTACAATGTTGATTATGTCAGCCTTGTATCTTTAACAAGATCTAGGTCATAAACTAGAACTTTTCCGGTTCTAAAGTTTGTCGAGAGATTTTGATGTCAAGGTAGAGAAAGCAGTCACTCAATTCCATCAGATATTTTCCATACTGTTTCCAAAGAACCAGAGCTGTTGATATCTTATCTTATAATTTGGTATGGATTGTTTATTCTAGCTTGGAGATGTGGTGAAACAGACTGTGTAGTTTCTCTGTTGAGTTTGCATGTTCATATTATTATTAAAGATAGTGAAACATAAACAGTTCAAATGTGAAAGAACTAAAGTTGGACAATTAACTACTTACATATTCATCACTCATTTCTTGTCTCGAACTGTATTTTTAAATGCAGTTTTCCCCAAAATTAAAAGTACTGTATTATTTTCAACTGTTGTAATTTTAGTTGTAAAGAAAAAGACAGCTAACAACTCCAAGAGTTAAGCTGGATTTTTAAAAATGTCTGTTTCATTGGAATATTGTGCTTGATCGCCATAATTAGTTACCAACACCAGTGAAAGCAGGCAGATATGTTTTCACCCTTATTTGTCAGCAAATAACATATCCCTGAAACTAATGGATGAATTTCAACTAAAATTATGCATATAGTTTGGTACAATAAAGAGCTGATTAGGTTTTGGTGAAAACATGAATTCAGATCCTGGAATGTTTTAAAAGATCTATTAACATTGGCAGAATGTTGTGGTTTGTTTGATTGAGAATGTTCTGGGGTCCATCGGCTGTAGTGCAATTTGTCACACCTGTCAAAAGATGAACAGGAATTTTCAGAGCAGTTCATCGGATATAATTTGACCTGAAGTCTCCTCAGTCAGATAGAAGCCCTAAATAAAAAGTTTTTTTTTCAGCTTTATAGTTACTGGCCATTAGCTAGGCAGGGAAAACCTTAGAGGAAATGTACGATTGTAATAATGTTGAATTGACACATACTTTACAGTATAGAGATACATACTTTACAAATGCTCTCTTCACTCACTTGTTCCTGTTTCAAACAGATGTCATGTGGCTTTAAACATTCAGCGGTTGTTACTGCAGATGGGAAGTTGTTCACATTTGGAAATGGTGACTATGGTCGTTTGGGACTCGGTAACACATCTAATAAAAAGCTGCCTGAGAGAGTGATAGCATTAGAAGGCTATCAAGTTGGACAGGTATGGTATATTCCATTTTATTAAGTATCAAGAAATCAGGGCTTCGCAGTGATTACTGAATCCAGAAATGATAAAATATAGTAATAATTATCTTTAGAATTCTTTGCAGTGCCTGTTAATGCCCAATGATATATCGTCTGTCACCAAGGTTACATGAACATTGAGATGCTTAAAATCATCACACTGTAGAGGATTTGTATAAACCTAAATAAATTATCAGGCCAAAACTAGACCATGCTGGATATGTACCAGTGGTCAATCAATTCTCTGGAATTTCAGTTCTTCAAAAGCACTGCTGTATTTGTGAATTCCAGAACTTTAAGTTTGTGCTTCAGCTTTTGAGAATTTGCAGAATCTTTTTCCTTACATAACTACTCATTTATGGCAATACTCAGAGGAAGTCTAGACTCAAGGTAATGCTGTGGTTCTGTTCGCCGAGCTGGAAGTTTTTGTTGCAAACGTTTCGTCCCCTGTCTAGGTGACATCCTCAGTGCTTGGGAGCCTCCTGTGAAGCGCTTCTGTGGTGTTTCCTCCGGCATTTATAGTGGCCTGTCCCTGCCGCTTCCGGTTGTCAGTTTCAGCTGTCTGCTGTAGTGGCCGGAATATTGGGTCCAGGTCGATGTGTTTGTTGATGGAGTTTGTGGATGACGTGAGGGTACAGAGAACACCAAACGGAGAATTCACCACTAAGGTACACAGGAAAGCCACACACACAGACCAAGTCCTGAACTA
>NC_057749.1:168349-207830 GCF_004010195.1 Chiloscyllium plagiosum
TCTCTCTCTCTCTCTCTCTCTCTCTCTCTCTCTCTCTCTCTCTCACTAACTCACTCATCTTCAGATCCTTCTTAACTTCCTGCCTTTTACTTCAAAAGTATGCTCCCTTGTTATTGACCCTTCCACCTTGGGAACCGCTACTTTGTACCCACCCTGTCCATGCCTCTCAACATTTTACACATCTCAGTCAGGTACCCCCCAACATTCTCTGCTCCAAAGAGAATGGATTTGTTATGTCTTAGATCATGTTTTCTGGAGCCTTGTTGAGGAGCAGCCCCAAGTGGTCCACATAGGTAGGAAAAGGGATGGGCATTTAAGGCACAAATTCAGGGAGCTATGGTGGAAGCTTAGAGCTAGAGCAAACAGAGTTGTTATCTCTGGTTTGTTCCCCATGCCAAGGTGAAGAATATGGAGAGAGAAGAACACATGGCTACAGGTATGGTGCAAGAGGGAGGGTTTCAGGCACTGGGATCATTCTGGGATAGGTGGGACCTCTACAAGCAGGATGGCCTACACCTGAACCAGAGGCGTACCAATATCCTGGGGGGGGAAATTTGCTAATACTCTTTGGGAGGATTTAAACTAATTGCGCAGGGGGATGGGAACCTAAATTGTAGTTCCTGTGTCCAGAAGGTTGAAAGTAGTGAGGTCAGAAAAAAGGTTTCAAGGTCGCAAGAGTGCACCAGCAGGCAGGTAAGTGGTTTGAAATATGTCTACTTCAACGCCAGGAGCATCCAGAATAAGGTGGGGGAACTTGCAGCATTGGTTGGTATCTCGGACTTCAATGTTGTGGCCATTTCGGAGACATGAATAGAGCAGGAACAGAAATGGTTGTTGCAGGTTCCAGCATTTAGATGTTTCAGTAAGAACAGAAAAGATGATAAAAGAGGGAGAGGTGTAGCATTGTTAGTGAAGGACATTATTACGATAGCAGAAAGGACGTTTGAGGACTCATCTACTGAGGTAATATGGGTTGAGGTTAGAAACAAGGAAGGGGAGGTCACCGTGTTGGATGTTTTCTGTAGGCCTCTGTATACTTCCAGAGATGTAGAGGAAAGGGTAGCAAAGACTATTCTGAAAAGGAGCAAGAGTAACAGGGAAGTTGTTATGAGGGTTTTTAACTTGCCAAATAGTGACTGGAAATACTGTAGTTTGAGTACTTCAGGTGGGGCAATGTGTGCAGGATGGTTTCCTGATACAGTATGTAGACAGGTCCACAAGGGGCAAGGTGTTTTAAAAAATTCTCAAGGTCAGGTTCGTAGGAGAGTAGTCTGACACAGAACAAACGAAGTAGCCGGGAAGGTAAATTAGAATATAAAATACTTACCACGTGAATCAGCAGAGCAAGGCTAAAAAACACATTCCATTCTGGTTACATACAGATAAGAAGATTCACACGGGGAGGTGTGTAATAAGATTCACACGGGACTACCCAATACATGTGTTACATTATGATTCACACATGTATTGGGACATAATTTTACACCACACAAGGCCACATTGGATTTGGTACTGGGTAATAGACCTGGCCAGGTGTTAGATTTGGAGGTAGGTGAGCACTTTGGTGATTGTGCCCACAATTTGGTTAAGTTTAACTTAGTGATGGAAAGGGATAGGTAGATACCGCAGAGCAAGAGTTATAGCTAGGGGAAAGGCAACTATGATGCGATTAGGCAAAAGTTAGGATGCATAGGATGGGGAAAGAAACTGCAGGGGATGGACACAATTGATATGTGGAGCTTATTCAAGGAATAGCTACTGTGGGTCCTTGATAAGTACCTACCTGTCTGGCAGGGAGGAAATGGTGGACCTAGGAAGCCATGGTTTACGAGAGAAGTTGAATCTCTTGTTGAGGAAAAGAAGGCTTATGTTAGGATGAATGTGAAGGCTCAGTTAGGGAGCTTGAGACTTGCAAGTTTATAGCTGAAATGCTCCATCCCAGACAATCATGCGAATCTCCTCTATACCGCAACCAATGCAATCATATTTTATTTATTGTGACCAAAGCTGCGCACAATACTGACCAAAATTCTGTACATGAACTCCATGCTCTTAAATCAACTCATAAAGGCAAGTGCCCTGTATACCTTCATAATTATCCGATTAACCTGTCCAGCTGCCTTCACCTTGTGTATACAGAAACTAAATAAACAAAACTTGGCTCACTCTGAAATGGTAATAACTTCTAGAAGTTGGGTTAAGTACATGAGGAGAAAGTTAGAATCATCACAGCATGCTTAACAGTCAACTGGTCAAAACAAGGAAGAATCCCATTTCCAAACGATCAGCAACTGCTCCAATTCCTTCAAAAACATCTTATCAGAAAGAGAGAAAAGATTGGGGGCAATCTGGTTCTGCTTTATCACTCCTCTCTAAACTTTTCACACAACATAAAATACTTCAAAATTCTGCAACCTTTTGCACCAAATATCACAGCTGTATGATTTGTTACAAATAATTTGTTCAATAAACATGTAATAACATCAATTGAGAGAGTGCTGGGAGAATTCTCCACACTTTTTCTAAAGTGGCATTGGATCAGTTGAAATTGTTACTGCTCATTTGAAGGATTGGAACAGGCCTTGGAAGATGTCCAATATGTTGGAGGTTAACCAAATGTGGAGTGACCAAAAGCTTTGCAATTCACCCCAGTAAGGTACTAACACTCTGTTAAGGTGCCAACACATCAAGCAGTGAGAGAAAGGATGAAATTTAGATCAGGGAAAAGAAAAATTAGCAAATGCAAGTAATTTTGGTAATAAAACTAGAGTGTTGAAGAGTTTCAGCAGAAAATCCTGCTGGAAAATCTCAACAAGTCTGACCAGCAACTGTGGAGTGAAAAACAAAATGACTCTTTGGAGTTGAATTGAAATGAATTCCAGTGAAAACTTCTATTGGACTGGCAACATTAACTCTGTTTCTCTCATCATAGTTGCTGCCAGATCTGCTGAGATTTTCCATCAGGATTTTATGTTTTTTATATCATATAGCAGCCACAGTACTTTGCTTTCATTTGATTAACTTGAGTAATGATTGTTCTTTCTGTTTTTTGGTACTATCATTGATATCTGATGTTAAATTGTCATGTTTTTCTTTACAGGTTGCATGTGGTTTAAATCACACTTTAGCTGTCTCTACCGATGGGATGATGGTTTGGGCTTTTGGTGATGGTGATTATGGAAAGCTTGGTCTTGGCAATTCAACAGCCAAATCATCTCCCCAGGCATGTGTCACCAAGCTTTGGTCATTATATTGGTGTGATTGCGTGGCTTTCTGTCTTTCCAGCACTGCTTCCTGACTGTCTCAAGTGAATCATAGTATTTGAGGTCACAGCTGACTTGTGTGACAAAGCTTCTAGTAATTCATTCATTGAATGTGGGCTTTCTAGAAAGGCTGGCATTCATTTCCCATCCCTAATTTGCTTTTGAGAAACTTCTGTTGGACAGGTATGGTATGTTCCATGTGGTGTAAGTACCCCACAGTGCTGTTCGAGGTGGTGTTTTCACACTGCAACATTGAAGCTCAAAGATACAGTTCCAAGTCAGGGTGATGTAGCTGGAGGAAACCTGCTGGTGTTAGAGTCTCCCTTGCCCTTCTTGATGCAGGTTTGGAAGGTGCTGCTTTAGGTGCTTTAGCATGTTGTTGCAGTGCATCTTGTAAATGTCGCACACTACTGCCACTATGTGCTAGGAGTGGAGGGAGTTACTTGCTTACAAAAGGATGAGTACAAGAGTTGGCAGGTGATGTTACGGTTGTATAGGATTTTGGTTCGGCCACATTTGGAATACTGTGTACAATTCTGGTCGCCACATTACCAAAAAGATGTGGATGCTTTGGAGACAGTGCAGAGGAGGTTCACCAGGATGATGCCTGGTATGGAGGGCACTAGCTATGAAGGGAGGTTGAGTAGATTAAGATTATTTTCATTAGAAAAACGGAGGTTGAGGGGGCGCCTGATTGAGGCCTACAAAATTATGAGAAGTATAGACAGGGTGGATAGCAAGAAGCTGTTTTACAGAGTGAGGGACTCAATTACTAGGGGTCACAAGTTCAAGGTGAGAGAGGAAAAGTTTAAGGGAGATATGCGTGGAAAGTTCTTTACGCGGAGGGTGGTGGGTGCCTGGAACGTGTTGCCAGCAGCGGTGGTAGAGGGAGGCGTGATAGCGTCATTTAAGATGTATCTGGACAGATACATGAATAGGCAGGGAGCAGAGGGAAATAGGTGACTTTTAGATAGAGGATCTGGATCGGTGCAGGCTTCGAAGTCCAAAGGGCCTGTTCCTGTGCTGTAATTTTCTTTGTTCTTTGCCATATGTCAGTCTAAGCTATGATTGTCTTGATTTGGAGGTGCCAGTGTTGGACTTGGGTGTACAAAATTAAAAATCACACAACACCGGGTTATAGTCCAACGGGTTTATTTGGAAGTATTAGCTTTCGGAGCGCTGCTCCTTCAGGTGGTTGTGCAGTGTAAGATCATAAGACACAGAATTTTTAGCGAAAGTTTACAGTGTGATGCAATAGACACTCATACCCACCCCCTACCCTGGCGCGCGCACACACACACAAGTTTGTGGGGTGAATTTGTATTTGCAGATTTACATTTTATTTTTCTCTGAAACAGCATGAATCCATGTAAGATTCTGTAAATCCCTTTTTTAGAAATAGAATCAGTCTAAACATTGGGGCACAGACAGACTCACACAGGACACTTCACACTTTCAGTGCATTATCTGAGCTGACATGGTGCCCATTGTTAAAATGCACTTGAGAATGTAACAGTTTTGGGTTTACATATGAAAGAACTGAGACCAACATGATAATTCTATAAGATGAGAGACTTAACAAACAATCCAGGTTTTTTTCAATGTATCATTTCAGTTGCATCACACTGTAAACTTTTGCTTACATTCTGTGTCTTACGATATTATACTTCACAACCACATATTGAAGGAGCAGCGCTCCAGAAGCTAGTGTTTCCAAATAAACCTGTTGGACTATAACCTGGTGTTGTGTGATTTTTAACTTTGTCAGCCATGATTGTCCAGATTTTGCTGCACGCGGGCATAAACTGCCTCATTGTTTGCTACAATTACATCTGAACATAGTGCAACTTTCAGTGAGTGTACCCATTTCTGAGCTTCTGATGATGTAGTAGCATGGTTGGACCCAGGACAGTGCTCTGAGAAACTCCCGTAGTGATATCTTGGTTCCTGAAATGATTGCTCTTCAAAACCACAACCATATTCTTTTATGATGGGTGTGATTTGTTCCATGGGAGAGTCTCCAGCGATACTCACTGATTTCCTTGAATCAACCCAGTCAAGTGCTGCCTTGCTGTCAGTATCAGTCACTCTCACCTCAGAAGTGAAATTCAGGCTTGTTTTGATCGTGGTTGGGTCTAAGGCTACACTGAAAGCTGGTGCCAAATGGATCTGGTAGAACCCAAAATGAGCATCAGTGAGTGGGTTTTTGGTAAGTTTGTGCCATTTGATCCCATTGTCAATGCTTTCATTACTGATGATAGGTTGTGATCTAATGCAATAGTAATAGCTGGATTTGATTAGTCTTTTGTGTGGGCAATTTTCTTTACAATAGTTGGGTGAATTTTACAATTCAATTTTATGATAAGTCTAGGGAAAATTATGTTCGTAATTGATGAATGATGTAATTCAGCTATTCTGTTGTTTATTTTTCATAGCTCTGTCTTTTGTTTTTGTCTTAAGGTTTTTTAACTTCTCTTTTTGCAGAAAGTGGATGTTTTGTGTGGCATAGGAATTAAAAAAGTTGCTTGTGGCACCCAGTTTTCTGTTGCCCTGACAAAAGACGGCCATGTGTACACTTTTGGCCAAGGTAGGATAATTATCTAGGCTTTTCAAAATTATGTTTAGAATGGCACCAATGATTAATTTTAATTCATTCCAAATAGCTATAGAAACAGATGACTTTTCTATGTTGTCCATCATCCATTTATCAAAGCAAGAAATAGGAGTCAGTCTGTCTTCCACAACTGTTCATTTAAATTTCATAGTTCAATACAAGATCCAACCTTCTTTCTTCTTTTCCTAATCCACCCCTTAATGGGGAAAAACCAATCATTTTTCTTTTTCCATAACCAGAAGTGCTCTTACACAAAACTGAACGTTTCTTGCCCTCACCAAATCAGCTGTGATGTTTTTTATCTATTTACCACCACTGGTAAATCATCCATGTTTACCAATTGATTAATTTATGTGCAAAGCCCATTAAGAACAATGCAAGCCATCAAAGAGGAGGGAGAAGTGAAAACCAACCCTTATTTTCTCTGAATCTTGTATCCAGAAGTGCTCATACATACAAGTAAGCTGTTTTCTTTCTATCACTAAATCACTTTTTTTTTTATCTATTAACCATGACCAGTAAATCATCGGTGTTTCCAATTGAATAATTTACATGCAAAACCCATTAAGGGTAAAGCAAACCAGAGTTAGCGTTTCGGGTCCAGTGACCCAACAGTTCTGAAGAACGGTCACTGGATCTGAAACATTAACTCTGTCTTGTCTCCACAAATGCTAGCAGACCTGCTGAGATTCTCCAGAAATTTCTGTTGCAGGTCCAATCATTCTTCAGTCTACCAGCTAGAAATTGGCATTCAAGTGCTGTGCCATCAGTCACTTCTCCTCATTCTTTTCTGTCTATATATTTACTATGCTTGACACTGGATTTTTTTTTAAGTAATCTTTTTGCCCAAACGTAATTGAGAGAGATTGAAATATCTTTAAATGTTCAATATGTTTTTAAAGGTGACCGATTTTTTTTTTTCTCAACCTTTCTCACCTCCATTTTCTAAAAGATTCTGAATAATAATCCTGGAAATTGGTATGGAGATTGAAAATCCAGCAGGTTTTTATCATTACAGTTTCTAAATCTAATACTGTCTATATGAAATTTTATTTAACCAATCAGTTTAATTAAGTTCAGGCTGACTAGATTGAATATTCAAAATGATGAAACTAAGATTCCCATCACTAATGCCTTGAGAGAAGACTTGCAGCTCACCAAGGCTTACACAATTAAAAGATAGTGTTGTAGAACAAAGAGACCTAGGGTTTCAGGTACATAATTCTTTGAATTTGCGTCACAAATAGATAGTAGTTAAGAAGCATTGGGCACACTTGCGTTTAAGCTCAGACCTTTGAGTATAGGAGTTGGGGCGTTATGTTGAGGTTGTATAGGATGTTGGTGAGGCCTCTTAGGGTGCACTGTGTCTAGTTCTGGACGCCGTTTTAGGAAGGATATTATTAAGCTGGAGAAAGTTTATAAGAGATTTACCAGGATATTGCCAGGAACGGAGGTTTTGAGTTATAAGGAAAGGCTGGGACTTCTTTCACTAGAGCGTAGGAAGTTAAGGGATAAGCTTGTAGAGGTTTATAAAATCATGAGCGGTATAGATAAGGTGAATGGCAGGTCTCTTCCCTAGGTTGGGAGGTTTCAAGATTAGGGGCATGTTTTTAATATGAGAGGAGGAATGTTTAAAAAAGACATGAGAACAATTTTTGTTTGCACAGAAGTTGATTCATGTGTAGAATGAACTTGCAGAGGAAGTGATGGATGCTGGTACAGTTACATATGTTTAAAAGACATTTGTACATGAATAAAAAATACTTGGAGGGGTATGGGTCAAGGCAGGTGGGACTATCTTAGTTTGAGATTATGGTCAACATGAGTCGAAGAGTGTGGCGTTGGAAAAGCACAGCCGATCAGGCAGCATCCGAGGAGCAGGAAAGTTGACTTTTTGAGCAATAAGCTCTTCATCAGGAATTCCTAATGAAGAACATTATTAAGAACATGATGAAAACTTCATTTCATTTCCACTTCCAAACATAAATTAACAGATGCCATCCAATACAACTCTAACAAATTTACAAAGCTATCTGAATTTAATCTTCTCCCTCTCCTCGTGTAGATATAGAAAAAAAGTAGAGGTTAATACCAAGGTTTGAGCAACTTGAGTTTCTTGAGGCCAACCCAAAAATCACCTTACTGATGATGGCAAGTGTAGATAACCTGTGATGCTGCACCAAGTGTGAACAGAGCTCCTTACCAGCTCAAATAGTAAACAAAACCTTCTGTAACAATATCTGCCAGACGGACCAAACTATCATAAGAAAATGAAAATGCTAAGTTTGTCCAACAGATATGAAAGCTAAAATTTGAATTAAATTTTGTATTTTGAGTTAATAAGGGAGAACATGATTAGTGATTTTTAAAGTTCAATTTGTGAGCTTGGAACTGTACCAAGAAGAATGGAGGTCTGTTTTATTGACACTTAACACCGACTGTTGTGCAACCTTGACTTGAAGACCATGGGTGGGTTAATAGATTGGTGAATTTAATTTGAAAAGTATTCATGCTGAGTAACAGGAGTGCAGTGCACAAACCAAACAATCTAGACAGCTGATCTGTGTTGTGAAGGATTGCTGCATACTGGATACATAGGACACCATATGTAGGGAAAAAGCGGCAGAGCAATTGCTGAAAGGAATCCAGTCTGAACAAAGAACTCGTGTGTCTTAGTCGCAGTTCTTCATTAGAGTTGAATGTTTGTAAGAATATCACTATCTTGAAAGAAGTCATGTGAATTTGAACCTTTGTCTTATGTCTGTAATGAAATCTATGCAACATTTCATTTAGTGTAATATAGTCCATTATTTTCCCCGTTTAATTTATTATTCTTTGTGCTCAAAGTGCACAGCTTTTCGTGAATGTGTTCAGTAAGTGACCTCTGCTGGTTTAAAGGAAAAAATAAAGTCAGGATCGAACAAGCCAGGTTTTATTGTGGGATCTAATTTATCCTGTATTAACTATGAGTGTCATGTCCATTCAGACTCTGACAATTCCTTTTCCATGCCAACAGATCGCTTGATTGGCTTGCCTGAGGGCCGTGCCCGCAATCATAACAGACCTCAGCCAGTACCTGCTCTGAATGGAGTCTTTATTGAGGACATAGTTGTGGGTGCTGAGCACACACTGGGTCTTTCAACACCTGGAGATGTTTATGGCTGGGGCAGCAATTCAGAAGGGCAGGTAAAAAATCTTACTGCTACAGAGATCTTTTCAACTATTTTGTTCCTTGGATTATAAATACAAAGTTAGTAAACACAGGCTCACACTCAACTCGCCACAAGCAAGACATGAATTTTCCTGTAATGGTACCCCTTTTCACTAACATTAGCTGATGCTATGTCAATATAATCTGCTTCAAAAGCAGCAGGACAACTAGAAGCAGGAGTAAGACATTTGACCCTTCAAACCTGCACTGCCATTCAGTTTGATTATGGCTGTTCCTCCATCCCAATGCCATGTTCTTGCTTTCTCTTTATACCTTTTTATGCCTTTAATATCAATAAAACTGTCAATCTGTTTCTTGAATATACTCTGCAACATGGCCTCCACAGCTTTCTGTGATAGTGAACTCAACAGGTTGACCACCCTTTGAGTGAAGAAATATTTCCTCGCCTTGATCTGAAATGGTCTTCCCCATATTCTGAGACTGTGACCCAATTTCTAAACCATGGGAAGCAAACAAGATAATGAGATTCCAGAGACTGTATGTTCCTGTTAGGGTGAACAGCAAACCTGGTAGGTATGGGGAACGCAAGACGTCTGGATGGGTATTTGAATAGGAAGGGTTTAGAGGGATATGGGCCAAGTGCTGGCAAATGCAACTAGATTAGGTTAGGATATCTGGTCGGCATGGACAAGCTGGACCAAAGGGTCTGTTTCCATACTGTACATCTCTGTGGCTCTAGTCTATCCAGTCCTGTTGGCATTGTATACGTTTCGATTAGATTCCGCTTATCCTTATAAATATAAGGAATATATTTATAATTTATATATGAATATAAATACAGTTGAACCAATTTCTCATTAGACATTCTGCTGTTCCTGTTGTCAACCTAATAACTCTACAGCATTAACTCTACATATTTGCATTAACTCTACAGCAAATATACCCTCTCTTAGGTAGAGAGACGAAAACTGCATACAGTACTCCAGGGTGGTCTTGGCAAGGTCCTGAATAAGTTTGTAATGTATTCCTACTAATGAACCCAAATCCCTTTGTCTTGAAGGCCAGCATAATATTTGCCTTCCTAATAGCTTTCTGCACCTGCCTGTTTACTTTCATTGACTAGTGTATGAAGACACCAGGATCCCTTTTGTACATTCAAATGTCCCAATATATCACCATTCAAGTGATCATCTGCCTTTCTGTTTTTCACACTGAAGTCTATCACTTCACATTTTGGTGCATTATATTACATATGCCATGTGCTTGCCCACACACTCAACTTGTCGAGATTGCCCTAAGGCCTCCTTGCATCCTCCTCATAACTCTGAATCACACTCAGTTTTGTGTCATCAGAATCTTGGAAATATTGCATCTGGTTCATAGAACAGTACAATACAGGCCCTACAACCCTCAGTGTTGTGCCAACCTTTTAACCTAGTCTAAGATCAAACTAACCTACATACCCTTCATTTTACTATCATTCATATGCCTGTCCAAATGTCGTTTACATGTCCCTAATGTCTCTCACTCTACGACCACTGCTGCAGTGCATTCCATGCACTCACCACTCAGTGTAAAGAACCTACCTCTGACATCTCCCCTAAACCTTCTTCCAATCACCTTAAAATGATGTCCCCTCGTGATAGCCATTTCCACCCTGGGGAAAAAGTATCTGGCTATCCACTCTATCTATGTATCTCGTTACCTTGTACATCTCTATCAAGTCACCTTCTTCACTTCAATGAGAAAGGCCCTAGCTTCCTCAACCTTTGCGGCATGGTGGCACGGTGGTTAGCACTGCTACTTCACAGCGCCAGAGACCAGGGTTCAATTCCCGCCTCAGGCAACTGTCTGTGTGGAGTTTGCACATTCTCCCTGTGTCTGCGTGGGTTTCCTTCGGGTGCTCCAGTTTCCTCCCACATTCCAAAGATGTGCAGGTTAGGTGGATTGGCCATGCCAAATTGCCTGTAGTGTGTTGGTGAAGGGGTAAATGTCGGGGAATAGGTCTGGGTGAGTTGCTCTTCGGAGAGTCAGTGTGGACTTGTTGGGCCGAAGGGACTGTTTCCACATTGTAAGTAATCTAATCTTTCTTCATTACACATACCCTCCAGTCCAGCAGCATCCTGGTAAATCTCCTCTGCACCCTCTCTAAAGCTTTTACATCCTTCCTATAATGAGGCGACCAGAACTAAATACAGTATTCCAAGTGTGGTCTAACATAGAACATTACAGTGCAGTTCAGACCCTTCGGCCCTCGATGTTGCGCCACCCTGGGTCATACTAATCTGAAGCCTATCCCACCTACAATATTCCATGTACATCATTTGCCTGTCCAATGACGACTTAAATGCACTTAAACTTGGCGAATCTACTACCGATGCAGGCAAAGCATTCCATACCCTTACTACCCTCTGAGTAAAGAAACTACCTCTGACATCTGTCTTATACCTATCTCCCCACACTTTAAAGTTGTGTCCCCTCGTGTTTGCCGTCTCCATACTTGGAAAAAGGCTCTCCCTGTCCACCCTATCTAACCCTCTGATTATCTTGTGTATCTCTATTAGGTCACCTCTCAACCTCCTTCTCTCTAATGAGAACAGCCTCAAGGCCCTCAGCCTTTCCTCGTAAGACATTCCTTCCATACCGACAACATCCTATTAAATCTCCAAAGCTTCCACATCCTTCTTATAATGCGGTGACCAGAAAAGTACACAATACTCCAAGTGTGGCTGTACTAGAGCTTTGTACAACTGCAGCATAACCTCCTAGTTCTGGAACTCAATCCCTCTATTAATAAAGGCCAAAACACTGTATGCCTTCTTAACAACCCTGTCAATCTGGGTGGCAACTTTCAGGGATCTGTGTACATGGACACCAAGATCTCTCTTCTCATCTGCACTCCCAAGAATCCTACCATTAGCCCAGTACTTTGCATTCCGATTACTCCGTCCAAAGTGTATCACCTCACACTTGTCCACATTAAACTCCATTTGCCACCTCTCAGCCCAGCTCTGCATCCTATCTATGTCTCTCTGCAATCTACAACATCCTTCATCACTATCCACAAGTCCACCGACCTTAGTGTCGTCCACAAATTTACTAACCCACCCTTCTAAGCCCTCATCCAGGTCATTTATAAAAATGACGAACAGCAGTGGACCCAACACCGACCCTTGCGGTACGCCACTAGTAACTGGACACCAAGATGAACATGTTCCATCAACTACAACCCTCTGTTTTCTTTCAGCAAGCCAATTACTGATCCAAACTGCTATGCCTCCCACCATCCCATTCCTCCGCATTTTGTATAATAGCCTACTGTGGCGAACCTTATCGAACGCCTTGCTGAAATCCATATACACCACATCAATCGGTTTACTTATCTACCTGTTCGGTCACTTTGTCAAAAAACTCAATAAGATTCATTAGGCACGACCTACCCTTCCCAAAACCGCGCTGACTGTCCCTGATCATATTATTCTTTTCTAGATGGTTATAAGTCCTATCTCTTATAACCTTTTCCAACACTTTACCAACAACTGAAGTGAGACTCACTGGTCTGTAAATACCAGGGTTGTCTCTACTACCCTTTTTGAACAAGGGAACCACATTTGCTATCCTCCAGTCCTCAGGCACTATTCCTGTAGACAATGATGATTTGAAGATCAATGCCAAAGGCTCGGTAATCCCTTGCTTCCCAAAGGACCCTAGGATAGATCCCATCCGGCCCAAGGGACTTATCTATTTTCACACTCTGCAGTATTTCTAATACCTCTTCCTTGTAAACCTCAATCTCTTCTAGTCTGGATGCAAGTATCTCTGTACCTTCCTTGCCAACATTTTCATTTTCTATAGTGAACACTGTCGAAAAATATTTATTTAGCGCTTCCCCTATCTCCTCTGAGTCCACACACAACTTCCCACCATTATCCTTGATTGGCCCTAATTTAACTCTCGTCATTCTTTTATTCCTGACATACCTATGGAAAGCCTTAGGGTTAACCCTGATCCTATCCGCCAACAACTTTTCATGTCCACTCCTGGCTCTTCTGAGCTCTCTCAGGTCTTTCCTGACTTCCTTTTAACCCTCAAGCGCCCTAACTGAGTTTTCACATTTTGTCCTAACATAAGCCGCCGCCTTCTTCTTGACCAGGGATTCCACTTCCTTCGTAAACCACGGCTCATGCGTTCTATATCTTCCTCGCTGCCTGACAGGTACATACTTATCTAGGACACCCAGGAGCTTTTCCTTGAATAAGCACCACATTTTTAATGTGCTCATCCCCTGCAGTTTCCTTCCCCATTCTCCACTTCCTAAATCTTTCCTAATTTCCCTTCCCCCAGCTGTAACTCTTGCTCAGTGGAGTACACCTATCCCTTTCCATCACTAAAGTGAACTAACAGAATTGTGATCGCTGTCTCCAAAGTACTTACCTACTTCCAAATCTAACACCTGGCCAGGCTCGTTACCCAGTACTAAATCTAAAATGGCTTTGCCCCTTGTAGGCCTGTCTACATACTGTGTCAGGAAGCCCTCCTGCACACACTGGACAAAAACTGACCCGTCTATAGTACTCGTAGTGATCCCAGTCAATATTTGGATAGTCGAAGTCCCCCATGACAACTAACCCTGCCACTCTCACTCCTATCGAGAATCATCTTTGCTATCCTTTCCTCTACATCTCTGGGACTATTCGGAGGCTTATAGAAAACTCCCAACATGGTGACATCTCCTTTCCTGTTTCTAACCTCAGCCCATACTACCTCAGTTAATGAGTCCCCAAACATCCTTTCTACAACTGTAATATTGTCCCTGATCAACAATGCCACACCTCCCCCTCTTTTACCATCTTCTCTGTTCTTACTGAAACATCTGAATCCCGGAACCTGCAACAGCCATTCCTGTCCCTGCTCTATCCATGTCTCCGTAATGGCCACAACATCGAAGTCCCAGGTACCAACCCACGCTGCCAGTTCACTCACTTTATTTTTGATGCTCCTCACATTGAAGTACACATACTTCAAACCAGGTTCTCGCTTGTCAGATACTTGATTTGGGAACTCCCTACTCTCATCCTCTTCTGCACCTGTCCTACAATTTTGGTTCCCAGCCCCCTTCTGTATTAGTTTAAATCCACCTTAATAGCTTTAGCGAATTTCCCACCCAGGATATTGGTACTCCTCTGGTTTAGATGAAGACCATCCTGCTTGTAGAGGCCCCACCTACCCCAGAAACAGCTCCAATTATCCAAGAATCCAAAACCCTCCCTCCTGCGCCATCCCTGTAGCCACGTGTTCAACTCCTTTCTCTCCTTATTCCTCACCTCACTAGCACGTGGCACGGGCATCAAACCAGAGAAAACAACTCTGTTTGTCCTAGCTCTAAGCTTCCATCCTAGCTCCCTGAATTTCTGCTTCAAGTCCCCATCTCTCTTCTGACCTATGTCATTGGTGCCAATGTGGGCCATGACTTGGGGCTGCCCTCCCTCCCCCAAAGGATCCCAGTAACACGATCAGAGACATTACCGACTCTGGCACCTGGGAGGCAACACACCAACCGTGAGTCTCTCTCGTCCCCACAGAACCTCCTATCTGTCCCCCTAACTATCGAGTCCCCAATGACTACTGCTCTGCTCCTCTTCCCCCTTCCCTTCTGAGCAGCAGGTGCCCCACTTCTTTCCCCTGGTAAGTCATTCTCCCCCAACAGTATCCAAAACGGTATACTTATTGTTGAGGGGAATGGCCACAGGGGATCCCTGCACTGCCTGCCGGTTCCCTTTCTGTCCCCTAACTGTCACCCATCTGTCTTTTTCTTTTATCTGGGGAGTGACTATCTCTCTGTAAGTCCTGTCAGTAACCCTCTCTGTCTCCCAAATGATCCGAAGTTCATCCAACTCCAGCTCCAGTTCCCTAAAACGGTTTTCAAGGAGCTGGTGTTGGGTGCACTTCCCACAGATGTAGTCTGTGGGAAGTGCACCCAACACACACTAGTGGTGACCCTTACTTCCGACATTCTGCAGGAGGAATATTCCATTGCCCTAAACTCCATTCCCACTATTCTAACTCCCGAAGTGACTACTAAAAGAAAAAGGATTAGGAAATAAACTTACCTTGTCAATCTGGCTCCCACAACTTTTTCTTTAGGTTAGAGGAGGAGGATTGGTGGGAGACCCTACCCGAGTAGTGTCTCGGGTAACGCAACCACGCAAATATAAACTGTTCTGCTTACCCTTCCCAGAAGTCCTTTGCTCGCTCCCTCCCTTCCTCGCTAGCCTGAAAGTAAGAAGTTTAAATATACTTACCTGCCTTCCGACAATCACCTCGCACCAACGTCACCTCCTCTCTGCTCTCGCTGCTCCGTCGTGGGCTTGAAAGAGCTACAGCATAACCCGCGGCTCTTAAGTTCAATACCTCTACTAATGAAAGCCAACACACCATAGATCATCTTAAGAGCCTTGTCAGATTGGGTGGCAACCCTCCGGGATCTATGGACATGGACCCCAAAATCCCTCTATTCCTCCATACTGCCAAGAATCCTGCCTTTAACACTGTAATCTGCATTCAAATTCAAAGTTCCAAATGAATCATTTCAGTTTTCCAGATTGAACTCCACCTGCCACTTCTCAGCACAGCTCTGCATCCTGTTAATGTCCCGTTGCAATCTACAATGGCCTTTCACACTACCCACCGCTCCACCAACCTTCGTGTCATCGGCAAACTTACTAACCCACCCTTCCACTTCCTCATCCTAGTCATTTATAAAAATCACCAAGAGCAGAGGTACCAGAACAGATCCCTGCAGAACACCACTGATCACCAAACTCCAGGTTGAATACTTTCCATCTACTACTTACCCTCGGTCTTCTATTGGCCAGCCAACTCTGTATCCGGACAGCCAAAGTTTCCGTATCCCATGCCTCCTTACTTTCTGAATGAGCTGACCATGCGAAACCTTATCAAATACCTATGTATATCCGTCCATTGCTCTACCTTCATCAAACAGTTTTGCCACATCCTTAAAGATTTCAGTAAGGTTTGTGAGATATGACCTGCACATCACAAAGCCATGCTGACTATCTCTAATCATACTATGCATTTGCAAATAATCATAAATCCTGTTTCTCAGAATCCTGTCCAATAATTTGACCACCACCGATGTATGACTAACTGGTCTGTAATTCCAAGAGTTACCCTGTCCTATTTGTTGAGCAAAAGAATAACAGTTGCCACCTTCCAATCATCTGGCATTACTCCAGTACATGGTGAGGACGCAAAGATCATCTCCAAAGGTGCATCGATCTCTTTCCTAGCTTCCCATAAGAACCTTGGGTATATCTCATCTGGCCTAGGGGACTTACTTTTCCTCATATTTTTCAGCATTTCCAGCACATCCTCCTTCTTAACATCCACCTGTTCAAGCATATCAGCCTGTTTCACGCTGTCCTCACAAACAAGAAGTTTCCTCTCATTGGTGAATACTGAAGCAAAGTGTTCATGAAGAACCTCCCCTACTTCCTCCGACTAGTTGCCCCCATTATCCCTGATCAGTACCACCCTAACTCTGGCCATCCTCTTGTTCCTCACAGAAGTGTAGAGCGACTTGGGGTTTTCGTCAATCCTACCAGCCAAGGCTGTTTCATACCCAACACACTGACTGGAACTTTGCCCTGTCAACTGTCTATCCTTCCTCATAGACTTTCTGCATGCTGTATTTGCCTGTTCACCAGCTACCCCTTCCTCTGATCCGTAGCTCTGGTTCCCATCCCCCTACCAAACTAGTTTAAACCCTCCCAAATAGCCCAAACACTCCTATTATGTCCAAATTCCTGAATTTATTTTATTTTAGTTAATGGACTTCAGTTTAATTTTTAGACAAAGTAGAAGTACTCATCTGACCTTATTTTAGATGTTTTCTAATTTGCAATTATTTATCATCCAGCACTAAGTCGCTGAATTCACCACTCTTCATTCATGCTGCTTTATGCATTCATGTGTTTCTTTATACCAATGTAGTTAGAAGCACGTAAGATGAAAACCAACTGTCAAAAACATTCTCAGCATAGATGCATGGAAGTGTGGAGTACATTTAGCTATAAAATAAGTGTTTATAGTGAAAGTTTATTGTAGTACCTTGTCTCTGACTTTCCACATCTGTTTTTCCTGTTATAGCTGGGTTTGGGTCATACCAATCATGTAAGAGAGCCAACCCTAGTCACAGCACTCCAGGGAAGGAATATTCGACAGATTTCAGCAGGACGTTGCCACAGTGTAGCATGGACAGCTCCTCCAGTACCACCAAGAGCACCAGGTGACATGGTTTCAACTTTCCTTTTATTTTACTGTAGACTGTATCAAAGTGATATGTTTTCTTGTCAATGACCCAGACACAGTTTAATGTGCTGAATTTTAATTTGATCTCTTTTCAAATTCAGATTTTTTGCAGATTTTTTACTTAATATTAAAAATTGGAATATATGCCATAAAAAGAATACATGCTGGGGAGACTCAACAGGTTTAGCAGCATCTGGAAGACAAATAGTTAACATTTCCAGTACAATATGACTTCTCCATATTGAAGAAATGCACTGGACTCAAAACATTAACACATATTTGGTCCATATGTGTTGTTTTCCTGTAGACGCTGGTTTGAAGTTCCACATTGGTTGTTCGCTCTACTGCGAACATTAAGCAGGGAAAAGGAAGAAAACACACTCAATACACAAGAAAGGAAAGCACTAGAAAGACTAAAAAAAGATTAAAAACATTGTTATCCTACCTGCAGACAAAGGACGCTTGACAGTCATTTTAAATCAAAGAGAAAGCAAATGCACTACTTGGAGATACCAACACTTACCAACAAATGGCAATAGACCCGACCCCACAACTCGAGAACCAAATCACAACCCTATTCAAAAAAATTTCAGAAATCTGGAGAAATAAATAACTTCGACTTCCAAAAAAAGAAACCAGACGGATCAAACACACCACGCTTCTATGGATTATCCAAAATTCACAAGCTAGGAGCCCCCCCTCAGACCCATAGTCTTGCTACCTGGAACACTAAAGAGAACACTAAACACTAAATTCATTAAAGAGGAGGAAAACAACAACAATAACAAACTGCCATTTCTAGATGTTATATAGAGCAAACAGCCAATGGGGAACTTCGAATCAGCGCCTACAGGAAAATAACACATACTGACCAAATACTGAACTACAGAAGCAATCACAAAAGAAGCTGCATCAGAACATTATTTTAATGAGCCACCAGCAACACAGAGGAACTACTTACACCTCAGCGAGCAAACCTACATCGAGAACCTCTACCTGAGCTACAAATATTGTCAATACTCGCTAGAAATCAGGTCGTCTTAGAAGTAGGAAGAGAAATCCAGCTTCGAGCTGTAACTAAGAGAGGAAAGAAAATAGCTTCTACTTCTTCAAAAATCCAGCTTCTGCTGAACATAAAAGCTGAAAAAAATACCAGAAATGCTGGTCTGTGAAAGCTGGCCCCACCCATTCAGGATGCTTCTATTGTTCCAACTTTGAAAAAACTTCCAAGGCTCACAAGCTGTTTACTTCACCACAGACCACTCATGATCTCTTGTTCAACCTCTTTCTTAAAAGAAACCAGGACAAAGTACACCTGTGAATGGCACAGTATTGTCACAACGTCTAATGTGAAAATCTCTTCCTCCTCTTACTAGGTGTATCTGTGCCTCTGCAGCTAGGTTTGCCAGACTCCATTCCACCCCAGTATAGCTCTTTGAAGGAAACAAATATTGAAACAATCAGGGCCAGGCTACGTTTGCTGTACCACTTCTCAGATCTCATGTACTCCTCATGGAGGTTACTTAACCTGAGTCCAAACAATCAGGTAAGCAGTGCTTGGAATAAGTAAACTAACGCTGGATGATATAACTTAAGTAAATAATTCAAAGTTTGAAGAACAGATAATTCATGTTTAGAATTGTAATTACAGAACAGCACATCTCACTACAATGCTGGAACATGGGGAATAGTCCAGGGACAATTAAGACCATTGCTGGCACCAAGAGTGTACACTCTTCCTATGGTACGTTCCATTGGAAAGACAATGGTCCAAGGCAAAAATTATGGCCCTCAGATTACAGTAAAAAGGATTTCTACCAGGTAAATGTTGTCAATTTTCTTTTATGCATACTGTCTTACCCTGAATCCTGTGTAAAACAAAATGCTTATTTCTACTATTTATGAAGCTCCAATTTCTATATATCAGGTTATTTTTATTTAAATGATGAAAATGATTTCTATATGTGATACAAATTTTCATGGCTTTTTCAGAGGTCGCAAGTGTAAGCCCATCTTTGTACAGATTGCTAGGCAAGTAGTTAAACTCAACGCATCAGACTTGCGGTTACCTTCACGTGCCTGGAAGGTGAAACTGGTGGGCGAGGGTGCTGATGATGCTGGTGGAGTATTTGATGACACCATCACAGAGATTTGTCAAGTAATTAAACCACTTTTATTTTGTCTGTGTTGTTCTTATCAATGAAAAAATGAGGCTGAGTAACTGCCAATTTTTCTGGTGAGTTTTAGAAACAAACAGCAAAGCTTTTCAGATGCAAAATCATAGAATCCCTACAGTGTGGAAGCAGGTCATTCGGCCCATTGAGTCTACAGGAACCCTCCAAAGAGCATCATACCCAGACCCACCCGCCTACCTTATCCATGTAAGCCTGCATATCACATGGTTAATCCACCTCATCTGCACATCCCTGGACATACAGGGCAATTTAGCATGGCTAATCCACCTAACCTACACATCTTTGGACTATGGAAGGAAACCGGAGCGCCCAGAAGAAACTCCTGCAGACACAGGAAGAATATGCAAGCACCACACTTAACAGTTACCAGAGGTGCAAACGAACCCAGGTTCCTGACGCAGTGTGGCAGCAGTGCTGACCACTGTGGCGCCCTGGCATTATATGCAGCTGAAAATTACATTTGGACCATAAATTAATTTACTTAAAGTTTCAGCCAATTTCTGATCACTTAAAAAAGGAGTTAATAATAAATATCATCCTTCAGTTAATTAGAAACATTAATTGGGTTTGCATTTTTACTTGCAATGCCTGATATTCTTTTTCATTTAAACAGGAGCTTGAGATGGGGATAGTAGACCTTCTCATTCCTACTCCAAATGTCACAGCTGAAGTTGGCTACAACAGAGACAGGTAAAACTTGTTACTAAGTTCCAGTGCAAGTTTTGTTAATGATGTGCTGGCAAGCAATGGTGAAGGTTTTTGCTGTTCATTGCAGAAAGCAGTTTGATGTTCAAAGACTTTTGGAATTAACAGATTGCCTTTTCAGAAAAGGTTAGTTAGGCTAAGCTTGTAAACTCTGGAGTTTAGAACAGTCAAATGTGACTGAATTGAAACCTATAAGATCCTGAAGGAACTTGACTGAGTGGATGTGAAAAGAATATTTTCTCTTATGGGAGAGTCTAGAATACGCGTTTATAGTTTAAAAATAAGAGGATACCCTTTTAAAACAGATGAAGAAGCATTTTTTCTGAGGGTTGAGTATCTTTGGAATTCCTACCTCAAAAGCCAGTAGATACGGAATCCTTAAATACTTTTAAGGCAGAGGAAGATAGATTCTTGATTACCAAGGAGATGAAAGATCATTGGGGATATATAGGAGCGTAGAGTTGAGGTTAAAATCAGATCGGCCACAGAATTATTCAATAGCAGATCAGGCTAGAAGAGCTGACTACCCTACTCTTGTTCCTTGTTCCTATGCTCATGTTTATTTTGATACTCCTCTAACGGAACACAATGTGATCTTCCTTTCCTACATATACTAGTCCTGAATGCTTGTTGTCTATTAATGATAATGGTCTGATAATAACGCAGCAGGGATTGATTAGCTCTAAGTTAGTTAATTTCAAACAGTAAAACATATTACAGATTATCAAATGGACATGACAACAAACCAGGTGATTTCTGTGTGCAGCTTGCAAACTCTCAGCAGGCTGCCTTCCAGAAAATGTCTCAAGCTTGTATAGACACAGCAAAGTAAAGTTGCCATTGTCTTACCAGATCATTGGGCTGCTCTCTCTAGAAAGGGAGAGATGACTGGTAGGGTTTAACCTCAAGGTCACAACATCTCAGGCAAGGGAAAGAGGTTGAAAGGACAATCCTTCATGGTAACCTCAGCTGATACAGGAATTGAACCCACACTTTTGGCATCAGTCCACGTTGGAAACCAGCCATCCAGCCAACTGAGTTACTGACCTCCATACACACAGCACATGGAATCCTTAAAGGTGAATTCTCTTAAAACCGAGAGAAGCATAAAGTAGTCAGCACTGGTCGTCTTCAGAAGGGTTACTGGACTCAAAACATTAACTCTGCTTTCTCTCCATAGATGCTGCCAGACCTGTTGAGTTTTTGCAGCAATTTCTAATTTTGTTGGCGTAGTTCTATTTGTTCTTCATTCGTATAGTTAGAGGTCAACAGCATAAAAAAGGCCCTTCAGCCAATCAAATCTTTGCCAGTCAAAAATAAACACACTATTTTGATCCCTTTTTTTCCATCACTTAACCTTGTATGCTTGGATATTGCGAGTGCACATCCAAATGCCTCTTAAATATTGAGAGTTTCGGCCTTTATCACCTCTGCAGGCAGTGAGTTCCAGATTCCTACAATCATCTGAGTGAGAAAATGTTTCCTCACATCCCATCTAAACCCTCTGTCATCAATCCCTCTCCAAAGGAAAAGGTTTCTTCCTCCCTATGCCCTCAGAATTGCATACATGTCAATCATGTCTTCTCTCAATTTCTTTGCTGCAAACAAAGCAATCATGTTCTATCACATCTCTTTTTGTAACAAAAACTCTCCAGCCTAGGCAACATCCCAATAAAACTCCTCTGCTCCCTCTCCAGTACAATCACATCCCTTCTAAAATGCAAATTCCAGCTCGAGACCAAGGAGCAATGTGACAGAAGTGTGGATAGTTGGAAATTTTCCAGGGCTAAAATGTCAAATACTAGGGGCATAGGTTTAAAAACACAAGACGACAGCAGGTTCTTAGAACATGCTACCCGGGGAACTGGTAGAATCAGATATGATAGCAACCTCAAGAGGCATTTATGCAGACACATGATCAGGCAGCTAGTAGTGATACAGACAATGTGCAAGCAGATGGGGTTAATTTAGAATGACAACCTGATCGGTGCAGACATAGTGGGCCAAAGGGCCTGTTCCTGTGCTGTACTGTTTAATGTTCCATATACACAATACTCTGTCACCTAACCAACATTTTATACAGCTCCATAGATGAACTCTGTGCTTCTGCTAATGAAGGCAAATATCCTATATGCATTAATCACTTTATCCACCTGTCCTGCTACCTTAAGTGACGAGTAGATGTGCACACGAAGATTCCTCTGATCCTCAGTGTTTCTCAGGGTCCTATTGTTCATTATGTATTCTCTTGCCTTGTTTCTCCTGCATCACCTCAGAATAATCCAGATTCAGTTCCATTTGCTGCTGATCAGCTCATCTGATATGAAAAACAGATAACAGTATATGAAAAACAGTGCCCTCCCCTGTATACCTGGTCATGTTTTGGAAAACATCAGTCACATTAGTCAGACATGACCTTCCCTTAACAAATCCATGATGACTGTTCCTGATTAGTCCCATCCTTACCAAATACAGATGTATTCTGACCTTCCAGTCATGTCCCAACCACTAAAGTTAGATTGACTGGTCTGTGATTTCCTTTACTCCCTAATTGAAAGCAGTTTTGTGACGATGTTGCTCCTTTAACAACGTTATGCTGTCCTTGGCTTTTTTTTTTTCCGGAGAGGTCATAAAAGCAGCAATTTCAAAAGATCTCATTTTGTAGGGTTTTAGGGCCAATTTTGATTATAGCTAAAAGATACTGCCCCAGGTAAAAGACTTTCAAATAAAATAAAAACTTGTACAATTACAGGGGAGTGGCCAGTTCTCCCAGCTTAGGTTTTCTATGGTTTGGTTTGGTTTTTAGCAGGCAGTCTGTTCACTGAAAGCAGTCAGTCAGTTGTGAAGCTGCTGGATTCAGAGAAGCAGGTCCATGCTGATCCTCCATCTCTCTCTCTCTCTCTCTCTCTCCTGTAAGTACCTGTATTTCATTTTTCCCTTTTTGACAAGGGATGTTTATGGAGATTGTTGCAAGTATTTGGAACAGCGTCATTAAGTTGGGATAATGTGTTGGGTTTTCGGATAGCTTAGTATTCTGTATTCTGTTCTCTTCTGTTTGTTTCATTCGGCAATTTTGTAAATTAATTCTGTTTTGTTAAAAGTTTGACTAGCGGCATCACTCCTGGAATATCCATTCTACACCTGCTTAAAACAACGAGCAAAGTTAGGGTCTGGGCTACTTGAAATGTTTTGAAGGGTTCTGGCCTGGTTCATAACAGTATCATACTGGCATTCCTCCAGCCCTCTTACAACTCTCCTGTGGCCAGGGAGGAATTGGAAAGACAGTGTTTGCTAACACTGACAACTCTGATCGACAATGCATGTGCATCCGTTGGGGATCACATGGTTTCTAGCATTGACATCATCACATAGACTTTACTGTGACATTACTGCACAGTGCAGGCAAGTGCATAATTTTTAAACTGGGCTTCAGTAGTGGGGAGAGGGATGAGGGATGCCAATGCAGTTTAGGGGTGATGGGGAATTTCCAGAATAAGAATGGAAGAGAAAGAGAGCCCAGAATTGGGGTTGACAAGGAGAATCCATGATGCCTTCTCCCACCTCTGTCTCCCTTCTGCATTCCTCACAATTCTTAGACTCTCCTTTCTTCCCCACCCCCTGTCCTATCCTCCCAGATTCCAATCTCAATCCAATCATTGTGTGGGAGTCTTTTAAAAGTAGTATGGTGAGAGTTCAAAGACAGCATGTTCCTCTAACAGTGAAGGGTAGGGCAGCAAGTCCAGGGAACTGTGGATGTCATGGGATATTGAGAGTTTGAAAAGGAAACAAAAAGTATATGTCCGTTACAGAGTATTAAAACCAGGAGGTCCTTCAAAAGTGTAAGGGGCTGCATACAAAGAAACTACGAGGGCAAAGAGGCGGCCACGAAATATCCTTGGCCAATAGGATTAAGAAAAACCCCAAAGGATGTTGTAACTATATTAAGAGTAGGAGGATTAACATGGGGAAAAAGTAGGAGCTCTTAAGAGAACAAAGGGGCACTCTGTATGAGGAGTCAGAGGACATAGGTGAGGTCTTAAATGAATATTTCTCATCTGTTTTCAAAAGGAGAAAGACGTTGTAAACTAGAGATTTCAGATGGAATGGTGAGATTAATAGAGGTTTTAGTGACCTTAAAGAAGCATAAATCTTGATGGATGTATCCCAGGCTGCAATAGGAAACCAAGAAGGAAATTGCAGGGGCCTGGGCAGACACACAGGTGGAGTGCTAGATATCTGGACAATAGCTCATGTGATTCCCATGGTAATTGCATACCAATTAGTCTGACATCAGTGCTGGGGAAATTGTTGAAAAAAGTGCTGAGGGGCAGGATTAATCAACAGTGGATTGATCGGGGATAGTCAGCATGGATTTGTTAGAGGGCGATCCTGTCTGACTAATTGAGTTTTTTGAAAAGATGACTAAATATATTGACCAATATATATCTCACCCTCCTCCAGTGTTCCCCAGCATTACAGATATCTGTCTTCAGTCAATTTGATTCACTCCATGTGATATCAAAATAGTGGTTGGAGCACTGGATACTTGTTATGGATCAGGCCAGACCCCCTCAAAATCTTTCAAAACAGTAGCCCGAAGCCCAACTTTGCTAGTTGTTTTAAGCAGGTGTAACATGGATATTCCAGGAGGGATACAGCTTGCCTAACCACTTAGTTTTAAACAAAACAGAATTTATTTGTAAGATTACCAAATGAAACACAAACAAAAGAGAACAGAATGTAGTATAACTTTAAGCTATCCAAAAACCCAACAGATTATCCCACCTTAATGATGCTGTTCCAAATTCCTGCAACAATCCCCATAGATGCCCCTTGGCAAAAAAGTTAAAATCAAATACAGGGTCTTACAGGAGAGGGATGGCAGAGAGATTCAACATGAAACACCTTCCTCAATTTATCTGTTTCTTTGACCAGCAGCATCAAAATTGACTGACTTCTTGCTCTGAACAGCTAGACTGTTAAAATCAGAACAAACCAAACCAAACCAGACAAAAGCTGAGCTGGGAGAACTGGCTGCTCCTCTTTCATTGTACAAGTGTTTTTTTTTAATTTAAAAGCCTTTTGCCTGATGCAGTATCTGTTAGCTATAATAAAATTGGCCCTAAATCCCTTCAAATATAGACATCCCAGAACCTGTGTCCTTATGACCGCTCTGAAAAAAAAAAGACAACATAACCTTGTTAAAGGAGCAGCATCGCCACGTGCTGCAAAGGCTAAGCCTTGACAACATTCCGGCAATAGTATTGAAGGCTTGTACTTCAGAACTCCTCTTAGCCAAGCTGTGTTCCAGTACAGTTATAACACTAACATCTACCTAATAATGTCCTGTGCTCACAAGGCAGGACAAATCCAGTCCAGCCAATTACTGCTTCATAAGCCTACTTTCGATCATCAGTAAAGTGATGGAGATATTATGAGGAATGGTATCAAGCAGCACCTGCTCAAAAATAACCTGGTCAGAGATGCCCAGTTGGGTTCCATCAGGGTCATTCAGCTCCTGACTTCATTACAACCTTGGTTCAAACATGGGCAAAAGAACTGAATTCCAGAGGTGAGGTGAGAGTGTCAGCTGTTGGCATCAAGGCTGCATTCAACAGAGTGTGACATCAAGGAGCCCTAGCAAAACTAGAATCAATGGGTATCGGGGGCAAACTCTCCAGTGGTTGGAGTCAGACCTGGCCCATGGTTGTTGGAGGTCAGTCATCCCAGCTCCAGGACATCTCTGCTGGAGTTCCTTAGGGTAGTCTCCAAGGCAAAACTATCTTCAGCTGCTTCATCAATGACCTTCTCTCCATCATAAATCAAAAGTGTGGATGTTCGCTGATGATTGCGCAATGTTCAGCACCATTCATGACTTCTCAGATACTGAAGTCGACCTTGTTCAAATGCAACAAGATCTGGAGAATATCCAGGCTTAGACTGACAAGTGGCAAATAATATTCGCACCACACAAATTCCAGGCTCTTATCATCACCAATAAGAGACTATCATCACCAATGGCGTTGCCATCACTGAATACCCTGTTAATAACTTCCTGGGGTTTGTCATTGACCAGAGACTCAACTGGACTCACCCACATAAACACTGGCTACAAGAGCAGGTCACAGGGACTAGGAATACAGCAGCGAATGACTTACCTCTTGACTTTTCAAAGCCTACCCACCATTTACAGCACAAGTCAGGAGTGTGATGGAATACTTCTCACTTGTCTGGATGGATGCAGCTTCAGCAACATTAAGAAGCTTGACACCATCCAGGACAAAGCAACTCACTTGATTGGCACCACACCCAGTAGCATTCACTCCCTCCATCAATGATGCTCAGTAACAAAAGTGTGTACAAGATGCACTCCTGAAATTCACCAAACAACATCTTCCAAACCCACAATCACTTCTATTTAGAAGGGACAAGGCAGCAGTTACATGGGAACATCACCACCTGCAAGTTCCCCTCCAAGCCACTCACTGCCCTGGCTTGAAAATATATCTCTATTTCTTTACTGTTGCTAGGTCAAAATCATGGAATTCCCTCCCTATTGTTATTGTGCGTCAGCCCCATAGCAGCTGGACTGCAACAGTCCAAGAAGACAGTTCACCATCATCTTCTCAAGGGCAATTAAGTCCAGGCAATTCATGTTGGCCAGCCGGTGATGACAACGTCCCATGAGAAAAATAGACTGGCAGCTTGCCTTTATTGGCTTTCAATGTTTTAGACAAGATTGGGAGGTGATGTAAAAGAGGTGGGGGGAGTTGCATTACTGATAAGTCAGATTATCACCATTGTACTGAAGGAGGACACCTTTTAGGGCTCATCTAGCAAGGCCACATGGGTAGAACCCAGGAATAGCAAGTGTGCAGTCACTTTGAAGGGATTGACCTACAGACCTTCCAACAGGCAGCAGATGATAGAGTAACAGATATGCGGGCACATCATAGAAAATGTATGTTAATGTGATTTTAACTTCCTCTATATGGGCTGGGACCCACTTAATGCCAAGGACTTGAATGGGGGCATGTGGGTTGAGGATGGAATTTGTTTTGTGTCTCCAGGATGGTTTTTTGAAACTATGTAAATAGTCCAATTAGAGAAAGGGTCATACTCGACCTGGTATTGGGGAATGAGCATGTCCAAGTTATCCAGATTTCAGAGGGGAAGCATTTTGGGAACAGTGACCATAATTTTGTAGGTTTTAAGTTACTTATGGAAAAGGATAAGATAGTCCTTGGGCACAAATTCTAAATTGGGGGAAAGCTAGCTAACATAATATCAGGCAGAAGCTGGAGAATGTAGATTGTGAGCAGCTGTTTGAGGGTAAGTCCACATCCGGCAAGTGGAAATCTTTTGATTAGACTTCAGGACCAGTATGTTTCTGTGATGAGAGCATAGTTAAAAAGAAAAAGATAGCTGGAAAGAACTCAAACAAGGAATTAGGGGGATGAAAAAGGAGCCTTGAAATGTCTTTGGTAAGCAGAATTAAGGAAAATCCCAAGGTGATTTATAGCTATATAAGGAGCATAAGAGTTTAAGAAGGGCAACAGGTATCTGTAAAATTACACACTGGTGAGCCTTACATTAATGGTAGGGAAATGATTGGAGAAGATTCTTCGGGCTGTGATTTACTCATGTTTGGAAAAATATGGATTTAGTAGTGATAGGCAGCATGGCTGTATGTGGAGAACAACTTGTCTCACAAATGTGATTGAGTTTTTTGAGGGAGTGACAAAGATGATTGATGAGGACAGGACAGTAGATGTTGTCTATGTGGACTTTAACAAGGCCTTTACAAGCTCCCTCATGGCAAGCTGTTACAAAAGGTGAAGTCACATGGGATCTGCAGTGAACTGTTAAGATGGCTGCAAAGTTGGCTTAGTCATCGAAGTTAGAGAGTAATAGTAGGTGTTTTTCTGACTGAAGAACTATGACCAGTGGTGTTCCACAGGGATCAGTGCTAAGACCATAGAGAAGAATGTAGATGGTCAGGTTAGTAAGCTTGCAGACAAAGATTGAAAGAGCTGCGGATAGTGAGGAGGATTGCCAGAAGATACAGCCAGTGTATAGATATGCTGGATACTTGGGTGGAGAAATGGTGGGTGATGTTTAATACAGGCAAATGTGAAATGATGCATTTTGGAAGATTAATACAAGAAGAAAGTACACAGTGAATGGCAGAATCCTTAGTAGCATCAACATACAGAGAAATCTAGGTTCACAAGTTCAGTTACCTGCAAGTGGCAATATGAGGGGCATGGACAGGATAAATAGGCAAAGTCTTTTCCCTGGGGTCGGGGGAGTCCAGAACTAGAGGTTATAGAGTGAGAGGGGAAAGACATAAAAGGGCAACTTTTTCAAACAGAGGGTGGTATATGTATGGAATGAGCTGCCAGAGGATGTGGTGGAGGCTGGTACAATATAAGATTGGATGGGTATATGAATAGGAAGAGTTTGGAGGGATATGGGCCGGGTGCTGGCAGGTGGGACTAGATTGGGTTGGGATATCTGGTTGACATGAACGGGTTGGTCCGAAGGGTCTGTTTCCATGCTGTACATCTCTATGACTCTACAAGTGGATAAGGTGGCCAAGATGGCATATCTTTTGTACTTCATCAAGTACAAAAGTTGTCAAGTCATATTGCAGCTGTATAGAACTTTATTTAGGCTATACTTGGAATATTGTGGACAGTACTGGTTGCCACACTACTATAAGGATCTGGAGGCTTTGATCAGGGTATGGAAATGGTTCACCAGGATGTTAGAAACAAAAACAGAAATTGCTGGAAAAGCTCAGCAAGTCTGACAGCATCTGTGGAGAGAAATCAGAGTTCACATTTCAGGTGCAGTGACGCTTCCTCAGAACAGCGTGGAAGGTTGGTGGGGGGGCGGGGGGGGGTGTCTGATAGAATGTTTGCAAAATTATGAGATGCAGGGATAGAATGGATAGTCAGATTCTTTTTCCCAGAGAAATGTGCATTACAAAGGGATATAGGTTTGATATAAAAGGAATAAGTTTAAAGGAAATTGGAGAGGCACATTTTGTTTTTAGTGTGTGGTAAGTACCTCGATTGCACTGCCAGAGGTGGAATCAATAGCAACATTTAACAGCACTTAGACAGATCTATTAATAGAAGGTTACATACTTTGTAAAGGCAAAAGGTTTTTCGTTTAGAAAGACATCATATGTTGACTCAAAGAGTCAGTTCTTGTGTTGTACTTTCTTTTTCTTATTCAAAATGAGATATACGTGACCATATCTATAACTTGGATGTAGGTTTGCTCGCTGAGCTACAAGGTTCATTTCTAGATGTTTCGTTACCTTACTAGGTAACATCTTCAGTGGGCCTCAAGCGAAGCAATGCTGAAAATTCCTGCTTTCTATTTATATGTTTGGGTTTCTTTGGGTTGGTGATGTCATTTCCTGTGGTGAAGTAACTTCCTGTTCCTTTTGTCAGGGAGTGGTAGATGGGGTCTAACTTGCTGTGTTTGTTGATAGAGTTCCAGTTAGAATGCCATGCTTCTAGGAATTCCCATGCAAGGACTGTAACAAATGCTACATTGGACAAACAGGCAGAAAACTAGCCACCAGGATACATGAACACCAACTAGCCACAAAAAGACATGACCCTCTCTCACTAGTATCCTCACATATGGATGAGGAAGGACACCATTTTGACTGGGACAACACATCCATCCTAGAACAAGCCAAACAGAGACACGCACGAGAATTCCGAGAAGCATGGCATTCCAACCGGAACTCTTATCAACAAACACATCGAGTTAGACCCCACCTATCACCCCCTGAGAAAAGGAACAGGAAGTAACTTCATCACAGGAAATAACATCACCACAGGAAATGACACCACCAGCCCAAAGATACCCAAACATATAAATAGAAAGCAGGAATTTTCAGCATTGCTTCACCTGAGGCCCACTGAAGATGTTATCTAGTAAGGTAACGAAACATCTGGAAATGAATCTTGCAGCTCAGCGACAAAACCTACATCTAAATCCTCAACCTGAGCTACAAATCTTTTCAAAACTCGCAAATATCTATAACTACTTATACACAGCCTAGAAGCAGCTTTTGTCATGTATGGTGTATCTCTACTTTGAAGGGAGGTATTTAGGCAATCTGGCGAATGCAGCAGAACCTTCAATTTACCAGCCATTGAACAGCTCCCATGACCACTCCACTTCATTACTCTTCCCACAGATTTGTTTATCTTTTTCTCCATTTGTTTGATGACTTACTGGATTTCTTGCAGCAATTTATTTTCATGGAAGTTTTGAAAGACTGAAGCAACACTTTTACACCAGCATGATTGTTATTTAAACCTAATTGCTGTCATTTAGAGCTGCTGGTGAAATTTTCTTGACAGTATGTGAAAATGCACTGCCTTATTCAGCTAATTATTGAGGGACAATAACAAATTATTAAATTTACAAAGGGCAGCACGGTGGCTCACAGCACCAGGGTCCCAGGTTCAATTCCAGCCTCGGGCAACTGTCTGTGTGGAGTTGGCACATTCTCCCCGGGTCTGTGTGGTTTTCCTCCGGGTGCTCCGGTTTCCTCCCACAGTCCAAAGATGTGCAGGTCAGGTGAATTGGCCATGCTAAATTGCCCATAGTGTTAGGTGCGTTAGTCATGAGGGAAATGGGTCTGGGTGAGTTACTCTTCGGAGGGTCGGTGTGGACTTGTTGGGCCGAAGGGCCTGTTTTCACACTGTAGGGAACCTAATCTAAGTAGGAAACCTAATCTAAGAACTTACTTGTTTTTCTGCAGATTCCTCCTGAACCCTTCAGCGTGTTCAGATGAGCACCTAATGCAGTTCAAGTTTTTAGGAATTCTTGTGGGTGTTGCCATTCGTACAAAGAAACCATTGGATCTCCACTTAGCACCAATGGTATGGAAGCAGCTTTGCTGTATTCCACTTTCATTGGAAGATCTTGAGGAAGTGGACTTGCTTTATGTGCAAACACTTAACAGCATTCTTCACATTGAAGAAGGTGGGATAACTGAGGAGAATTTTCATGAGGTTAGTGTTTCATCAAATTCGATAAGGCCTATTTCAATTTTTGAAGGCTCTTTCTCCTAAGGAAACAGTGATTTTTGATCAATATTATTTAAGGCAGGCTTGTTAAGTTACTACTGATAAGCCTTGAGGTTTTTTGTATTATTTTAAAATATTAAATATTCTATCCTTTCTTAATATTAAATATCCTTGAATATTCAGCTCTCAATCTTGGACCTCTGTTCGCAAATAGAGGACAGAATGAATTGGGTCTAAAGCTAATGAGGAACTGAATGTCAAGTTTAATGATTTTGGACTTCATTGGAAGTTCTTTAGCAATATGCTTCATGTACTTATTGATTCCTTAACTGTCATAGATTTACTTTTTGACTAGTTGCAGAACATCGCTTTAAAAAAAAACAGGGTGAGATGTTTATGCTTATGTTTGCTTTGTAAGAGCCATCTGATGTCTTTTTTCCCCTTTTTTGAACAATAAACTGGAAAATGAAAGTTGAAGTGATTAATAGCTGAAAGTGCCAAGACAGTTTTCGCAATTGAAAATTGAGTAACATACACGCTAGCTGCACAATATTATGTTATTTTTTGGTGCACTAAGGTGATTACCTACTCTCTCAAAAATTTCAGGAGCCTTTGAATTTAGGGAAAATTGCTTATTGACAGCCTTTGGATTGGTCCAGCTGCGGTGTATTACTCAGAAATGTCCAGAATCCTGCAAACAAGAAACACCTTTGAGTGAAAAAGAAATGAAAACTCTGAATAGAAAGTGTTCTAATTCAAGTAAAGACAGAGGTTTCCTGGTCAGCTATTGAATCGAAAATCGACTGTTGCTTTGAGGGCACCATTATGTCATCAACACTAAAAAATTCAAAGGAACTGATATACAACCCACCTCGTCTTTATGGCCTGAATGAGATAAATTTGTTTCTCCCTGTCTGTATTTTTCCACTTATAGTATTTTGTCAAACTGTCTCTTTTTGTCTGTCTTATTTGTGAATGAATGAATAAGTTGTATTTTGAGTTTTAAAAGAACTAAGTTGCACAGTAGTAAAGAATAACCTACTTTGGTTTTCCATTGTTCAAAATCTAAATATTGACGTTCTAAATTGGAGAAAGGGCAATTTTGACAGTATTAGGCAAGAACTTTCAAAAGCTGATTGGGGGCAGGTGTTCACAGGTAAAGAGATGGCTGGAAAATGGAAAGCCTTCAGGAATGAGAGAATGAGATTCCAGAGAGAGTTTATTCCTGTTCGGATGAAGGGAAACACTGGTAGGTATAGGGAATGCTGGAGTACTAAAGAAATTGAGATTTTGGTTAAGAAAAAGAAGAAAGCATATGTAAGGTATAGACAGGATTGATCGAGTGAATCCTAAGAGTATAAAGGCGTATAAAGGAGGATACTTCAGAGGGAAATCAGAAGGGCAAAAAGGAGACATGAGAAAGCTTTGGCAAATAGAATTAAGGACAGTCCAAAGGGCTTTTACAAATATATTAAGGACAAAAGGGTAACTAGGGAGAGAATAGGGCCCCTCAAAGATCAGCAAGGCGGCCTTTGTGTGGAGCCACAGAAAATGGGGGAGATACTAAACGAGTGTTTTGAATTAGCATTTACTGTGGAAAAGGATTTGGAAGATATAGAATGTAGGGAAATAGATAGTGACACCTTGCAAAATGTCCATATTACAGAGGAGGAGGTGCTGGGTGTCTTGAAATGCATGAAGGTGGATAAATCCCCAGGGCCTGATCAGGTGTACCCTAGAAATCTGTGGGAAGCTAGAGAAGTGATTGCTGGGTCCCTTGCTGAGATATTTGTATCATTGATAGACGCAGGTGAGGTACCGGCAGACTGGCGATTGGCTAACATGGTGCCACTGTTTAAGAAGGGTGGTAAGGACAAGACAGGGATCTCTAGACCAGTGAGCCTGACGTTGGTGGTGGGCAAGTTGTTGGAGGGAATCCTGAGGGACAGGGTGTACGTGTATTTGGAAAGGCAAGGACTGATTAGGGATAGTCAACGTGGCTTTGTGCATGGGAAATCATGTCTCACAAACTTGATTGAGTTTTTTGAAGAAGTAACAAAGAGGATTGATGAGGGCAGAGCGGTAGATGTGATCTGTATGGACTTCAGTAAGGCATTCGACAAGATTCCCCATGGGAGATTGCTTAGCAAGGTTAGATCTCACGGAATACAGGGAGAACTAGCCATTTGGATACATAACTGGCTCAAAGGTAGGAGAGTGGTGGTGGAGGGTTGTTTTTCAGACTGGAGGCCTGTGACCAGTGGAGTGCCACAAGGATCGATCCTGGGCCCTCTACATTTTGTCATTTATATAAACAATTTGGATGCAAACGTAAGAGTTACAGTTAGTAAGTTTGCAGATGACACCAAAATTGGAGGTGTAGTGGACAGCTAAGAGGGTTACTTCAGATTACTACAGGATCTGGACCAGATGGGCCAATGGGCTGAGAAATGGCAGATTGGAGTTTAATTCTGATAAGTGCGAGGTGCTGCATTTTGGGAAAGCAAATCTTAGCAGTACTTCTACACTTAATGGTAAGATCCTAGGGAGTGTTGCAGAACAAAGAGACCTTGGAGTGCAGGTTCATAGCTCCTTGAAAGTGGAGTCACAGGTAGATAAGATAGTGAAGAAGGTGTTTGGTATGCTTTCTTTTATTGGTCAGAGTATTGAGTACAGGAGTTGGGAGGTCATGTTGCGGCTGTACAGGACATTAGTTAGGCTACTGTTGGAATATTGCGTGCAGTTCTGGTCTCCATCCTATCAGAAAGGTGTTGTGAAATTTGAAAGTGTTCAGAACAATTTATAAGGATGTTGACAGGGTTGGAGGATTTGAGCTATAGGGAGAGGCAAACAGGCTGGGGCTGTTTTCCCTGTAGCTTCGGAGGTTGAGGGGTGACCTTATAGAGGCTTACAAAATCATGAGGGGCGTGGATAGGATAAATAGACAAAGTCTTTTCCCTGGGGTTGGAGAGCCCAGAACGAGAGGGCATAGGTTTAGGGTGAAAGAGGAAAGTTATAAAAGAGGCCTAAGGGGCAACTTTTTCATGCAGAGGGTGGAACATGGATGGAATAAACTGCAAGAGGAAGTGGTGGAGGCTGGTATAATTGCAACATTTAAAAGGCATTTGGATGGGTATATGAATGGGAAGGGTTTGGAGGGACAGGGGCCTGGTGCTGGCATTTGGGACTAGACTGGGTTGGGATATCTGGTCAGCATGCACGGGTTCAACCGAAGGGTCTGTTTCCATGTTGTAATTGCTATGACTCTAAGAATTAAGTGGGCGGCATGGTGGCACAGTGGTTAGCACTGCTGCCTCACAGCGCCAGAGACCGGGGTTCAATTCCCACCTCAGGCGACTCTCTGTGTGGAGTTTGCACATTCTCCCCATGTCTGCGTGGGTTTCCTCCGGGTGCTCCGGTTTCCTCCCACAATCCAAAAATGTGCAGGTTAGTGAATTAGCCAGTAATCTAATCTAATCTAATCTAATCACGTGGAATCCAGGGTAACTTGGCACATTGCGTCGAAAGTTGGCTTAGTGGCAGAAGACATAGATAGTGGTAGCATACTGTTTGTGTAACTAGAGGTATTCTAGTGGTATGCCACTGGAATTAGCTTTGGGTTTCATATGGTTTGAGATATGTATAGATGCGAATGTGAGAGAAATGATAACTAAGTTTGTGGATGACATAAAAATCAGCTGACAGTGAGGAAAAAGGTCTTGGGTTACAGGAGGATGTAGATGGGTCAGTCTGATGGGTAGATCAGTAGCAGATGGAATTTGAGCCTGATAAGTGTGAGACAATGTACTTTGGAAGAAGGAACAAGACAAAGGTGAATTGCCCATAGTGTTCAGGGATATGTAGGTTAGGTGCATGAGTCAGGAGTAAATATAGAGTAATAGGGGAATAGGTCTGGGTGGGATACTCTTCGGAGAGTTGGTGTGGAATTGCTGGGCCAAAGGGTCTGTTTCCACACTAGGGATTCTATGAAATATTTTTCACCCAAAGATGCACCGCCTGGGAGGATAGTTGAGGTGGGTAACTTCGCCTTTATGAAGTACTTGGATGAGCACTTGGATGTCGTAGTGCTGGAATGTGGGACTAGTGTGGATTTCATGTATTTTTGACAGTTACAGACTCTATGTGCTGAAGAGCTTCTTCCATACTCTCTGATTTTATCATCATGGAAAATCCAGAATTCAACTCTTGCTAAATTTTCAATTTTGTTGAGTAGAAGAATAACACTTCCCTTTGCATTTCAGATGATACCCCTTGATTCTTTTGTGGGTCAAAGTGCTGATGGTAAAATGGTTCCGATTATCCCTGGTGGGAATAGTATCCCACTCACCTTTTCCAATAGGAAGGAATACGTGGACAGGGCAATTGAATACCGGCTGCATGAAATTGATCGGCAAGTAAGTGAATTGAATTGAATTGAATTGAATTGAATTTCTTATCACGTGTACTGAGGCACAGTGAAAAGTTTTGTCTTGCGAGCAATACAGGCATATCGCATAGTTAAGTAGCATAGATAGTAAATAATAGGTAAACAGCAGCACAAACAAAAACACAGGTACAGGCGAATGTTAAGAGTTTGTAGGTTCATTCAGCATTCTAACAGCAGTAAGGTAGAAACTGTTTCGAAAGCAGCTGGTGCGTGTGTTCAGGCTTCTGTACCTACTCCCTGATGGTAGAGGTTGTAGAAAAACATTGCCAGGGTGGGATGGATCTTTGAGAATGCTGGTGGCCTTTCCTTGACAGTGGGCTTGGTAAATGGATTCTATAGATGGGAGGTTGGCCTTTCTGATTATCCGGGCTAAGTTCACCACTCTCTGTAACAGTCTCCATCTCTGATCTTGAATGGTATAGTTGCCATATACGTCCAGACAGAATGCTCTCGATGGCACACCTATAAAGGTTGGCAAGGATATTCGCCATCATGCCACATTTCCTCAGCTGCCTGAGGAAGAAGAGATGTTGTTGGGCCTTTGTAACCTGTGCATCCACATGAAGAGTCCAAGAAAGCTTATTGTGGATGACCACTCCCAGGAGCTTGACACTCTCCACTCATTCTACCTCTGTCCTATTAATGTGTAGGGGGGCATGAGTAGCATCTTGCCAAAAGTCAGTAATGAGTTCCTTGGTTTTTCTGGCACTGAGAGCTAGATTGTTCTCAGTGCACCATTTTCCCAGGTCTTCCACCTCCTGTCTGTATTCTGTTTCGTCATCATCTGAGATTTGACCGAATATGGTGGTGACACCAGTGAACTTGTAAATGGCATTAGTCTGGTATTTGGCGACACAGTCATGGGTATACAGTGAGTACAGAAGGGGGCTGAGTACACACCCCTGTGGGGCTCCAGTGTTGAGGGTTAGTGAGGATGAAATACTGTCCCCAGTCTTCACTGATTGTAGCCTGTGGGTCAGGAAACTGAGGATCCAGTTGCAGAGAGTGGGGCTTAGTCCGAGATCACTAAGTTTAGTAATCAGTCTCAAGGGGATAATAGTGTTGGAAGTTGAACTGTAGTCAATGAGTAAGATTCTTACATAGATGTTCTTGGTGTCTAGATGTTCTAGGGAAGAGTGAAGGGCAAGTGATATGCATCTGACATGGATCTGTTGGTCCAATAGGCAAATTGGAGTGGGTCAAGAGTAATGGGGAGTAATGGTCATGAGACATGCTGCATGAGCCTTCTTCGGCACAGGGATGATGTTGGACATCAAAGTGGATAACAGTCACAGTTTGATTTCTTACACAGAGCATCTCTTAGATAGAATAACTAGTACAGGATTGGAATATGGATTCAGAAAGCATTACGCAACAACATCTGTTGTGTAATTCTGGTATTCCATTCATCTCTGCTGATTATTATAATTTTGTCATATGCTTATAGGTCATTCTGATATAACATGACAGTTATGTTCCTCTATAACCGCTCGCCATGGAAAGCTGCTATAGAAAATCACGCTGTAGAAGATTGCTGTGCCCATTCAGTAGAAATCTTGCATTATCCAAACAGCGTCCACAATTCATTAGTCGCACTATGACCAATTTGCATTGACAAAACATGCATTATACCAGATCGACCTGTATTTATTTCCTTCTGAAGTGACCTGAGATGTTTTTCTACATTTTTAAAAAGAATGCTTGTTGATGTTTGGCTCACCTCTACGACCAGTATTTTGATCCATCTTTGATCTGACTTTAATGAAAATCAACCTTTAGTCTTTTTGTGATGTCCAATAATGTGATGAACATACAAATTAAGAGCAGGGGTAGGCCATTCAGTCTGCTCTTCTATTTCGTAAGATCATGGCTGAACCGTCTATAAGCTCCAGCCCTGCCTACACCTACTAGTCTTTCACCAGCTTGTTTACCAAGAATTTATCTACCTTAATAATGTTTTAAGACTCTCCTTCAAAGGTGGGTGGAACTAGAATTCCAAAAACACCCAATCCTCTGAGAAGAAAATTCACATTAACTGATTAAAATGGGAGATCCCTTACTTCTAAGGCTGTTTGCTGACACCACTGAATGAATGGTTCTCATTGTGCATGTATGGGCCCTTTGTGAAATGCCATGCCAATTTAAAACAAAGGGCAGCAACCAAATAAACAATAGTTTTCAGCAATTATGGGCGAATAACGTCACTGCGGTACTGGTAGAAGAATTCTACGTTCTGCTTTGCACAAGAGTGAGAGTGTCTTTTGCTGATGTCAGAAAAAAAATCTATTTTTAGACAGTGACCAGCTGGTTCTAGATTTGCAATCTCTCAAAGTCACCCTGTTTCAGCGTGATTACTTGATTGTTAGGTTTAGGTCTCATGTGTAATAGATGTTTACCTCGATCTCCGCAACCAATGCAGCTCCACATTCCACACTAGAGTGTTTCTAAAACATTCAAAGTGCACTTCACAATTGATCCCCACAAGGGAGCTCTCATACACGTCGCCAATAATGAAGGGCTTTTTGCTTCTGGTTTTGGAAAAATGAAAAGAATTTGTGTTAGTGTTAAAACCGTTCTAAAATAATTTTCTTTACTTGAATGTATCTGAAAAGTAGGTGATTGTTTTAGAAAATATAAATGATAATGAAACTGATATTAGGAATGGGCAAGAAACTCCCATGTCCTTTGTAAGAATAAAGCATTTATGATTCTGTATTTACTAGTTCTCCACTCCTGCAGCAAATTCTTGCCTATAATAGACAATAGGTGCAGGAGTAGGCCATTCAGCCCTTCAAGCCTTCACCGCCATTCAATATAATCATGGCTGATCATTCCTAATCAGTATCCTGTTCCTGCCTTATCTCCATAACCCTTGATTCCACTATCTTTGAGAGCTCTATCCAACTCTTTCTTAAATGAATCCAGAGTGTGGGCCTCCACTGCCCTCTGGGGCAGAGCATTCCATACAGCCACCACTCTCTGGGTGAAGAAGTTTCTCCTCATCGCTGTCCTAAATGGTCTACCCCGTATATTTAAGCTGTGTCCTTTGGTTCTGCACTCACCCATCAGTGGAAATATGTTTCCTACTGCCAGAGTGTCCAATCCTTTCATAATCTTATACGTCTCAATCAGATCCCCTCTCAATCTTCAAAACTCAAGGGTATACAAGCCCAGTCACTTCAGTCTTTCAGTGTAAGGTAATCCTGCCATTCCAGGAATTGACCTCGTGAACCTACGCTGCACTCCCGCAATAGCCAGAATGTCTTTTCTCAAATTTGGAGACCAGAACTGCACACAGTACTCCAGGTGTGGACTCACCAGGGCCCTGTACAGCTGCAGAAGAACCTCTTTGCTTCTATACTCAATACCTCTTGTTATGAAGGCCAGCATGCTATTAGCCTTCTGCACTACCTGCTGTACCTGCATGCTTACCTTCATTGACTGATGTACAAGAACACCCAGATCTCTCTGTACTGCCCCTGTACTACTCCATTTAGGTAGTAATCTGCCTTCCTGTTCTGATGAAGGGCTTATGCCCGAAACATCGATTCTCCTGCTCCTCGGATGCTGGCTGGCCTGCTGTGCTTTTCCGACACCACACTTTTCAACCCAGGTTGATAGGGTTGTTAAGGAGACATACAGTGTGCTAGCTTTTATTGGTAGAGGGATCGAGTTTGGAACCATCAGG
>NC_057749.1:208878-219011 GCF_004010195.1 Chiloscyllium plagiosum
TCTAAGTGTCACTGGTTACTGATTTGTACTGACTCTAAAAAATTCTAAGTGTCGTTGGTTACTGATTTGTACTGAGCCTAAAAAATTCTAAGTGTCGTTGGTTACTGATTTGTACTGAGCCTAAAAAATTCTAAGTGTCGTTGGTTACTGATTTGTACTGAGCCTAAAAAATTCTAAGTGTCGTTGGTTACTGATTTGTACTGAGCCTAAAAAATTCTAAGTGTCGTTGGTTACTGATTTGTACTGAGCCTAAAAAATTCTAAGTGTCGTTGGTTACTGATTTGTACTGAGCCTAAAAAATTCTAAGTGTCGTTGGTTACTGATTTGTACTGACTGGAAAAAATTCTAAGTGTCGTTGGTTACTGATTTGTACTGACTGAATAAAATTCTAAGTGTCGTTGGTTACTGATTTGTACTGACTGAATAAAATTCTAAGTGTCGTTGGTTACTGATTTGTACTGACTGAATAAAATTCTAAGTGTCGTTGGTTACTGATTTGTACTGACTGAATAAAATTCTAAGTGTCGTTGGTTACTGATTTGTACTGACTGAATAAAATTCTAAGTGTCGTTGGTTACTGATTTGTACTGACTGAATAAAATTCTAAGTGTCGTTGGTTACTGATTTGTACTGAGCCTAAAAAATTCTAAGTGTCGTTGGTTACTGATTTGTACTGAGCCTAAAAAATTCTAAGTGTCGTTGGTTACTGATTTGTACTGAGCCTAAAAAATTCTAAGTGTCGTTGGTTACTGATTTGTACTGAGCCTAAAAAATTCTAAGTGTCGTTGGTTACTGATTTGTACTGAGCCTAAAAAATTCTAAGTGTCGTTGGTTACTGATTTGTACTGAGCCTAAAAAATTCTAAGTGTCGTTGGTTACTGATTTGTACTGAGCCTAAAAAATTCTAAGTGTCGTTGGTTACTGATTTGTACTGAGCCTAAAAAATTCTAAGTGTCGTTGGTTACTGATTTGTACTGAGCCTAAAAAATTCTAAGTGTCGTTGGTTACTGATTTGTACTGAGCCTAAAAAATTCTAAGTGTCGTTGGTTACTGATTTGTACTGAGCCTAAAAAATTCTAAGTGTCGTTGGTTACTGATTTGTACTGAGCCTAAAAAATTCTAAGTGTCACTGGTTACTGATTTGTACTGACTCGAAAAAATTCTAAGTGTCGCAGTACCAGTGGCAACTCAGTAACTGACCTCTTCAAAAAGTGAAGAGGAGGGGGAAAAAAAAAAAAAAGTCCCCTGCCGCCTGCCGTGCACCCATGGCCAGTGGGTAACACGACCCACACCCCGCACACCGGTCTGACGGCATCGCGTAACTGCTCCTGGCCAGGGAGCAGCACGGAAGGCCGCCAGGCGCCGGCATGCAGAGGTGGTGCGGCAAGAAGTGCGTAAGGAAGAACACCGACCGACCAACTCACCGACCTCTCCACCCCCCCCCCCCGCACACACAGAGCCGCCGCCCTCGACTCAGCACGTCCCGCTTCGACCGTGGGCTGACTGCCGTGGCCGCCACCCCCGGGTAGGCGCACGCACGAACACCCCCGGGGAGAGGTGGTGCGCCTGTGGGCGTGAAACGGTCGGCAGGGCGTCGGGTTCGATGCGGGGCCCGAGCAAAAGCCGAGGTAACGGACGGGTGCGTAGCAACGTGCGTGGGAGTAAATTCTCGTGCACCGGTTACCGACAAAAGGTTGGCTCGAGGGATGACTTTCAATAGATCGCAGCGAGGTAGCTGCTCTGCTACTTACGAAACCCTGAGCCAGAATCAGGTCGTCTACGAATGATTTAGCACCAGGTTCCCCATGAACATGAGGTGCAAGTAAAGGAGAGAGGCGGCGCCCATACGGCCGCACTCCAGACCAGAATCGAATGGCGATACGCACCGACCGGAGTCGGTTATCCTAGGCCAACCAGTGATCCACGGCGCTAGGGTATCGTTACATTTAGGCAGGATTCTGACTTAGAGGCATTCAGTCATAATCCCACAGATGGTAGCTTCGCACCATTGGCTCCTCAGCCAAGCACATACACCAAATGTCTGAATCTGCGGTTCCTCTCGTACTGAGCAGGATTACTATTGCAACAACACAACATCAGTAGGGTAAAATTAACCTGTCTCACGACGGTCTAATGTTAGGGAGGCCTTACCAGTCCCGTATACTATAATTTTGGCCCAGTTCCATTCAAGAGTTTTGCCAAATGTACGTTTGCCCTCCCTCATTTTGACCATCAGCATTGTACTATCAGGAAAAAATTTACTAAAGTGTAATTCTTTCTTAATTTCTTCCACTTTCAAGGTTTTAATTGGATATTGCTTTCTTTTCTATCCTTAACAGTCAGCGACTGCTTTCGCTCACAGCTTAGGCTAGTTTCTTCCATCAATGGAACATAAGCTCCCTTTGGTTTTCCATGTTCACCCTGGCCCAACATCATTTCAAAGTGTCCCTGCATCTATTTGCAATAAACAAAAGTCTTGCTGAAAACAAAATATACATCTTGTCACAATTTTTTTTTTATTTTACACTCATCGGGACAATTTACAAGAAATATCAATGTGAAGGAAGGCATTTATATCTAATGATAAGAGAATGCTGATTTGTTAGCAAGTGGATGCTGGTAAAGTCATTGCCACTGAGAATGAACTAGTCAGATAATAACTGACAGTTGACTCCAAAGCTTTGTTTAAACCTTAACCAGTTATGTTGACTCTGATTAATATATTATCCTGAGAAATTAACCAGAGAGTGGCTGTTAATCGATTTTGTTGAATTAAAACAACTCTTTCTGTCTGCAAAGAGCAGGTGACTTTTTATGTAATTTCCACTGTATCCAAAGTGATCCTAACCATCATAAATTAGTTTCAGTATTATTTACATACTTGGGATTATTTATGCAACGTTGTCCAATTGTAGAATCAAGTTTAATGTTGGAAACTGTGTTTTGAATTATTGCAAGCATAGACTGGTTGGGTATGGTCAGTATCTTCCTTGTTGAGAACAAGGAATCAGGCTGAGAGTACATAACGTTTGGAACCGGAAGCTACACATACTTAGGTTCTGTACTATCAAATGACTAATTGATAAACTATTTGGCTGGAGTTTTGCATCTCATCATTAAGATAATTAGAAATGCTTAATGTTCTTACTCATTATACAAGCAAGCAATGAGGTTGCTCTTAAGCTGACACAACTTGTGGAGTATTACTTGTAAAGGAGCAAACTGTGGATGTGCTTTTTTTTAACTTTAGCAGCTGTTTGACTTTCTGTTTGCCTTTTCTTTGCTACTCATTCAGGTAGCTGCAGTTCGAGAAGGGATGTCTTGGATCATTCCAGTTCCCCTGCTGTCTCTCCTTACTGCTAAGCAGTTGGAACAAATGGTTTGTGGGCTGCCCGAAATCTCTGTAGACGTTCTAAAAAAGGTTGTACGGTATCGAGAGGTAGATGAGCAACATCAGTTGACACTGTGGTTCTGGCAGACACTGGAGGAATTCTCCAATGAAGAGCGAGTTCTTTTCATGCGTTTTGTGTCAGGCCGATCTCGTCTGCCAGCAAACACTGCCGATATCTCTCAGCGATTTCAGATTATGAAAGTTGATAGGGTAAGAAACATTTATTCTCTTCTGGAAATTTTTTATCCATTTACTTTGACAAAGTCCCACATAAGAGATCGATGTGTAAATTAAAGCACATGGGATTTGGGAGTGTGTATTAAAATGGATAGAAAACTGGTTGGCAGACAGGAAATAAAGAGTAGAAATAAACGGGTCTTTTTTCCAAATAGCAGGCTGGTGGTGCACCACAGCTATTCACAATATGTATTAATGATTTAGATGAGAGAATTAAATATCATCTCCACATTTGCAGCTGACAAAAACCAGATGTTACAGTCTGATTTGGACAAACTGACTGAGAAAATGCATGTCAGATACAGTATGATGTAAATAAAATGTGAGGCTATCCACTTTGGGAGCAAAATCAGGAAGAAAGATTATTATTTGAATAGCTGTAAATTGAGAGAGAGGACTGCGTCGTGAAACTTTGGTACCCTCATGCACCTGTCGCTGAAGGTGCAGCAGACGGTCAAGAGGGCAAATGGTATGATGGCCTTCATAGCGAGAGGTTTGAGTAAAGGAGTAGGGATGCTTTGCTGCAATTATACAGGGTCTTAGTGAGACGCATCCAGAATATTGTGTGCAGTTTTGGTCTCTTTATCTGAGGGAATCTGCTTTTCCTCTGAAGGGAGTGCAGGAAAGGTTTACCAAACAGGATGGCAGGACTGACGTTTGAGGACAAGTTAAATTGGTTAGGATTATATTTGTTGGAATTCAGAAAAATGATTGCGATCTTCTAGAAATCTGTAGAATTCTGAAAAGAATTTATGGTAGATGCAGAAAGGATGTTCTCAGTGGTAACGTGTCCAGAACTGAGGTCACAGTTTGAGGACACAGAGTAAACCATTTAGGAATAAAATGGAGAGAAATGTCATCACCCAGAAAGTGTTGAGCCTGTGAAATTTGCTACCACAGAAAGCAGTCGATTTCAAAACATTGTATGATTTCAAGAAGTGGTTGGATATTGCATTGCATTGGGACTAAAAAGCTGTGGGAGATAAAGCAGGAACCGGCTATTGAGTTGGATGATCAACCATGAACATAAATGAATGGTGAGGCAGGCTCAAAGCACCAAATGGCATATTCCTGCTTCTATTTTCTATGCTTCCAGTGTCTTAGGACCAACCGTTTTCAGCTATGCACATCAATGGCATTCCCTCCATCATAAGGTCTGAAGTGACGCTACTCACTGAGGTTTGCAAATATTCAACACCATTCATGGCTTCCCAGTCACTAGTTTAAGTCCATTTTCAAAAGCAGTAAAACCTGGACAACAATCAGGTTTTGATAATTGACAAGTAGCATTCACGCTACAGAGTGCCAGATAAGAATAACGACCATTTCGGATAGGAGAGAATTTAGCCATCATTGACCTTCAATGGCTCCCACTAATATGAATATCCTGGTGATTACCATTGAACGGTAACTAAACTGGACCAGCTATATAAATGCTGTGGTTACAAGAGCAAGTTAGCGATTTGGAATCTTGAGGTAAGGATCTCACCACTGACTCCTCAAAATCTGTCCACCATCTAAAAGGCATAAGTCAGGAGTGTGATGGAATAATTTATGCTTGACTGTACAGTTGCCTCCATTTGTTGCAATTTTGCACATTCACGTACTCCATTAATTATCTTTGTCATCCTTTGCTTATACTGCTTACAATCCCACCTTGTCATTGTGATTGATTGATTTGGATATGTGACTTTCTATTCCATGTATTAATTAATACATTGAATACTTGAGGCATGAACATAGATTCTCAGACACCACTTGTCATAGCCTGTCAATTTGAGTACCTCCCCAACAACTCCAGTCTGAAGAAGAGTCACTGTATCCAAAATGTTGACTCTGCTTCTCTCTACAGATGTTGCCAGACCTGTTGAGTTAGTCTAGCAATTTCAGTTTATATTTCAGATTTTGCAGTTCTTTACCTTTGTCTAATCCCCATTCTGTCTTTTGATGCTCAGCCAGTTTTGTAACCAGCTTCAACACTAGCCTCTTCTGAGGGGTTTTATGAAATGCCTACGGTGGATATATAAATAATATTCTCTTTTCCACTTCTTCAAAATCATTACTTCTTCAAAAAAAACTGAACAGATTCTCCAAGGCATGACCTATCTTTGATAAACACATGTTGGCTCTCTGAGCAGCTGCAAGTCACCCTGCCTTCAATTCTTGAGTTATTTCCTGAACAAATCATTCTTTCTTGCATGCTCAGCAGAATTCAATCAAACTCCAACATCTGTATTTTTGTGCTCTACCTGGAATAATTATTGATTGTAAAACTTGCCTCAATATGACCTTTGGCTGTCATAGTAGTTGACTTCTATGACTGACTGACTGTTAGCAGTATACTGGATGAAATAATTTGCATGCTATCAAGCAAAGTTACTTCACATTTTATAAGCTAAAGTTTTGATGCTCTACAAGAATGTATGGCTTATGAATTAATTAAATGTACCTGTGTATATACTGATCTGTTGAGTGGTTTAAAATTTGCTACCCAATAATATGATGTTCTAAACTATGTCTGACCACCACTCATTATCATGTGTCTCTTTCCTGACAGCCTTACGACAGTTTGCCTACCTCACAAACTTGCTTCTTTCAGTTGCGTCTACCTCCATACTCCAGTCAGGCAGTCATGGCGGAGCGGTTACGCTATGCTATCAACAACTGCAGATCCATAGATATGGACAACTACATGCTGTCTCGTAATGTGGACAATGCAGAAGGCTCTGATACCGATTACTAATTGAACAAAACTGCTGCACCAAGGGGCAATGGTTAGCAAAGTCAATGGTATTGCAAGTATAAGTGACTACTGCAGCTATAGTGAAGAACCCAGAATATTTTAATTGTATATGAACTTGAAGAAAATTGAATGTGATCAATGTTATTGTTTGATTTTAATTTCAACTATAAGCAGGTTTAAAAAAGTTCTCCTGATATTTGTTTTTGTTCATTTTTAATAGGTTTGCATGGAGATATTTTGGTGCATTTTTGAGTGGTATAGATGACCCCTCCAAGTGTTGGGGGCTATGAAATTAAAGTTTAACAGAAAATGTACATTGTGTATAATTGTTCATGAGGGAGAGCAATTTTACATAAATATTCTTATATTTATTTTTGTTTTAATTTGCATTGCCTGTGCTGAGTTTCCTATCAGAACGACATCCAAAACAATAAAGCATTAATTTAAAGCCATTGTGTTTGTGCATTACTTCAAGCTGTTCTAATCAATGATTTTAAACCTTTGGGTATATTTTTTAACCCAGAGTAAATTGTTTAAAAATATATTTAATCGGGTTAAGAATTACCAAAATAGGACTTGTGCAGATTTCACAGTAAAAACCGCTGAAGATCATCAGATGCTTTCAGCACAAGAGGCTATGCCACCTGTTGTGTCTAGGATTTCCTGGAAGAAATGTTCAACTAATTTCACACCCACTGTGTAACTTGTTTGTTAAACACTATTTTCCCTCAATAAATCTCATCTTACTTTCTTGAAGTAATCCACATTGGTAAAGTGATGTTTTGTTTTGCATTAATTTTTAAAAGCTTTCTCTCCTCCGCAATCCAACACTGAGAATGCACTGAATGACCTGTAGTTCCTCTTTATCCTTATAAGGGTGAAATATTTAGGATTCTCCAGGCTTCTAGTGTCATCCTATATTGAAGGAAGATTAGTAGATTATGGCCAGTTCCTCTGCAATTTTCACCTTTCTTTTCCTCCATATCCTAGGATGTATCCAATCTGGTTCACTTCTCAACTATATACAGGCAGCCAATGTGATACTAGGTTATAGTACAACAGGTTTATTTAGAAGCACTAACTTTCAAAGCTCCACTCCTTCATCAGGTGGTTGTGGAGGACACAATTGTAAGACACAGAATTTAAAGCACAAGTTTACAGTGTGATGTAACTGAAATTATACATTGAAAAATACCTTGATTGTTTGTTGAGTCTTTCATCTGTTCGAATACCATGATAGTTTTACTTCTTTCATATGTAAATCACAAAACTTTTTTTAAAAAGTTACATTCTCAGGTTAACTATAACAATTGGTGTCAGGCCAGATACTATGTTAAAGGTGTTAGTCCCCTGTGTTCTCTGTCTGTGCCATATTGTATAGACTGATTCTAATCTAAAAAGTGAGTTAACAGAGTCTTACATGAATTTATGCAGTTTTGAGCAAAATACAATGAACTCTGCAAGTACAAATTCACCCCAAGATAACAAGGTTGGGGTGCATGTGTGCATGTGGGTTTGTGTGTGTGTGTGTGTGTATATATATGTCTGCCTGAGGTGGGGGGAGTTGTGAGTGTGAGAGTGTATATGTGAGCGTAGAGTATCTAAGTCTGTGAGGGGGTGCATGTGTGTATGTTTGTGTGTCTGGGGTGGGTGTTGTGAGTGTCCTCTACTTCTCTATCATTTTTAACATGTCTCAATTATCTCCTATTTCATTATGATCTGATAAAATCATCTTGGTAAAGTAGATGTGCAGTATTTATTTAATACCTCAGTCATGCCAGTGCTCCCATTAAGGCCCAGAATGAAGTCCAGCTTCTCTTGGTACAATCCTTTTTCGATTTATATTCTACAGAATAGTTTTAGATTCATTTTGCTGTTAACTGCCAGTTTCTTCTCATGCTATCTCTTTGTTTCTCTTATTTTGTCTCTTCTCCTCTGAATCATCTACATTCAGCCTGGCACTCGGTTGTAGTATCTACCTGATGTCTATCATGTACATCCTTCTAGATTTATGGGAATGTATCATTACTGTGCCTGAACTATCTCCTTGATAAAAAGGCAATCCATTGTTTTGTTACAAATTTGCCTGGCAACCTTTAATTCCAGTTTACCTGGACCAGATGTGTTCTCAGCTAATTGAGGTTTGACTGATTATCCTTACTCTAATGTAAGGATTATGTGCCTTTTAAGAGATGTCTTCTGACCTGTTCCTCTTAGAGAGGGGTGTTGTTGCATTGGTAGTGAAATGACTCCGTCAGACAGGCAGTTAATAAACAGCGTTGAGTTCTCTCTGTACTTTTTATTTATATAAAGTAGGACAAATGAATCATGATCAGGGGATTTTAGTTTTTCGTTCAGTGAGTTGGAGAGTTTTGTTGACTGTTGGAGCTGAAAGATTAGATTAGATTTTTTTAGATTCCCGACAGTGTGGAAACAGGCCCTTCGGCCCAACAAGTCCACACTGACCATCCGAAGAGTAACCCACCCAGTCCCATTTCCCTCTGACTAATAGGCCCTTCGGCCCAACAAGTCCACACCGACCCATTCCCCTCATTTATCCCTTCACCTAACACTATGGGCAATTTAGCATAGCCAATTCACCTAACCTGCACATCTTTGTGACTGTGGGAGGAAACCCACACAGACGCGGAGAGAATGTGCAAACTCCTCACAGACAGTCGCCCGAGGCTGGAATCGAACCGGGTCCCTGATGTTGTGAGGCTGCAGTGCTAACTGCTGAGCCACCGTGCCACCTGTGTGAGTTCTTTGCTGCTAGAGTGATGTCTTAGTCAGAGTGGCTTCCTCTTAAAAATCAAAAAGGGGAAATTGTTTCTGTGGCATTTCTTTCTACTGGGCTGGTTAGAGGCTACACGTAAAAATAATAACTGCTGCTGAATTGCCTTTGCCAAGGGTATGTTTATAGAATACTGCCTTTTTTGGAACAGTTCGTGATTAGTAGTTAAATAATACATTATCTTGTTAAGCCTTTCAAGTTATGCCAATTTGTTTGGTATTTTAACTGTCTTGTAAGAATAAAGTGTGTTTTGATTAAAGGTCAGTGGTGGATCAGTCAAATCATGGGACTCCTTAAACAACTCCTTAAACTTGCCTTTAAAAAAATATAGTGTTTAGGCTATCTCTGTAATACACTTTGGGGGCATCCAATTTGGTCCATAACAAATTGGGTATTTACAATTTTTGGGCTCAAAGATGGTGAGTGTCAATGTTCTCTTTACAGGTGTTGCGTTTGGTTGGTTTAGATAAAGAATGCTTTGTGTATTATTGTCTCTTTCAGTGGCTAAGAGTTTGCTGGGTATGGAAGAAGTCAGTTTTTGTTTACAGAAGGTGGGTAAGCTTTTGGAATTGGCACACAAGTTGAAGTTGATGTTGCCTGCGAGCATGAGGAAAATAGAGATAATTGCAGCAATAGCTAAGCATTTGCAATTGTCAAAGATACAGTTGGAATAGTTGAAAATAGCTGAAACTCAATTGCAAATGAAGCAGCTTGAATTAGAGGCAATGGCAAAGGAAAAAGAAAGAATACCTGAGCTGAAAAAAGGGATAGAGATTTTTGAACTTCCGAAGTTGGCACTGAAAAGTGAAAGTAGACTTAAAGTGGGGGGAGTAAATGTTTTTACATAGGTTAAAACAGTGATGAGGACAGTAATGAAGAGCAAGCCCATCGGAGTTAAAGACCTGGTGGGATTTGTTTAAATATGTGCAAGCATTGCTGTCAGTGCTATACTCCCAAGGGGCTATCCC
>NC_057749.1:219511-225332 GCF_004010195.1 Chiloscyllium plagiosum
TCCTGCACTACCTGCCTACCTCTCTTACCTTTCCTGGAGTTAACCCATCTATGTGACTGCATCTGCAACTTTTCTCCCATCCTATAACTGCCATCCATCACATCCCCTTGCTCTTGTCCTCATTACCTTTAACTGTTTCACCAACTGATCCATTCGATCGAATAGGATTTGCAACCAATGGCATTTATTGCAGATATAATCCTAAGTAACACATAAACTCTCTCTAAATCCCACATCTGACAAGAAGAGCATATCACTCTACTAAAGGCCATTTTTGCTTCTTTCAATCTACAGATCCAGAAAATAGCTCTGTCTTATTCCTCTACAAAACACTGCTCCAAGCTAACTTAATATTTTTAAGTTTAATCAAGAGACATATCTCAATTAAACATATAATCAAGAAAGAACCCACTCTCCTCACTACTGCAGCCTTATTGGAAGGCCATACTTTAAAATATTCACTTACCTGTTTCTGAGCTGTGACCTCCCCCAAACAGGTTCCTCCAAGATCAGTTGTGAATTTCACTGTTTGTTAATTTTCCCAGATGTACTCTGATGTCCAGCGATACATGAATTCAAACAGCAAAGGCACAGGTTCACTGCTGTGTCAGTTAGTAGTGTGGGTTTCTTTCTTTCTTTCTCTCTCTCCTACACTGACCTCACCATGTCCTTCCCTCGTCTGTTCCTCTCCTTTTTAAAAGTGCTGCTGTTTTGACTTCTTTTCTCCAAAGTTCCAAAACAATGCAACAGCATATAAAACAGTAATTGCTGCTCTTGAAATTCGGGTAAATCACATCCAACACCTAAAATACCTCAAAAAAGGAACAGCTGTTACAGCCAGAATTTTTTCCCATCCTCCATCTTGGATTACCCAGAATCTCTAAGAAGAAGAGCACATCACTCTACTAAAGGCCTCAGGAGCCGACAACAGTCTCAATATTGAATTCACCAGGTTCCAAATCTCTCCTCCTCCCACCCCATCCCAGATCCAACCCTCTGATGCAGCTCCGCCCTCTTGACCTGATCTATCTGTCCATCTTCCTTCCCATTTATCCGCTTCATACTTATCACAATCACCTCCTACCTTCGCCCACCTATTGCCACCTCAACTACCTTTTCCCCCATGCCCACCCACCTGCCTCATTTATTTTTCAGCCTCCTTCCCGCTCCCAAGCCCTGAATTGAAGCCTGAAATGTCAACTGTTTTCCTCCTCAGATGCTGCTGTGCTTTTTCCAGTGCCACACTTTATCAACTGATTTCTCTGGCTTCTGCAGTCCTCACTGATGAGTTTCTCAACCTTCTTCTCCCATTTTCTTCCCAAAACCTTTGATTCACTTGACAATCAAGAACTTATCTATCTCGGTCTTAAATATACTCAACATCCTGGTCTCAACTGCATTCTGTGGCAGTGAATTCCATAGGTTCACCACTCTTGGGCTGAAGACACTTCTCTTCATCTCTGTTCTAAAGGGTCTTCCCTTTATAGACCCCCTAATAGTCAGAGGGAAATTGAGAAACAATCTTGTACGGAGATCTCAGCTATCTGTAAGAATAATAGTAGGGGATTTTAACTTTCCAAACATAGACTAGGACTGCCATAGTGTTAAGGGTTTAAATGGAGAGGAATTTGATAAGCGTGTACCAGAAAATGTTATGATTCAGTATGTGGATGTACCTACTAGAGAAGGTGCAAAAATTGACTTACTCTTGGGAAATAAGGCAGGGCAGGTGACTGAGGTATCAGTAGGGAAGCAGTTTGGGACCAGCAACCACAATTATATTAGATTTAAGAGAGTGATGGAAAAGGATAGACCAGATCTAAAAGTTGAAGTTCTAAATTAGAGAAAAAGCCAATTATTAGACAAGAACTTTCAAAAGCTGATTGGGGGCAGATGTTCGCAGGTAAAGGGACGGCTGGAAAATGGGAAGCCTTCAGAAATGAGATAACAATAATCCAGAGAAAGTATATTCCTGTTAGGGTGAAAGGAAAGGCTGGTAGGTCTAGGGAATGCTGGATGACTAATGAAATTGACGGTTTGGTTAAGAAAAGGAAGGAAGCATATGTAAGGATAGATCGAGTGAATCCTTAGAAGAGTATAAAAGCAGTAGGAGTATACTTAAGTGGGAAATCAGGGAAAACATGAGATAGCTTTGGCAAATAGAATTAAGGAGAATCTAAAGGATTTTTACAAATACATTAAGGACAAAAGGGAGAGAACAGAGCCCCTCAAAGATCAGTAAGGCGGCCTTTGTGTGGAGCCGCAGAATATAGGGGAGATACTAAACGAGTGTTTTGCATCAGTATTTACTGTGGAAAAGGATATGGAAGATATAGAATGTAGGGAAATAGATGGTGACACCTTGCAAAATGTCCATATTACAAAGGAGGAAGTGCTGGATGTCTAGAAACGCATAAAGATGGATAAATCCCCAGGACCTGATCAGGTGTACCCTAGGACTCTGTGGGAAGCTGGAGACGTGATTGCTAGGCCTCTTGCTGAGATATTTGTATCATTGATAGTCACAGGTGAGGTGCCGGAAGACTGGAGGTTGGCAAAAGTGGTGCCACTGTTTAAGAAGGGTGGTAAGGACAAGCCAGGGAACTATAGACCAGTGAGCCTGATGTCAGTGGTGGGCAAGTTGTTGGAGGGAATCCTGAGGGACAGGATGTACATGTATTTGGAAAGGCTAAGATTGATTAAGGATAGTCAACATGGCTTTGTGCGTGGGAAATCATCTCCTGCAAACTTGATTGAGTTTTTTGAAGAAGTAACAAAGAGGATTGATGAAGGCAGAGCGGTAGATGTGATCTATATGGACGGCGATCGACAACCTTGTCGATCCATGGGAGACTGATTAGCAAGGTTAGATCTCATGGAATACAGGGAGAACTAGCCATTTGAATCCAGAACTGGCTCAAAGGTGGAAGACAGAGAGTGGTGGTGGAGGGTTGTTTTTCAGACTGGAGGCCTGTGTTCAGTGGAGTACCACAAGGATCGGTGCTGGGTCCTCTACTTTTGTCATTTACATAAATGTTTTGGATGCGAGCAGAAGAGGTACAGTTAGTAAGTTTGCAGATGACACCAAAATTGGAGGTGTAGTGGACAGCGAAGAAGTTTCCATCAGATTACAACAGGATCTTGACCAGATGGGCTGAGAAGTGGCAGATGGAGTTTAATTCAGATAAATGTGAAGTGCTGCATTTTGGGAAAGCAAATCTTCGCAGGAGTTATACCCTTAATGGTAAGGTCCTAGGGAATGTTGCTGAACAAAGAGACCTTGGAGTGCAGTACATAGCTCCTTGAAAGTGGAGTCGCAGGTAGATAGGATAGTGAAGAAAGCGTTTGGTATGCTTTCCTTTTTTGGTCAGAGTATTGAGTACAGGAGTTGGGAGGTCATGTTGCAGCTGTACAGAACATTGGTTCAGCCAGTATTGGAATATTGCATGCAATTCTGGTTTCCTTCCTATTGGAAAGATGTTGTGAAACTTGAAAGGTTCAGAAAAGATTTACAAGGATATTGCCAGGGTTATAGGGTTTGAACTATAGGGAGAGGCTGAACAGGCTGGGGCTGTTTTCCCTGGAGCGTCAGAGGCTGAGGGGTGACCTTATAGAGGTTTACAAAATTATGAGGGGCATGAATAGGATAAATAGATAAAGTCTTCTCCCTGGGGTCGGGGAGTCCAGAACTAGAGGGCATAGGTTTAGGGTGAGAGGGGAAAGAAATAAGGAGACCTAAAGGGGCGTGGTATGTGTATGGAATGAGCTGCCAGAGGAAGTGGTGGAGGCTGGTACAATTGGAACATTTAAAAGACATTTGGATGCGTATATGAATAGGAAGGGTTTGGAGGGATATGGGCCATGTGTTCACAGGAGGGACTAGATTGGATTGGGATATCTGGTTGGCATGGACAAGTTGGACCAAAGGGTCTGTTTCCATGCTGTACATCTCTATGACTCTAGTCCAAGGCTGTCCCCTTGGTTCCTAGCCTCTCCTGCCAACGGAAACATCTTCCCAATGTTTACTCTGTCAAGTATTCTCTAAGTTTCAATTAGATTTCCCCTCACCCATCGAAATTCCTTCAAGTAAAGACTCCGAGACTTCAAATATTCCTTATATGTTATTCATTCCTGGGATCATTCTTTTGAACGTCTCCAGGGTCAGTACATCCTTCATCATCGAACCCCTATGGTATGGATACAGGCATTTGGACAAACAAGTTCACATCAACCCTCTGAAGAGTAACCCACCCAGAACCATTCCTCTCCTGTAACGCTACATTTACCCCTGACTAATGTACTTAACCTACACATCTCTGAACATGATGGATAATTAAGCATGGCCAATTCATCCAATCTGCAGATCTTTGGATTGTGGGAGGAAACCAGAGCACCCAGAGGAAACCCATGCAGGCATGGAGAGAATGAGTAAGCTCCACAGATAGTCGCCAGAGGCTAGAATTGAACCTGGGTTTCTGGTACTGAGAGGCAGTAGTGCTAACCACTGAGCCACTGTTCCATCTTCCTGAGGCATGGGGGCCAAAATTGCTGACAGCCTTATGAGGCCTTAGAAGTACATCTCTACTTTTATATTCTAAGCTGATCAGATTAAATGCCAACACTGCATTTTCCTTCTGAACTACCGATTCAACATGTAAGTTTAGAAGAAAAGTTACAGCCCAAGTGACAGGCCCTTCGGCCCTCCAAGCCTGAGCCGATCCAAATCTACTGTCTAAACCCGTCAGTCAATTCCTAAGCATTTGTATCCCTCTGCTCCCCACCTGTCCAGACACATCTACCATGCCTGCCTCTACCACTTCTGCTGGCAACGTGTTCCAAACGCCCACCACCCTCTGTGTGAAGTACTTGCCGCGTGTATCCCCCTTAAACTTTCCACCTCTCACTTTAAAAGCATGACCTCTCACTATTGAATCCTTCACCCTTGGAAAAAGCTTGACTCTATCCACCCTGTCTATACCCTTCATGATTTTGTAAACCTCAATCAGGTCCCTCCCAATCTCCTTTTTTCTAGTGAAAATAAACCTAACCTACTCAACCTTTCTTCATAGCTAGCACCTTCCATACCAGACAACATCCTCATAAACCGTCTCTGCACCCTCTCCAAAGTGTCCACATCCTTTTGGTAATGTGGTGACCAGAACTGTACACGGTATTCTAAATGCAGATGAACCAATGTCTTGTACAATTTTAACTTGATTTGCCAGCTCTTATAATCAATACCCCGTCCAATGAAGGCAAGCATATGATATGAGTGGTCATCCGCTTTATCCTCGATCATAACGTCTTCACCTTTGACAACCAATTCTTCATCCAGACAGACAGAACAGCCATGGGGACCAAATTTGCACCCCAATATGCCAACATTTTTATGCACAGGTTCGGACAAGATTTCTTCTCAATGCAGGATCTCCAACCGACATTGTACCCTAGGTACATTGATGACACTTTCTTCCTCTGGACCCATGGCGAGGAGTCACTGATAAAACTACACAGTGACATCAACAATTTTCATCCCACCATCAAACTCACCATGGACTACTCTCGACTGTCTGTCTCATTCTTGGACACGTGCGTCTCCATCAAGGATGGACACCTCAGCACCACACTCTACCGCAAACCCACAGACAACCTCACAATGCTACACTTCTCCAGCGTCCACCCAAAACATATTAAAACAGCCATCCCCTATGGACAAGCCCTACGCATACACCAGATCTGCTCAGATGAGGAGGGACGTGACGGGCACCTGGAAGTACTCAGGGATGCCCTCACAAGAACGGGGTACGATGTTCAACTCATC
>NC_057749.1:225819-227878 GCF_004010195.1 Chiloscyllium plagiosum
GAGGAAACCCACGCAGACACGGGGAGAATGTGCAAACTCCACACAGAGAGTCGCCTGAGGCGGGAATTGAACCCGGGTCTCTGGCACTGCGAGGCAGCAGTGCTAACCGCTGTGCCACCATGCCGCCCACTTCGTCAACTTCACCAATATCTTATAGGAAAGGAAATCTGCCACCCTTACCTGGTTTGATATACATGTGATTTCAGACACATAGTAATGTTGTTGACTCTTATCCAGCCTCTGACATGGCGCAGCAAGTTTCTCAATTCAGGCAAGTTACGGATGGGCAAGAAAACTGGTCTTGCAAAGTTAAAAATCACACAACACCAGGTTATAGTCCAACAGGTTTAGTTGGAAGCACACTAGCTTTCGGAGCGACGTTCCTTCATCAGGTGATTGTGGAGGGCTCGATCGTAACACAGAATTTATAGCAAAAATTTGCAGTGTGATGTAACTGAAATTATACATTGAAGAATTGGTTGTCTGTTAAGCCTTTCATCTGTTATGAAAGAAGTGAAACTATCACTGTATTCTAACAGATGAAAGGCTTAACAGACAACCAATTCTTCAATGTATAATTTCAGTTACATCACACTGCAAATTTTTGCTATAAATTCTGTGTTACGATCGAGCCCTCCACAATCACCTGATGAAGGAGCGTCGCTCCGAAAGCTAGTGTGCTTCCAATTAAACCTGTTGGACTATAACCTGGTGTTGTCTGATTTTTAACTTTGTAAACCCTAATCAAATTATTCCTTTCCAGATGATTATAAATCCTATCTCTTATAATCTTTTCCAACATCTTACCCACAACCAAAGTAAGGCTCACTGGCCTATAATTACCAGGGTTGTCACGACTCCTCTCCTTAAACAAGGGACAACATTTGCTATTGTCCAGTCTTCTGGTACTAATCCTGTCAACAACAGTGATATAAAGATCAAAGCCAAAGGCTCTGCAATCTCCTCCCTGGCTTTCGAGAGAATCCGAGGATAAGTCCCATCCAGTCCCTGGGTCTTATCTATTTTCAGATCTTCCAAAATTGCTAAAACCTCCTTTTTGTCAAGCTCAATCCCATCTAAGTTTGTAGCCTGTATCGTTGTTTCTCACTAACATTGCCCTTTTCCAACGTGAATACTGACGAAAAGTATTCATTAAGCGATTCCCCTATGTCAGATTCCACACACAACTTTCCACTACTATCTTTGATTGGCCCTAATCTTACTCTCATCATTCTTTTATTCCTGATAGAAGGCCTCAGGGGTTTACTTGATCCTTTCTGCCAACAACTTCTCATGTCCCCTTCTGGCTTTTCTTAGCCCTCTCTTTAGATCTTTTCTGGCTAACTTATAACTCTCTAGCCCCCTAACTGAGCCTTCACGCTTCATCCTCACATAAGCCTTCTTCTTTGTCTTGACAAGGGCTTCAACTTCTTTTGTAAACCATTGCTCCCTCTCTCAGCACGTACCTCCCTGCCTGATATGTATATACTCATCAAGGACCCGTAGTAGCTGCTCCTTGAATAAGCTCCACATTTCAAGAGTATCCAACCCCTGCAGTTTCCTTCCCCATCCTATGTATCCTAAACCTTGCCTAATCACATCATAATTGCCTTTCCCCCAGGTGTACCTCTTTCCCTGTTCATTGCTATTGTAAACATAACCGGATTATGGTCACTATCACCAAAGTGCTCATCTACCTCCAAATCTAACACCTGGCCGGGTTCATTCCCCAGTACCAAATCCAATATGGCATCGCCCCTTGTTGGCCTGAATCCATACTGTGTCAGAAAACCTTCCTGCACACATAGAACCAAAACTGACCCATCTAAACTACTTGAACTATAGTATTCCCAGTCAATACTGGGGAAGTTAAAGTACCCCACTACCCTGTTACTCTTGCTCTTGTCCTTTCCTCTACATCCCTGGAACAATTTGGAGGCCTTTACAAAACTTGCAACAGGGTGACCTCTCCTTTTCTGTTTCTAACCTCAGCCCAAACTACCTCAGTGGATGAGTCCTCAAATGTTATCTCAGCTGCTGTAATACTACCCTTGATTAA
>NC_057749.1:228298-246949 GCF_004010195.1 Chiloscyllium plagiosum
GATCAGAGACATCACAAACCCTGGCACCTGGGAGACAACACACCAATCGAGTGTCTCTCATTCCCACAAAAAAAACTGATGAAGGATTAAGCCAAATGTTGACTCTCTTACTCCTCAAATGCTGCCTGACTTGCTGTGCTGTTTCCAGCGCCACACTTTATCGACTCTGACTTCTTCAGCTTTGGCAGTCCTCAGTGATAAGTTTCTCAACTCTATTCTTTCATCCCTTTGACAATGAGGCACAGTGGTTAGCACTGCTACCTCACAGCGCCAGGGATCCAGGTTCGATTCCAACCTCAGACAACTGTCTGTGCGGAGTTTGCACATTCTCCCCATGTCTGCGTGGGTTTCCTCCAAGTGCTCTGATTTCCTCCCACATTCCAAAGATGTGCAGGTCAGTGCATTGGCCATACTAAATTGTCCATAGTGTTAGGTGGATTAGTCATGGGTAAATGTAGGGGAATGGTTGGGTTGCTCTTCGGAGGGTCGGTGTGAACTTGTTGGGTGAAAGGACTTGTTTCCACACTGTAGAGAATCACCTCGCATTTATCTAAATTAAACTTCTCAGGCCATTGGCCCATCTAATCAAGATCCCATGTAATCTGATGGAACCTTTTTCGCTGTCCACTACACTCCAATTTTGGTGTCATCTGCAAACTTACTAACTATACATATTATGCTCACATCCAAATCATTTATATAAATGATGAAAAGTAGTGGATTCAGCACCGATCCATGTGGCACTCCACTGGTCACAGACCTTCAGTCTGAAAAACAACTCTCCATCACCACCACTACCACTGTCATCTACATTTGAGCCAATTCTGTACCAAATGGCTAGTTCTCCCTGTATTACATGAGATCTAACCTTGCTAACCAGTCTCCCATAGGGAACCTTGTCGAACACCTTACTGAAGTCCATATAGACCACGTCCACCTCTCTGCCCTTATCAATCCCCTTTGTTACTTCTTCAAAAAACTCAATCTAGGCATGATTTCCCTCGCACAAAGCCATGTTGACTGTCCCTAATCAGTCCTTGCTTTTCCAAACACATGTACACCCTGTCCCTCAGGATTCCCTCCAACAACTTGCCCACCACCAATGTAAGGCTCACTGGTCTATAGTTCCCTGGCTTGTCCTTATCACCCTTCTTAAACAGTGGCACCACGTTAGCCAACCTCCAGTCTTCTGGTACCTCACCTGTGACTATCGATGATACAAAAATCTCTGCAAGGGACCTAGCAATCACTTCCCTAGCTTCCCACAGAACTCTAGGGTATACCTGATCAGGTCCTGGGGATTTATCCACTTTTATGTGTTTCAAGACATCCAGCACTTCCTCCTTTGTAATATGGACATTTTTCAAGATGTCATCATCTATTTCCCTACATTCTATATCTGCCATGTCCTTTTTCACAGTAAACACTGATGCAAAATACTCGTTTAGTATCTCCCCCATCTCCTGCGGCTCCACACAAAGGCTGCCTTGCTGGTCTTTGAGGGGCCCTATTCTCTCCCTAGTTACCCTTTTGTCCTTAATGTATTTGTAAAAACCCTTTGGATTCTCCTTAACTCTGTTTGCCAAAGCTATCTCATGTCTCCTTTTTGCCCTCCTGATTTCCTTCTTAAAGTACACTCCTACTACCTTTACACTCTTCTTAGGATTCACTGGATCCATCTTGTCATATGCTTCCTTCTTTTTCTTAACCAAATCCTCAATTTCTTTAGTCATCCAGCATTCCCTACACCTACCAGCCTTTCCTTTCACTCTAACAGAATATACTGTCTCTGGACCCTCGTTATCTCATTTGTGAAGGATTCCCATTTTCCAGCCGTCCCTTTAACTGCTAACATCTGCCCCCAATCAGCTTTTGAAAATTCTTGCCTAATACTGTCAAAATTAGCCTTCCTCCAATTAAGAACTTGAACTTTTAGATCTAGTCTATTCTTTTCCATCACTATTTTCAAACTAAGAGAATTATGGTCGCTGGCCCGAAAGTGCTCCCCAATTGACACCTCAGTCACCTGCCCTGCCTTATTTCCCAAGAGTAAGTCAAGTGTTACACCTTCTCTAGTATGTGCAGCCACATATTGAATCAGAAAATGTTCTTGTACACACTTAAATTCCTCTCCATCTAAATCCTTAACACTAGGCAGTTCCAGTCTATGAAAGTTAAAATCCCCTACCACAACCACTCTATTATTTTTACAGATAGCTGAGATCTCCTTTCAAATTTGTTTCTCAATTTTCCTCTATTAGGGTTCTATAATACACCCCAATAAAGAGTACATCCCTTTTTTATTTCTCAGTTTAACCCAAATAACTTCCCTGGATGTATTTCTGGGAATATCCTCCCTCAGTACAGCTGTAATGCTATCCCTTATCAAAAATGCCAGTCCCCTCCCATCTTGCCTCCCTTTCTGTCCTTCCTGTAGGATTTGTATCCTGGAACATTAAGCTGCCAGTCCTGTCCATCCCTGAGCCATGTTTCTGTAATTGCTATGATATCCCAGTCCCATGTTCCTAACCATGCCCTGAGTTCATCTGCCTTCCCTGCTGGGCCTCTTGCATTGAAATAAATGCAGTTTAATTTATGAGTCCTACCTCGTTCTCTGCTTTGCCCCTGTCTGCCCTGACTGTTGTCTTGCTTCTTTTCCTATGATAACATCCTTTGGCTCTCCTTGGTCTAATCTGCTCATTACTTCCTCAAAGAATTCTAGCAGATTTGTCAGACATGCCCTACCCTTGATGAAACCGTGCTGGCTTTGCCTTATTTTACCACACACTTTCAAATATTCAGAAATCACATCCTTCACAATGGATTCCAGGATCTTATCCATGTGTGAGGTTGGGCTAATTAGTCTGTAATTTTCCAGCTTTTGCCTTACTCCCTCTTTAAACAGGGATGTCACGTTAGCGATTTCCCAGTCTTCTGGGACTCTCCCTGATTACAATGAGTCCTGAAAGATCACCGTTAGTGCCTCCACTATCTCTTCAGCTATCTCCCTTAGAATTCTGGGATGTAGTCCATCTGGTCTAGGTGATTTATTCGGTTTTTCCAGCACCTTCTACTTGGTGATGGACACCATACTCAGCTCTGCCCCCTCAATCTCTTGAATCTTTGGGATATTACTCATGTCTTACACCATGAAGACTGGTGCAAAGTTCCTCAGCCAAATCCTTGTTCCCCACTATTATCTCTCCAGCAGCCCAGTGTCCACTTTTGCCTCTCTTTTGCCCTTTATATATCGAAAGAAACTTTTACAGTCTTCTTTTATATTACTGGCTAGCTTATCCTCCTATTTAATCTTCTACCTCCTTATTTCTTTCGTCGTTGCCTTCTGTTGGTCTTTGTAAGCTTCCCAATCCTCCGGTTTCCCATTGCTCTTCACCACATTATATTCTTTCTCTTTTGCTTTTATGCCATGCCTGACTTCCCTAGTTGGCCACGGTTGCCTCATCCTCCCTGTACCATGCTGCTTTAACCTCGGGATGAATCTCTGCTGTGTCTCCTGAATTACTCCCAGAAATTCCTGTCATTACTGTTCCACTGTCTTTACTGCTTGGCTCCTCTCCCAGTCAATTCTACCCAGCTCCTCCCTCATGCCTCGGTAGTATCCTATATTCAGCTGTAATACCTCTGATTCTATTTTCTCCCTCTCAAATTGCAGAGTAGATTCTATCATATCATTGCCTCCTAAGAGTTCCTTCACCATAAGCTCCCGTATCAAGTCTGCCTCATTGAACAACACTAAATCCAGTATTGCCTGTTCCCTAGTGGGTTTCACCACAGACTGCTCCAAAAAGCCATCTCATAGACATTTCTCAAATTCCTTTTCTTGCAATCCACTACCAACCTGATATTCCCAGTCCACCTGCATATTCAAATCCCCCATGACCTCTGTAACTTCATCTTTCCTACACATCTTTTCTATCACCTGGTGTATCTTGAGCCCCAGATCCTGACTACTATTTGGAGGCTTAGCAGATTTTGAGAAGATTTGTAGCTCAGGTTGAGGTTCTGGATGTAGTTTTGCTCACTGAGCGAGAAGGTTTGTTTTCAGATGTTTCATCACCATACGAGTGATGGTGATGAAACATCATCAGTGAGCCTCCGGATGAAGCACTGGTGGAATGATATGCTTTCTATTTATGTGTTTGGGGTTCCTTGGGCTGGTGATGTCATTTCCTGTGGTGACACAATTTCCTGTTGTGATATCATTTCCGGTTATTTTTCTCAGGGAGTGGTAAATGGGATCCAAGTCAATGTGTTTGTTAATAGAGTTCCGATTGGAATGCCAATCTTCTAAGAATTCTTGTGTGTGTCTCTGTTTGGCTGGATGTTGTTGTCCCAGTTGAACTGGTGTCCTTTCTTATACAGATGTAAGGGTGCTAGTGAGAGTGGGTCATGTCTTTTTGTGGCTAGTTGATGTTCGTGTATCCTGGTGATGAGTTTTCTCCAATGAAGTGTTTGTTACAGTTCTTGCAAGGTATTTTGCAAATGACATCAGTTTTGCTTGTTGTCTGTATAGGGTCTTTCAAATTCATTAGCTGCTGTTTTAGTGTGTTATTGGCTTTGTGGGCTACCATGATGCCAAGACGTCTGAGTAATCTGGCAGACATTCCTGAGATGTGGCTAGGATGTGTTTTGTCTGCTTGTTTGGGTTTGTTGCTGAGGAATTGGCGGACTGTGTTCATTGGGTTCCCATTCTTTTTGAATACATGGTATAGGTGATTTTCCTCTGCTTTGCAAAGTTCGTCCGTGCTGCAGTGTGGGTTGGCTCATTGAAATAATGTTCTGATGCAGCTTTGTTTGTGGGTGTTGAGATGTTTGCTTCTGTAGTTCAGTATTTGGTCCATATGTGTTTGTTTTCCTGTAGATGCTGGTTTGAAGTTCTGCATTGGCTGTTCGCTCTACTGTGACATCTAGGAATGGCAGTTTGTTGTTGTTTTCTTCCTCTTTAATGAATTTTATGCTAGTAAGGGTATTATTGAAGGTTTCCTCTAATTTATTTTGTTTAGTGATGACAAAGGTGTCATCCACGTAGTGGACCCAAAGTTTGGGTTGGATGGTTGGCAGAGTTTGTTCGAGTCTCTGCATTACTGCCTCTGCTGAGAACCTTGATATCAGAGATCCCATGGGTGTTCCATTGATTTGACTGTAGGTGAAGTGAAGTGGGTGGTAAGGCGTAGGTCCATTATCTTGACGATATTGTCCTTGTTGATGAAGTTAGTGGTGTTTGATGTTTGTGTCTTGGGGTCTTCTAATGGTGTAGTCAGTGTTTCCTTGGCCAGGTTAATGTTGATTGATGTAAACAGGGATGTTACATCAAAGGACACCATTATTTCATCCTCTTCTATCTTAGTGTCTTTGAGGGTCTTCAGGAATTCTTGGGTGGAGTGGATGGAGTGGTGTGAGTCTTCTACTAAGTGTTTTAGTCTTTGGTGTAGCTCCTTGGCCAGGTAAGTTGGTGTTCCAGGTAGCGAGACTATGGGTCTGAGGGGGGTGGGGGCTCCTGGTTTGTGAATTTTGGGTAATCTGTAGAAGCGTGGTGTGTTGAATCCATCTAGTTTCATTTTTTGGAAGTCGGACTTATTTATTTCTCCAGATTTCTGAAGTTTTTTGAGTTGACTAGGGAAACACATCCATCCTATGACAAGCCAAACAGAGGCACACACGAGAATTGCTCGAAGCATGGCATTCCAACTGGAACTCTAAGGACAAACACATTGGCTTGGATCCTATTTACTACCCCCTGTGAAAAATAACAGGAAATCCCGTCACCACAGGACGCTCCCATCACCAACCCAAGAAAACCCAACACACAAATAGAAAGTGGGCCATGCCACCAGTGCTTCATCCGGAGGCTCACTGAAGATGTTACCTAGTATCATGTTACCTAGATGTTACCAAAGCATCTAAAACGAACCTTCTAGCTCAGCAAGCAAACCTACAACCAGATTTGGAGGCTTGTACCTAACTTTGTCGTTCCTCAACTCTATCCACACAGATTTACACCATCTGACCCTACGTTGTTTCTTACTATTGATTTAATTTCATTTCTTACCAATAAGGCAACCTCACTTCCTCTGCCCACCTGCCTGTCATTTTGACAGAATGCATATCTTTGAATATTCAGCTCCCAATCCTGATCCCTTTGCAGCCACATCTCTGTGATGCCCACCTCTTCATAACAGAATTTTGATCTGAGCCACAAACTTATTTACTTTATTCCTAATACTGCGTTCAGATAGAACACCTTCAGTCCTGTATTAATTGTCCCTCTTTTCATTGTCATTCATTTGTCGAGTGTGCTTAAAGTTTGATTGCTAACCCTTTCCAAACATTGTCGTATTTGTGTCTGTGCTGGAGATTTTAATGATATTTCCTGAGTCCTGCACTCTTCCTTAAACTTGGGTTTTCTAATTTCCCCTGTAACTAAACCCTCCCCCATGCCCATTTAGTTTAAAGCCCTGACGACAGTCCTAGTTATGTGATTTGGTCAGACTCTGGTCCCAGCATGGTTCAGATGAAGAACATCCCAACGGAACAGGTCCCTTCTTCCCCAGTACTGATGCCAATGTCCCATGAATCCCATTTCTCCCACACCAATGGGAGAAATGGGATTCATGGGAGCCATGCATTTACCTGCTTATCTTATTGATGCTGTTTCAATTTGCTTTTGGCTCTGATAGTAATCCAGAGATTATTACCTTTGTGGTTCTGCTTTTCAAATTAACTCCAGCTGTTCATATTCCATTAGCGGAACCTCTGTCCTAGTTTTATCTTTGTCATCGGTACGTATGTGGACCTTGCCTTCGGTTACTGAGCTCTCAACATTGAACATTTCCCCCAACCTCACTGTCTTTTTCCTTCATTTGTCCTGATACTCATTTTATGTAACTCAGTGTCATTTTTTGTTAACATTCCTGTGTCGTGCTCAGGAAATTTTAGTCTATTAAAAGAGCTGCAATATGTGCACATCATTAAAATCATCTGTTTTGCTTGTATTGTTGATCACCCTTTTGATCAGTGTGAACATCGCTTTCCCACAACATATGTTCTCCACCAGACCAAATCCCCTTCAACTATGTGAGGGAAATAGCCGAGACCCTAACTGCTTTTATGTTGTGTCCTACATGTAATTTGATTGGTTTTAGGCAAAACATATTTATTTTTAGCACCATACAGGCCCTTCAGCCCTCGATGTTGTGCTGATCCTCTAAGATCAAACTAACCTACATACCCTTCATTTTATAATCATCCATGTGCCTATCCAAGAGTCGCTTAAACATTCCTAATATATCTGACTCAACTACCACAACACTGTGTAAAGAACCAACCTCTCCTAAACCTGCTTTGAAACACCTGAAAATTATGCCCCTTCATGATAGCCATTTCCGCCTTGGGAAAAAGCCTTTGGCTATCCACTCTATCTGTGCCTTGTACACCCCTAACTTGTACACCCCTATCATCCTTCTTCACTCCAATGAGAAAAGCTCTAGCTCCCTCAACCTTACTTCATAAGACAATCACTCCAGTCCAGGCAGGATCCTGGTAAATCTCCTTTGCATCCTCTGTAAAGCTTTCACATCCTTGCTATAATGAGGCGACCAGAACTGAACACAATATTCCAAGTGTGGCCTAACCAGGGCTTTATAGAGTGGCAGCATAACCTCGTGGCTCTTAAACGCAATCCCTCTGCTAATGAAAGCCAGCACAGCATATGCCTTTAACAACCCTATCAATTTGGGTGGCAACTTTGAGGGATCTATGGATGTGGACCCCAAGATCCCCCTGCAAACTTACTAACCCACCCTTCCACTTCCTCAATCAAAGTATTCATTAAGGACCTCCCCTACCTCCTCCAACTCCAGGCGCAAGTTCCCACCACTATCTCTGATTGGCCCTACCCTCACTCCGGCCATCCTCTTGCTCCTCACGTAAGTGTAGAATGCCTTGGGGTTTTCCTTAATCCTACCCACCAAGGCTTTATCAATGCTCCCTTCTAGCCCTAAGTCCATTCTTCAGTTGCTACTTCGTAATCCTCTAGAGCCCTGTCTGATCCTTGTTTCCTCAACCTTAAGTAAGCTTCCTTCTTCCTCTTGACTAGATGTTCCACATCTCTTGTCATCCAAGGTTCCTTCACCCTACCATCCCTTCCTTGCCTCAGTGGGACAAACCTAACCAGCACTCGCAGCAGGTGCTCCCTAAACAACCTCCACATTTCTGTCGCATATTTCCTTGAGAAAATGTCTTCCCAATTTATGCTCCACAGTTCCTGCCTAATAACATTGTCATTCACCCTCCCCCAATTAAATACTTTCCCGTACCATCTGATCCTTTCCCTCTCCATGACTATAGCAAAGGTCAGGGAGTTGTGATCACTATCACCGAAATGCTCTCCCACCAAGGGATCTGACATCTGACCTGGTTTGTTGCCAAGCACCAAATCCAATATGGCCTCCGCTCTAGTCGGCTTATCTACATATTGAGTCAGGAATCCTTCCTGGACACACCTGACAAAATCTGTTCCATTCAATATTGGGGAAGTTGAAGTCACCCATAGCAATAACTCTGTTGCATCTGCACCATTCCAAGATCTACTATCCAATCTGTTCTTCCATCCCTCTGTTGCTATTGGGGGGGGTCTATAGAAAACTCTGAATAAGGTGACTACTCCTTTCCTGTTTCTGACTTTCACCCATATACCTCCCTCCCTATTCCCTTTGAAACATCTAAACCCTGGAACATTCAACAACCATTCCTGTGCCTGTGATATCCAAGTCTCCGTAATGGCCACAGCATCGTAGCTCCAAGTACCAATCCATGCTTTTATGTTCATCACCCTTATTCCTGACACTTTTTTGCATTAAAATAGACACACTTCAACCCATCACACTAACTGCAACTTTGCTCTATCAACTGTCTATCCTTCCTCACAAGACTCTCTGCACTCTGTTGCCTGTTCACCAGCTTTCATCCATAGCTCTGGTTCCCATCCCCCTGCCAAACTAGTTTCAACTCTCCCGAAGAGATCTAGCAAACATCCTGCCCAGGATAGTGATGTTCTGGTTCAGATGCAACCCGTTCTCCAGTACAGGTCCCACCTTCCCCAGAAGATGATCCACATATATAAAGCCCTCCGTCCAATACCAGCTCTGCAGCTATGTGTTCAGCTGCACTTGCTCTCTATTCCTAGCCTCACTCACCCATGGCACTGATAGCAATCCTGAGATTACTACTCTACTCATCCTGTCTTTTAGCTTCCAACCTAACCCCCTGTATTCACTTTTCAGGTCCTCATCCCTTTTCCTAGCTATGTCATTGCTCCCCCTCCCCCTCAATTATATCCTATATTATCTTTATTCGCATTATCTGAAATGTGTTTACCCACCCCAATAGTGCCAATTATTGAAAATGTTCACGTGACTCTCCAGTACAGTGGTCAAGCTCTGAGCTATTTCTGTCAGGCCTCAGTCTTTGATTAATTGGGTGTCTTGAATCTCTAGTCTCTTTCTTAAAATGTTCTTAACCTGTGATCTTCAGGTTTGTAGAGTTAACAATCAAAGCTCCTGGATTGAATGCTATAGCAGCATCATCTATCAGGTCACATTTTGATCTGTTCTTTCTGCACAGTCACCATGTCCACCATTCAGCTGAGCTTATTCTATCATTAAACAGCCCATTAAGGTCTTGTAAACTGCTCAAATAAATTCAAGCAACTTTGGGCAATTGATGGTGCAGATTATCATGCAAAATCTTTTCATCATTAATTAACACTTGTTAATTTTCCAATAGCTTAGTTACATTTAGGAACTTAAGAGTAGACTCAGTCTCTTGGAATGTTGAAAAATTGTGTACAGCTCTAGTTGCCAAACCAGAAACATGAGGCGGCTTTGGAGAGGGTAGAGAAACAGTTTACCAGGGCGTTGCCTGGTTTGGAGAGTATTAGGTATGAGGAGAGCATTGAAGAATGAGAGCGACCTGATAGAGGTTTATAAACTCGTGAGAGGCATGGATAGAATGGATACTTAGAGCCTTTTCCCCAGGATAGCAATGTCAATTACTGGCAACATAGAAGTAAGGTAAAAGAAGTTTAAAGGAGCTGTGAGAAGCAAGTTTTTTACACAGAGTGCCTGGAATTCACCTGCCACAGGAAGTGGTGGAAGCAGATACAATAAAAATATTTAAGAAGTCTTCATAATATGGCAAGGAATACAGAGATAAGGACCAAGTGGAAGAAAAGGGTTTTTAGTTTACCCATTTGTCAGTATAGTCTGGTGGGCCAAAGATAATGTTCCAGTGCTGTATTGTTCTTTGTTCTTCAAAGGATTCCCACCAATCATCCATATATGTCAAACGTCACTTGCTCTCCAACTGTTAGCTTGAATATCACATGCGTTGAAGTGGGCATTGCTGTGTTTTAATATAGTCCATCCATAGTGTGGGTATATGTTGGGTGATATTCCTCAGTCCCTCTGCTAGGAACATTAATTGGTGGGGCAAACAACATTCTGTAAATTAAATAAATAAGTGGTCATCGGTGTGAGCTTGTTCAGCAAGACAGAATAAAAACTTAATTGTTCCCAACATCCTATTCCTTTTCTGTCTATGTGATGTTTTGGACCAGGCCCGACCCCTCAAAACATTTATAAGCAGGTAACCCAGACCGTAACTTTGCTATTTGTTTTAGGTAAGTGTCCAGTGAATGTTTGTGGAGTGAATTATCTGGTCTGACTGCCAAGTTTTAAACAACAGAATTATTTACAAAATTACAGAATGAAACACAAAGATCAGAAAATAGAATACCGGATAACTTATCCTATCCAAAAACCGGACAGAAACCAATTTAATGGCGCTGTTCCGAAAATACTTGCAACAGTCCCACTATACACATCCTAGCACAAAGAGTGAAAATGAAACAAATCAGGGGTTAACAAGCGTGAAGTTAGAGAGAGAGAGAGGACCCGGCTGGACCAGCCCCAGCAGCTTTTCTTCACACACTGCTGCTGAACTGAATTACAAACTCTCATCTAAACCGACCAGACAGCTCCTGGCGTTGATTATACCGGGTTTTTAAAGACATGAAAGCCTTAGGCCGGAGCCATTATCTGTTAGGGGTAAATAAAAAGGGCCCCAATAAACCTTTCAAACCCAGCCTAGTTGAAGCCTGGCCAATTACTCCCCTCTCTGAAAAAAAACTCAACTGCACAGTAACCTTGTAAAAGGACCCGCTTTGGGACAGTGAGAACGTGTAGTATTAATCATTATTACCTGGCATGGACCCATCTACCTAGATGCAAACCTTCTCTCCCACAGTGGCTACCTCAACTTGTTCTGCCTTCACCTCTGTCTTTATATCCTGCAGAATTTGTTGACGTCCTGTCGCAGCTAACTGCATGTGGCTGACGCACAAACAAAACTAAAGAACTGCGGGTTCTGGCGAGCTGAATCAAAAAAAAGCATAAATTGCTGGAGAAACTCAGAGGTATGAATGAAGAGGACGTTAACTCTGCTGTCTTCCCACAGATGTTACAAGACCTGCTGAGTCTCGCTAGTAATTCCTGTTGTTCCGAGATACTTGGTCTTTCTTGCTGGCATCAATGCTACCTGCTCCTCACTCCTACTGCTGTTCATTTTCACGGGGCAGGAGCCGCGTCCTCCCTGGCTCCAGCTTAATTCTCCAGTTTAATGGACTCTGCCACCTTATTTTGTTTTTTCTTCCCCTGCTGCCTCTAATGAACAGCAGTGTAACATTTGCTCATTTCCAATTTGCTGGAACTGTACAGAATCTAGAGAATTCCATCCTCTAGGAGCGAGTCACTCTTATCTGTCCAACAGCCAGAGGCTGCGGTTCCCCATTCCCGCCTGTCCCTGAGCACTCACCCTCTCTCACATCTCTCTGGGAATGCGCGACATTCTGTGCAGTGAAAACGCGGATTGCCTGGATGGAGAAAATGCTCCAAATAACCTGGAAAAGGTTGGTCACTAAAGAGACATAAATGAAGACAGTGAAATTATTGGGAACAATTCGGGAAATCTTTGGTGTGCATTACTGAGAAAGCTCCGCCCCGCCCAACTGTTCGAATCTACAGGCCTGCTGTCCACTGTCTGAGAGCCTTCTATATTTAAACATCAGTTCTCATTCTCCGAACAGGCTACATTCCTAATCCATATATGTCCAGCTTTGTGCCTGCAGCCCGCAGTAATGCAGAATTCCCAGATACTGTAGTTCACTTGTAGTCCCAGTCTGGGTTCCAAACGTTCCTTTACGATGCTACTTACAGAATTAAACCGAGAGTGTCTGCTTCACATTTTCTCCTTCTTAGACAAGGAGAGCAGGAAAGCTTTGTCGAGAACTTGCCAAGTGCTCTATGAGGTCTTTCACGATCCAGCTCTATGGTCTCTACTGTCCTTCTGTTCTCCATCTGAACTGAAGAGGGATAACTTCCTGCTGAGCCCCGCGTTACGCTCGCTGTCCATCTGCTGGCATTCAAGTCGGGTGAAAATCTGTAACATTGAGTACTGGAAGAAGAGCAGTTTCCAGCGAGACATCTGCAGCCAGCATCAATATCTTGTCACCAACTTCTTAACTGAAACAACGAACAGGTTTGTGAGAGGCAAGCATGGTTGGTGCTGAGCAATAAAGAAATAAAGTTTATTTCTTTATTGGTAGTCAAGTGAAAAACAACATTGTGGCAGTGATCTGTCCAGGAAAGTTTCAGGGGAGGTGATAATGTCCCAGGTAACCGGAGGCTTATGCTCTGGGTGCATGTGATAGATTGTGAAATTTGAATAACCTTGAATATAAAAGCTAGTCTAATGGGTGACACGCAACTGCTGTCAATTGCCATAAAAAGCAGAGACATGGAGAAACTCAGCTGGTCTGGCAGCATGTGTGAAACAGAGAAACAGTTAACAGTTCAAGTCCAAATAGTCACATCAGACTCAAAACATGTTTCTCTGTGTTCCAGATTTCCAGCATCCACAATATTTTGCTTTAATCTAATATCTTTTAGGGTAGAAAATCTGCTGTCCTTACCTGGTCTGGATTCCAGATCCTGCAGCAATGTTGGTGACTCCGAGCAGTGACTCTGCAATGGTGTAGCAGTTGTGTAGACTGCTACAGAAAAGTCAAAAAGGAACAAATACAGATGGACTACTTGGCATCAGCAGAGACACCAGAAACAAATATGGCAAACACAGCCCTGTCAATTCTGCAGAATCCCCCTTCAGATGCTGATGCAGTCTATGTCCAAATGCAGCCAAACCTGGACAATATCCAGGCTTGGCAGTGGCAAGTAACATTTGTGTCAGACAATGATAAACAGTGGCCGATACCAAGAGAATCTATCCATCAATTACTGTATCCCCTACTATCAAAATCCTGACCATTTCCATTGACCAGAAAGTGAACTGGACTCACCATTGGGGTGGCACAGTGGCTCAGTGGTTAACACTGCTGCCTCACAACACCAGGGACCCAGGTTCAGTTGACTTGAGTGACTGTCTGGAATTTGCACATTCCATCTGCATGGGTTTCCTCCCACAACCCAAAGATATGCAGGCCAGATGGATTAGCCATGGGAAATATGGGTTATAGAGATAGGGTGAGAGGCTGAATTGGGTGGGATGCTGTTTGGAGGGTTGGTGCAGACTTGATGGGCCAAAAGGCAGTGAAGGGATTCTGTGATATAAATACAGCAGCTGCAATAACAGGCTAGAAACCCAGAATCTTGCTACGAGTAATTCATCTCCTGACTCCCCAGTGCCTGCCCTGCATGAGTGCAGTTTGAACAACACTCAAAAAGCTTGACACCATCCAGGACAAAGCAACTGCTTGATTGGAACTACACTGGACCCTTCACCACCAACACGTATTAGCAGCACTGTGTACTATCGACAAGAGATATTGCAGAAATTCACCAGAGTCTTAGCACCTTTCAAATTTCCAACATTTGTCATCTCAAACAAGTTATCGATGCACAAATCAATTACTTCCAGGTTTCTCTTCAAAGCCATATGCTATCTTGATTAGGAATGATTTTTTAAAAAATAATTTGTGAGATGTGGACATCGCTGGCTGGTCAACGTTTATTGCATGTTCCTAGTTGCTCTTGAGAAGGTGGTGGTAGGTTGCCATTCCTTCATTAGATTAGATTACTTACAGTGTGGAAACAGGCCCTTCGGCCCAACAAGTCCACACCGACCCGCCGAAGCGCAACCCACCCATACCCCTACATTTACCCCTTATTACCTAACACTAAGGGCAATTTAGCATGGCCAATTCACCTAACCTGCACATCTTTGGACTGTGGGAGGAAACCGGAGCACCCGGAGGAAACCCACGCAGACACGGGGAGAACGTGCAAACTCCACACAGTCAGTCGCCTGAGTCGGGAATTGAACCCGGGTCTCTGGCGCTGTGAGGCAGCAGTGCTAACCACTGTGCCACTGTGCCCCCTGTTACTGAGTCAATGCCCAACACCTAATGGACTGCATCAGTTCAAGAAGGCAGCTCACAACACCTTCTGTAGGGTAACCAGGGATGGGCCATAAATGCTGATCCAGCCAGTGACACCCACATTCCAGGAATGTAAAACATGAAAGGTCCTCTGCTCATTTCTCTTGGCTTCTCCTCTATTACCCCAATTTAAACCTCACTTTTCTTTTCTCTTTCCTCATTTTCACCAAGTTTGAGAAGCTCATGATTGGGAAGTTCATGAATCTCTTTATCATCAAGTTTGAAACCATCCATTCAGCTGCTTCACTCCCTTTCCCATCGTTTTTAGGCTAAACTTTGCCTTTGCATTCTTTTCAAATTTTTTTCTTATCTAGAGTTCCCAAATTCTGTTTTATCTCTTTCCTAAGTCCATTTTATTCATAAATTATTCTTTCCAGCCAGGTTCCTGCTGACCATTGACCAAGCACTCTTGATCCAAGCTTAATCCTATTGAAGGTTAACTCATGTGAGTTATTTAATTAAGAATGGGGGGCTGTTAGAAGCTTTGCACGAGCAGTTGAGACAGAACACATCTTGAGTGAGAGATGTATATAAATGAGGAACAATGGCTGAGAATAATTAATATTATTTGACATGAAGCATTTTCCAAAGGTTTAATTTGAAGGGGTAAGTCATTGGCAGGGGAGCTCAAAGCTCCTTCTATTCTACATGGGAAGTTAGGAACATTTCCAGGGCCACGGGCAGGAAGTGGCTCCAGTTACAGCTCCTGGAGAGCTGTAATTTAGGAAATAAGTTATAAATTAGGTTCTCAGATAAAAGGATCTCATGATTTCTACCACTGCCCAGTGCTAGTCAATGCTCTTTATAATTTTATATAACTCAATCATGTACACTCTTCAATCTCCTCTGCTCTAAAGAATTTAACCCCAGTCTGTCCAATCTGTTTTTGTAACTGAAACACTCCAGCCCAAGCAAAATCTTAGTAAATCCCTTCTGCACCCTCTCCTGTGCAGTCACATCCCTCCTAGAATGTGGATTCCAGACCTGCATACTAATTGTGAACTAACAAATGTTTTGTATATTTTGGCATAACATCCCTGGTCTTAAACTCTGTCTTTCTCACTATTTAACACTCCACCAATTTGTGTTCCATTTGCGAATTTACTGTTCAACCTTGCTAGATTCAAATCTAATTTATGTAAACTACAATCAGTAAGGGCCTCAACACTGTTCCTTTTAGGTGACCCCATTGAGCACAGGCACCTTGGCCATCTCCTTCTGCTTCCTTCCACTCAGTTAGTTATGGATCCAATTTGCCAAATTTCATTGAATCCCAAGGACTTTTACCTTTGCTATCAGTTTTATATGCAGGAATTTTCAAAAGCATTGCTGAAGTCCAAATAGAGGGCATCAGAAGCATTACCCTCGTCTACACACCTGGTCACCTATTTGAAAAATTCAATCAAGTTGATTAGACATGATCTCCCTGAACAAAATAATGCTGACTGGTCTTCATTAATCCCTGCCTCTCCAAATGCAGATTTATTCTGCCCCTCAGAATTGCTTCCAATAGTTTCCAATAATCTAACTGGTGTTACACAGACTGGCAAGCATTTTCCTGGTTTATCCCTTGCTCCTTCTGAGATAAGGTACACATGCTTTTGGAAGGACAGGGTTTGATTTGAGTAGTCTGCATTGCTTTCTGCATGGGAGATCATTCCTCACAAATTTGTTTGAGTTCTTTGATTAAGGTTGACGAGGGCATGGCAGTAGATGTAATCTATATGGATTTCAGTAAGGCCCTTGATTAGGTTCCACATGGTAAGCTGCTCTGGAAGGTTAAATCATGTAGAGTCCAGGGTGAGCTGGCAAATTGAATACATTATTTCCTTGATTGTAGGTAATAGTTGAAAGGATGCTTGTCGGACTGAAGGCCTGTAACTAGTGAAGTGCCTCAGGGGTCGGTGCTGGGCCCATTGCTGTTTGTTATCCATGTCAATGATTTGGATGAGAATGTGCAAGGCACGATTAGAAAGTTTGCAGATGAGGTATGATGGACAGTGGACAGGCATTGAGTATAGAAGTTGGGAAGTTATGTTACGATTGTACAGGACATTGGTGAGGCTGCACTTGGAGTGTTGTGTACAGTTTTGGTCACCTTGTTATAGGAAGGATGTTATTAAACTGGAAAGAGTGCAGAAGAAATTTACAATGATATTGCCAGAACCAACCAGAGATTGGACAAGCCTGGAGTCAGAGGAGGTAGGGGAGGTCCTTAATGAATACTTTGCTTCAGTAGTCACTAGTGAGAGGGATCTTGTCGTTCATGAAGACAGTATGAACAGGTTGACGTTAAGAAGGAGGATGTACTGGAAAGTTTGAAAAACATGATAAAAAGTCCCCTCTTCCAGATGGGATATACCCAAGGTAGCGAGGGAAGCGAGGGAAGAGATGATCTTTGGCAAAGATCTTTGTGTCCTCACTGTCCACTGGAGTAGTGCCAGATGATTGGGAGGGTGGCAAATGTTCAAAAAAGGGAACAGGGATAACCCTGAGAATTAAAGACCAGACAGTCTTATATCAGTAATGGGCAAATTATTGTAGAGGATTCTGAGAGACAGGATTTATGATTATTTGGAAAAGCATAGCTTGATTGGAGAGAGTCAGCATGACTTTGTGAGGGGTATTGAATTCTTTGAGGAAATGACAAAACACATTGATGAAGGTAGAGCAGTGAACGTAATGTGTATAAATTTTAGCAAGATAAGGTTCCCCATGGTCGGCTCATTCAGAAAGTAAGGAGGCACGAGATACATGGAAATTTGACTGTCTGGATACAGAATCGGCTGGCCCATAGACAACAGAGTGTGGTAGTTGATGGTGCTTGGAGCTTGGTGACCAGTGGTGTTCTGCAGGGATCTGTTTCTGGGATCTCTGCTCTTTGTGATTTTTATAAATGACTTGGATGACGAAGTGGAAGGGTGGGTTAGTAAGTTTGTCAATGACACAAAGGTTTTGGAAAGTGTAGATAGTGTGGAGGGCTGTTGTAGGTTGTAACAGGATGCAGAGCTGAGCTTAGAGGTGGCAGATTGAGAACAACCTGGAAAAGTGTGGAATGATTTATTTTGAAATGTCAAATTCAATTGCAGATTACAGAGTGTAAGGCAGGATTCTTGTCAGTGTGGAGGAACAGAGGGATATTGGGGTCTATGTCCATAGATCCCTCAGAGTTGCCACCCAATTTGATAGGTTGTTAAGAAGGCATATGGTGTGACTTTCATTAGGAGGTTGATTGAGTTTAAGAGCCGTGAGGACATGCTACAACTCTATAAAGCCCTGGTTAAACCACACTTGGAATATTGTGTTCAGTTCTGGTCACCTCATTATAGGAAGTTTGTGAAAGGTTTAGAGAGGATGCAGAGGAGATTTACCAGGATGCTGCCTGGACTGGAATGCATATCTTATGAAGAAAGCTTGAGAGATCTAGGGCTTTTCTTATTGGAGTGAAGAGGGATGAGAGGTAACTTAATACAGGTGTACAAGATGATGAGAAGCATAGATAGAATGGTTAGCCAGAGAGTTTTTCCCAGGGCGGAAACGTCTATCATGAGGGGTCATAATTTTACGGTGATTGGAGGAAGGTTTGGGGAGATATCAGACATAGGTTCTTTACTCAGAAAGTGGTGGGTGCGTGGAATGCATAGCCAGCAGCGGTAGTAGAGTCAGATACATTTAAGTGACTCTTGGATAGGCACATTGAAGACAGTACAATGAAGTGTTATAGACAATATGTCTATTGGTGCAGGAGTAGGCCATTCTGCCCTTCGAGCCTGCACCACCATTCATTATGATCATGGCTGATCATCCTTAATCAGTATCCTGTTCCTGCCTTATCTCCATAACCCTTGATTCCACTATCCTTGAGAGTCTATCCAACTCTTTCTTAAACAAATCCAGAGACTGGGCCTCCACTGTGTTCTGGGGCAGAGTATTCCACACAGCCACCAATCTCTGGGTGAAGACGTTTCTCCTCATCTCTGTCCTAAATGGCCTACCCCTTATTTTTAAGCTGTGTCCTCTGGTTCGGGACTCACCCATCAGCGGAAACATGTTTCCTGCCTCCAGAGTGTCCAATCCTTTAATAATCTTATATGTCTCAATCAGATCCCCTCTCAGTCTTC
>NC_057749.1:248213-293301 GCF_004010195.1 Chiloscyllium plagiosum
CTCAACCTATCCTCGTACGACCTTTTCTCCATTCCAGGCAACATCCTGGTAAATCTTCTCTGCACCCTCTCCAAAGCTTCCACATCTTTCCTAAAGTGAGGCGACCAGAACTGTACACAGTACTCCAAATGTGGCCTAACCAAAGTCCACGACTCTTGAATTCAATCCCTCTGCTAATGAACGCTAATACACCATAGGCCTTCTTACAAGCTCTATCCACCTGAGTGGCAACTTTCAAAGACTGTTGCATCTTCCTGTGCAGCCGTGCACGTACAATAGCTTAAAAATGGATTTGCTGTTGGCACATATGGGATCTGCAGATATGTGGCCACTCATCATTAGAGGAACACTCTCCCTCTCTCTGTTACTCTTTGAGGCATTTTTTTCAAACACATGCCAGATTTTAACCATCTGCCTTATTTCAGTGTTAATTATGCCCTTGCAAAGCACTTTGGGATGTTTTACTATGTTAGAGGTACTACGTAAATACAATTTATAAATAAGAAGTCCATTTCAATTATGACACTATTTGATACATTGAAATTTTTGATCATGTTAAAACATATCAGATGCTATTGCGCTCTCCACCACTGACAGTAGCAGCAATGTGTACCATCTACAAGATGCACTGCAGAAATTCCCCAAGTCTCCTTGGACGACATCTGTGTGGAGATTGCACATTCTCCCAGTGTCTGTGTGCTCCGGTTTCCTCCCACAGTCCAAAGATGTGCAGGTCAGGTGGATTGGCCATGCTAAATTGCCCAAAGTTTCAGGGATGTGTTAGTTAGGGGTAAATGTTGGGAAATGGGTTTGGGCAGGATACTCTTTGGAGGGTCGGTGTGGACTTGTTGGGCTGAAGCACCAATTTCCATACTGTAGGGATTTCATGATTCTATTCTATGATCTGGACAGCATAGAACATAGAATAATACAGCACAGAACAGGCCCTTCAGCCCACGATGTTGTGCCGAACATTTGTCCTAGTTAAGCACCAATCCATGTACCTATCCAATTGCCGCTTAAAGATCACCAAAGATTCTGACTCTACCACTCCCACAGGCAGTTCATTCCATGCCCCCACCACTCTCTGGGTAAAGAACCCACCCCTGACATCTCCCCTATACCTTCCACCCTTCACCTTAAATTTATGTCCCCTTCTAACACTCTGTTGCACCCGGGGAAAAAGCAAACCCTCAACGTCTCCCATCTAATGGGGCATGGTTAATAGACAAATGGAGACAGCCGCCTGCAGAATTTTTGCTAAAGAAAGAAATGATTCCATGTATATAGAATTTTCACAAGCACATATAATGTTCAAAAGCACCTTTTATTCAAAACTTTTGAAGCTAGTAACTGTGTAAATTAGAAAACACAGAGTGATCCTAAAAACACCTCATTATCTTTTTCTAAATATATCAGAGTATGTGGGTGAAAAGAGATTATGCCTGTATTTTCCTTTAAATTAATTATAGAATCCTTTTCAGTGCTAATATGCTGATACTGGGTTGATGTTTTAGCTGTAATTACTTATTGTATTAATCATTTCCCAATTAAATTATTCTGTCATTCTTTCCCCAGTTGTCCAAACTTGCAATCAGTGATACTTTCTGGATGTGGGCACCTCTCTGATGGTGACATTATACAAATCCTACAGAAATGCTCCAAACTGAATACCCTGAAACTGGAAAACTGTGCAAGATTGACTGATGAAACACTGGAAGCTGTGACTGTTTATGGGAACAGCTTAACCTGCTTTCATGTTGATTTCTGTCGGAATATCACGCAGGAGGGGATTAACCTGGTCCTGAGGAAATGTCCTTCCCTGTCCTTCAGTGCAGAGCAGAGTGCAAAGATGGTTCCAGATCAGCCAAACAAATGTGATTACCCCGTGAGAAGAATGAAGAAACAGTTTCAGTGGTAACAGGAATTGGATATAGTAGGCTGGGTACAGGATAGTAGGTAGTAAAATGCTTGGGATCATACCGATTCCTTGATTGCAGGGATATCATCATAGCAGCAGCTGAGAGGAGACAAGTCATACATTGAAGCAAGGAAGACTGAGACTCACTCCCTTGCTCTTTCTAATCTTGGAGTGAGTTTTAGAAAAATCTAAAGGCAATCTGCATTTGGTACATTGGTACATTGTAGGGACCCAGAGCTGGGCAAGGTGTAGTAGACCCAGGTCTGGGCATGATGTAATGGGCCAGGACTGGGTGTAATATAGTGGGCCTAGGTTTGAACAGAGTGTAATGGGCGCAACATAGGATGCGTTCTATTGGGCCCAGGATTGGGCACAATGTAGTGAAATCGACGTTTCGGGCATAAGCCGAATCGTCGATTCTCCTGTTCCTTGGATGCTGCCTGACCTGCTGCACTTTTCCAGCAACACATTTTCAGCTCTGATTCCAGCATCTGCAGTCCTCACTTTCTCCACAATGTAGTGAACCCAGATTTGGTATAGATGCAGTGTAGTGGGCCCAGGACTGATCATGGTGTAGTAAGCCCAAAACTGGGCACAGGATAGTTGGTCTAAGGCTGAGTGAGGTGCGCTTGGCCAAGACTGCTTATGCACTAATGGACCTAGTTTGGTTGTGATCTAATGTGCTGAGAAGGAGGCTGTCGAGAGAAAGAGTTTGCACAGAAAAAAAACATCCACACTGACCTGGAGAGCAAATCTACAGAGGAAGATACAAAGAGAAGATTCAACAGCTGGCTGATTTTGAAATTTGAATTTTTCTGTAAATCTTAATCAGACCAATATTAGATTTGATTCTCTATAGTATAGAAACAGTCCCTTAGGCCCAGCAAATCCACACAGACCCTCCGAAGAGTAACCCACCCTATATTTACCCCTGACTAATGCACCTAACACCATGGGCAATTTAGCATGGCCAATTCACCTGACCTGCACATCTTTGGATTGTGGGGGGAAACCAGAGCACCCAAAGCAAACCCACTAAGAATGTGCCAACTCCACACAGACAGTCGTCCACGGCTGGAATCGAACCCAGGTCCCTGGCACTGTGAGATGGCAGTGCTAACCACTGAGCTACTGTGCCGGTGGAGAAGGTAACAGATAGGTTCAGATAAATTAATTGTAAATAGTTGTTAGTTAATTATTCCCTGTTCGGCCAGATGAAATTTATCCTAGGATTCTCTGGGAAGCCAGGGAGGAGATTTGCAGAGCCTTTGGTTTTGATCTTTATGTTGTAATTGTCTACAGGAATAGTACCAGAAGACTGGAGGATAGCAAATGTTGTCTCCTTGTTCAAGAAAGAGAGTAGAGACAATCCTGGGAATTATAGAACAGTAAGCCTTACTTTGGTTGTGGGTAAAGTGTTGGAAAAGGTTGTAAGAGATAGGATTTATAAACATCTAGAGAGGAATAAGCTGATTAGACATGGTCAATACGGTTTTGTGAAGAGTAACTCAACCTTATTGAGTTCTTTGAGATGGTGGATGAGGGTAAAGCAGTTGATGTGGTTTATATGGATTTCAGTAAGGCTTTTGATAAGGTTTCCCCATGGTAGGCCATTGCACAAAATACAGAGGCATGGGATTGAAGGCGATCTAGCAGTTTGGATCAGACATTGGCTAGCTGAAAGAAGACAGAGGGTGGTGGTTGATGGGAAATGTTCATCCTAGAGTTCAGTTACTGGTGGTATACCACAAGGATCTCTTTTGGGGCTACTGTTGTTTGTCATTTATATAAATGACCTAGATAAGGGCATAGAAAAATGGGTTAGTAAATTTGTGGATGACACAAAGGTTGGTGGAGTTGTGGATAGTGTCGAAGGATGTTGCAGGTTACAGTGGGACAAAGATAAGTTGCAGAGCTGGGCTGAGGTGTGGCAAATGGAGTTTCATGCAGAAAAGTGTGAGGTGATTCACTTTGGAAGGAGCAACAGGAGTAAAGAGTACTGGGCTAATAATAATAATAATAATAATAATAATACACATGGTAGTGTAGATGAGCAGAGAGATTTTGGTGTCCATGTACATAGAGCCCTGAGTTGCCACTCAGGTTGATAGGGTTGTTAAGAAGGCATACAGTGTCGAGGGTTGAGTTTCAGAGCCAAGAGGTCATGTTGCAACTGTACAAAACTCTGGTGAGCCGCACTTGGAGTATTGTGTCCAGTTCTGGTCACCGCATTATAGGAAGGATGTGGAAACTTTGAAAGGGCTCAGTTTCTTTCCTCCAAGAGTAGTAGTTAGGGTGTGGAACATACTGCCTGCATCGTAGTTGACTTGCCAACTTTAAGGGCATTTAAATGGGTAAAGATATGGATGAAAATGGAATAGTGTAGGTTAGATGGGCTTCAGATTAGTTTCACAGGTCGATGCAACATCGAGGGCTGAAGGGCTTTAATGTTCCATGTTCTGTCCGCTCCACCCTTCTCTCTGACCTATCACCTTCCCCCCCCCACCTTCAACTACCTATACATTCCCAGCTACCTTCCCACCAGCCTCACCCCCCTCCCATTTATCTCTCAGCCCCCCAGCCCACAAGCCTCATTCCTGATGAAGGCTTATGCCTGAAACATTGACTCTCCTGCTGCTCAGATGCTGCCTGACCTGCTGTGCTTTTCCAGCACCACACTCTCAAGTCTGATCTCTAGCATCTGCAATCCTCACTTTCTCCCAGTACCCAGTTAGCTGAGATACATTAACAGCATTTAAAAGGCATTAGGATGAATACATTAAAAAGAAAGTTTTAGAAGGATGTGGGCCACGTGTGGGGAAATGGTGTTAGCGTAGATGGACGTTTTGGTCAGCATGGACCATTTTGGGCCGAAGGGCTGAAGGACGCTGTGCTGTCGGAATCTATGACCTGCAGTTCAGTGATAAATCCACTAGGCCACTGCTTCCTCATTTGGAAGAATTCCAGAATCTAATTCATCTGAGTAGTTGAGGTCAGAGCAATAGAGGTCTACAGCACAGAAAAAAGCTTATTAGATTTGTGCCAAGATTTCTTAAATGTAATTTTTTCTGATTGGAATCTGAGAGAAGATCTATATCAAAAGGCACAGGATTGATTTCTGAGTGATTCTGGGATTATGTTGACTAGGCTGGAGTGTTTCAGTTAAGAAGAGAAATTAGAATAAAGAACAAAGAAAATTACAGCACAGGAACAGGCTCTTTGGCCCTCCAAGCCTGTGCCGATCCAGACCCTCCATCCAAACTGTCGCCAATTGTCTGAGGATCAGTATTCCTCTGCTCCCTGTTCATTCATATATCTGTCTAGATACATCTTAAATGACCTTATTATGCCCACCTCTACCACCTCCACTGGCAATGTGCTCCAGGCACCCACCACCCTCTGTGTAAAGAATTTTTCATGCATATCTCCATTAAACTTTTCCCTTCTCACTTTGAACTCGTGACCCCCACTTTTATTGAAGTGGTAAAGGAAAGCACAGCTAAAAATGCTACACCAGAATGTACAACCTGGTCTGAGATTGGTTGAGAAGGAAGCGCCAGATCTTCTTGCGAGGGTAAGGTTTACTTGCATAGGCCAGGAGGACCAGGTAAACAATTTACAAGTTTAAGATATACGGGAGCATGTCAATCTTTGATGTTGAGCGATGAAGAGGTATGTCATTCAGAAGGACTATTGCCAGAAAAGATGGCAATATGTGAAAATCATGGGGAGATGAGGAGTGCTTCTTTATGTAGAGTAAGGTTGGAGTGTCCGGTGAAAGGAAGTGGTGGTAGGAGTACTGGAGGAGCTCTTGGCTCTGGGAATACAATTTGTCCTTTGTAATGTTATAGCTGGATCACAGGTAGAAGTGCTGCCTCCTGTGGAAGCCAGTGGAAAATCAGGCAACTGAGGTACATCAGGAAGTATACCACAGAATATTTCCTGACTGTGTGATAACAAAGTCTCAAAGCCATAGGTTGAATCAGGAGGAGAAATCAAGATAAGGAAGTTGAAGCAGAATGATCACAGACAGTGTTTGATCAAACAGTTGAGAAAAAAACAAGAACAGTGGAGGACAAAGTGGATATTTTTAACTCAGATCAAATTAGTTGACTGACAACAGAAAGATTAGATTAGATTACTTACAGTGTGGAAACAGGCCCGTCGGCCCAACAAGTCCACACCGCCCCACCGAAGCGCAACCCACCCATATCCCTACATGTACCCCTTACCTAACACTACAGGCAATTTAGCATGGCCAATTCACCTGACCTGCACATCTTTGGACTGTGGGAGGAAACCGGACTCCACACAGTCAGTCACCTGAGGCGGGAATTGAACCACTGTGCCACCGTGCCACCCACGGTGAAAAACTGAAGCAAATGTATCAGAAAGCATACACAGAAGAAGAATTTCAGTGTATCCCAGAATGTTACAATCTTTAAAATGACAACTTGGTGAGGAAATGAAGAGCATCACATATTCAGGTGGATGAGAATTGGGCAGAAGTTCATCCAGTTGTATTACCAGTGGGTTATAGAAAGGAGGTATTTTGGGTAGCACATGAATTACCAGTAGGAGAATATTTAGGAGTAAAGAAAACTCAAACCAAATTACAAAACATTTTTACTGGCCTGGACGGCCTAAAGATGTAGTTGATTTTTACCAGACGTGTCACATGTCTCAGGTAATTGGAAAACCTCAGGTAGCGATAAAACCAACATCTTCGATATCCATTCCTGCAATTGAGGAACCTTTTACAAGGGTCTTAATTATCGAGTGTTAGAGATGTACGACATGGAAACAGACCCTTTGGTCCAACTCATCCATGCTGACTAGATATCCTAGATAAATCTAGTGCCATTTGCCAGCATTTGGCCCATATCCCTCTAAACCCTTCCTATTCATATACTCATCCAGATGCCTTTTAAATGTTGTAATTTAACCACTTCGTCTGGCAGCTCATTCCATACATACACCCACCCTCTTGTGGAAAAGTTACTATTCCCTTTTAAATCTTTCTCCTCTCACCTTAAAGCTATGCCCTCTTGTTTTGGACTCCCCCACCCTAGGGAAAAGATCCTGACAAGAATACCAAACACTTTCTCTACTATCCTATCTCCCATGACTCCACTTTTAAGGAACTATGAACCTGCACTCCAAGGTCTTGATTGCTTAGGATGCCTACCTAAAACAAAAAGTAGTAATCTGGAGACCTGGCCACTCCACTTCCATTGTTACAACTGAAAAAAAACCTGAAGGTTTCCTACGTTATTTACTTCTGCCATTTTCAGTAGCCAGTTCAGCACCTCTGCTTTTATAACCGCTCTTCAAAAAATCCAGGACAATATAATCTTGTTAAAGTGACAACATCATCACGCAGCTCAGACTGTGCCTCAGCTGAGGTGAGGTGTTAGTTAAACCAAATTCTTTAGATAAACTCCAGTTCTGATCACCTTCATTAGTGGCTAAGATTTCAGATAAAGACTTCTTTCTGTCTAATTATACTGAATCAAAAATGTAAAGTAAAAGGTTTTATTAGTTGGCTCTGCTGTTTGGAATTTTTTGATAGCTATATTTTCGACCACCAGGAGAGCCAGGCAGTCTCCTATTGCTATTCCATTTTCTAGCAAGTTTGGATACTGTTGTGGGGGGGGGGGCGGGGGGGGGGGGGGGGTGGAGGAGGAGCGCGGGGAGTGGGGGAATAGCCTCTCAGGGCAGTACAACAGTGGAGCCAGGCCTGTGACACCACGATTTGCTCTGCTGTAGACCAGGGTCAGGCAAAGTCCAAGCTGTGCCGACGTCTCTTTGCATGCATCAATGTCAGCTGCTGACAGAGCAGTTGTCTGTGAGAGGTACTGTAGAGAGAACAGCTTTCTTAGATTTCTTAAATGTACTGAGTTAAATTTACTTTTGTTTTGTTAATAAATATGATTTCAGCCTTCATTCAGGTTGTGCTATACTTTGCATTAGATTTTTGGGTGATTTTTGAGTGATCATGAGTGATATATTTGCTGATCTGCCCCAACCTCACTTTTCCCATTGGCACCATTATTTCTATGAAGCGAGGTTCCGCTGGAATGCAACTACGGCGTTATAGGAGAACCACCAGCACCATCGACAAAGGTCAACGAAGGGATGAGATCCTGAAGAGTGATTGGTGGACGTCAAGGGTAGTGATTCCTGGACGATTATTGGTGCGACATGTTAGTGAGAGCAGGAATCAGAGGACTTGGCTTATGCGAGGGGGAGACATTCTGACTCTTGGATCACTGGGTTCTCTTCTGGGGTAGAGATGACCCATACAAGAGGGATGGATTGCACCTAAACTGGAGGGAAACCAATACCCATGTGGGGACATTTGCTTGAGCCACTTGGGTGGGTTTAAACTAGTCAGGTGGGGGTGGGGGAGGGGGGTGGGATCCAAAGTGGTAAGGAGATGAAACAGAAGGTTGAGGACAGTACAGAGATTAATGAGAGTAAGTTAATGAGAGTAAAGGTAGTGTTGGTGATCCCAGTACTATACAGCGCAGGCAGAAGCAAGGGAAGCCTAGCATTTATTTCAATGCAAAGAGGCCTGAGCAGGTAAGGCAAATGATCTCTGGGCATGGATGGGTATGTGGAACTGGGATATTATAGGTATTAGAGAAACATGGCTGAGGGAGGGACAGTCAAGATTAGAGTGGTGCTGGAAAAGCACAGCAGGTCAGACTGCATCCGAGGAGCAGGAAAAATGACGTTTCGGGCAAAAACCCTTCATCAGGAATGCTGTGCTTTTTCAGCACCACTCTAATCTTGACTCTAATCTCCAGCATTTGCAGTACCCACTTCTGCCTGAGGGAGGGGCAGGATTGGCAGCTCAATTGGCAGCTCAAGATGCTACAAGAAGGATAAAGGAAAGGCCAAAGAGGAGGTAAAGTTGCATTTGTGTTTAGTGAGATCATCACAGCACTAGAGAAGACATTCTTGAGGGTTCACTCACTGGGTCTATTTGGACTGAAATGAGAAATAAAAAGGGGCAGATCACATTTACACTATTTTACTTTCAGACCCCAATAGTCAATGGGAGATAGAGGAGCAAATATGGAAGAAGATAGCAGATAGCTGCAGAATAATAGGATTGTAATAGGAATTTTAAACTTTCCTAACACTGACTGGGACTGCCATAGTGTTAAGGGCTTGTATGGAGAGAAATTTGTAAAGTGCATTCAGGAAGAATTTTTTATGCAATATGTAGATAGCTGTACTAGAGAAAGGCAAAACTTGACCTTCTTTTGAGAAATAAGGCAGGGCAAGTGATGGAAGTGTTAGTAAGGAAGTGCTTTGGAATCAGGGACCATAATTTTAACATGCTATGGAAAAGCTGACCCACATATTAAAGTTCTAAGTTGATGGTCTTAGACAAGCACTTTCAAGAGTTGATTGGGGCTGTTTGCAGGCTGGTAAGTGGGAGGCTTTCAAAAGTGAGTTAATGAAGGTTCAGGACCAGCATGTTCATGTTAGAGTGACAGGTAAGGCTGGCGAGAGTAGGGAACCCTGGATGACTAGTGTTATTGAGGCCTTGGTCAAGAAAAAGAAGAAAGCATAAACTTGTATAGGCAGCTGGGATCAACTGAATTCCTTGAGGAATATAGAGGGTGGTGGATAACACTTAAGAGAGAAATAAGAAAGGCTAAAAGGGGACATGAGATGGCTTTATCAGATAAAGTGAAGGATTTCTTTAGATTCTACAAGTAAATGAAGGGCAAAAGAGTAACTAGAGAGTGAATAAAGATAAATAAGAGCCACAAGAGATAGGTGAGATCTGAAATGGATATTTCTCATTAGTATTTACTATTAAGAAAAGCACAGATCTCGGGGAAGTAAATAGTGATATTTTGAAGAGAGTCCATATAGAAGAAAAAGTGCTATAAGTCTTACAATGCACTAAGTTTCCATGGGATGAAGTGTATCCCTGGACTTTGTGGGAGGTTAGGGGAGAAATTGCGGGGCTCTTAGGTGGAGACATTTGTATCATCAAAGATTGGCTCCACCACAACATAAAAGTTGTGACAATGGCAAATGGCTCCACCACTGAACCATTCCCATATGGTCTGGTGTCAAGCAGGGCTGCATCATCGCCTCAGCACTGTTCTAGATCAACTTCACTGAAATGCTTCATCCCACTGGCAATCAGCTCCCTGCTGGAGTGGAACTAAATTTTAGAACCTGTGTGAAGCTATTGAACCTCCACCACCTTCACGCCAAAACCAAAGTCACTCCAATCAATGTCAATGAGCTGCAATACGCAGATGATGCTTTTATGTGCACAATCTCTGAGAATGTACTCCAGACCATCGTCAGCACCTTTAGAGGCATATGAGAGCACGGGTCTCAACCTCAACATCCGCAAGATGGTGGCCTGGCATTTTGGAGCAAACCCCCAATCATCTAGGTCCATGGGGAGGCCTTAGAAAACGTTGCCCACTTCTAATACCTTGGTGTCTTGCCAGCCAAAGCAGCTATTGATGAAGAGGTCCAACATCGCCTCCAGTCTGCTCGTGCAGCCTTCAGCGACCTGAGGAAAATGGTGTTTGAGGGCAACAATATTTGATCTGACACAAAAATCCAGGTTTACAGAGCTGTGGTGGTTCACACCCTCCCACATGACTCTGAGATATGGACTGTCTACAGTAGACACCTCAAGGCACTGGAGCAGTACTACCATCACTGCCTGCACAAGATCCTGCCAATCTGCTGGGAAGAAAGACACATCAGCATGAATGTCCTTGATCAGGCCAACATCCCCAGCATCGAGGCACTGACCACACTGGGCATGCCATCTGTATGACCAACAATGATCCATGCAGGTGCTGTATTCCCAGCTTCAAAATGGTAGGCGAGCCCCAAGTGAACAGAGGAAATGCTACAGGGAGGTACCCTCAAGGCCTCACTGGTGAAGTGCAACATTCCCACAGACACCTGGGAAACATTGAGCCTAAACCGTCCAAAGTGGAGAAGGAGCATCTGGGAAGATGTCGAGGACCTTGAGACTTGCCAACAGGAAATAATGGAAGTCAAGGAAAAAACAGCCAAAAAGAGCACACTGCCATACCTACACCATCCTGTGACCACCACCTGCCCCAAAGGTAACAGAGCATGTAGTGGTTGTATCACTCTGTACAGCCACTGATGAACTCACCCTGAGATTGGAAGAGAGTCATCCTTGTCAGTGAGGGGTCGCCGATGATAACAATGCCATTATTTTAAAAAGACTGCGGGGAAATGCAGTAAGCATTTATGGGCGGCATGGTGGCACAGTGTTTAGCACTGCTGCCTCGCAGCGCCTGAGACCCGGGTTCAATTCCCGCCTCAGGCGACTGACTGTGTGGAGTTTGCACGTTCTCCCCGTGTCTGCGTGGGTTTCCTCCGGGTGCTCCGATTTCTTCCCACAGTCCAAAGATGTGCAGGTTAGGTGAATTGGCCATGTTAAATTGCCCATAGTGATAGGTGCCATTAGTCAGGAGTAAATGTAGGGGAATGGGCATGGGTGGGTTGCTCTTCGGAGGGTCGGTGTGAACTTGTTGGGCCAAAGGGCCTGTTTCCACAATGTATGGAATCTAATCTAATCTTAACAGAGGGTAGTTTTAAGACTGGGTGAACATTTTGGTGATGGTGACCACAATTCTGTGACTTTCACCTTGGTTATGGAGAGAGACAGGTGCATGCAACAGGGTAGGTTTTACAATTGGCGGAAGGGTAATTACAATGCTGTAAGACAGGATCTGAGGAGCATAAGTTCGGAGCATAGGCTGTCGGGGAAGGATGTCGTGGAAATGTGGAACTTTTTCAAGAACAGATACGACGTGTCCTTGATATGTATGTACCGGTCAGGCAGGAAAGAAATGGTCGTGTGAGGGAACCTTGGTTGACGAGGGAGCAGATGTGCACTGAAGATTGGTTTGCAGGTGCAGCAAGCAGTGAGGAAATCTAATGGAATGCTGTTTAGATTAGATTAGATTACTTTACAATGTGGAAACAGGCCCTTCGGCCCAACAAGTCCACACCGACCCGCCGAAGCGCAACCCACCCATACCCCTACATTTACCCCTTACCTAACATTAGGGACAATTTAGCATGGCCAATTCACCTGACCTGCACATCTTTGGACTGTGGGAGGAAACCGGAGCACCCGGAGGAAACCCACGCAGATACTGGGAGAAGGTGCAAACTCCACACATTCCTGAGTCAGGAATTGAACCTGGGTCTCTGGCGCTGTGAGGCAGCAGTGCTAACCACTGTGCCACCCATTGCTATTCATAGTGAGAAGTCCATAACTAGGGGCCACAGTATAAGAATAAGAGATAAGAATAAAAGGACTGAGATGAGGAAGAATTACTTCATTCAGAGAGTTGTGAACCTGTGAAATCTCTACCACAGAAAGCTGTTGGGGGCAGTTCGTTAGATATATTCAAGAGGGAGGCGGATGTGTCTCTTGTGGTTCAAGGGATATGGAAAGAAAGCAGGAGGGGGAATATAGAATTGCATAATCAGCCATGACCATATTGAGTGGTGGTGCAGGCTTGAAGAGCCAAATTGCCTCCTCCTGCACCTATTTTCTATATTTCTAACAGGGTTGTCATAGTAGGTGACTTTAACTTCCCCATTATCAACTGGGACTTGCCTAGAGCAAGAGGCTTGTACAGGGCAGAATTTGTTAGGTGCATCCAAGAGGGTTTTTTGAAACAGTATTGGATGGTCCAATGAGAAGAGGGGCCATAGTGGACTAGTCACCTGGCCAATAAGTCTGGCCAGGTGACTGGGAGAGCATTATGGAAATGGTGATCACAACTCCTTAGGTTTTAAGATAACAATGAATAAGGATACGTCAGGATCTTCCAGGAAGGCACCGAAAATGGGGAGGGCTAATTATGCAGGAGCTATGAAATGATTATTGGGAGGCGCTATTATTGGGGAAAACCACATTTAATATGTGGGAGTTGTTTCATAGTACAACCAATCATAGAATCCCTACAGTGTGGAAACAGGCCATTCAGCCCAGTCTTTGTTTAAAGACCTGCTGATGACAGTTCAGGACCAGCATTAAAGAGGAAGGACAAGGATGGCAAGGCAAGCAACCTTTGGATAAAGAGGGAGACTGTAAATTTAGTCAAAAGGGAAGAAGAAGCATATGCAAGGTTAAGGAAGCTACAATCAGACAGGGCCATGAGGAACATAAAGAAAGCAGGAAAGTACTCAAGCAGGGAATTAGGAGAACAAGGAAATGACCTTGATAAATAGGACAATGTTAAAAATCACACATCACCAAGTTATAGTCCAACAGGTTTATTTGGAAGCACTAGCTTTCGGAGTGCTGCTCCTTCATCAGGTAGCTATGGAGCAAGATCATAAGACACAGAATTTACAGCAAAAATTACAGTGTCAGGCAACTGAAATGATATATTGAACAAAAGTAGGTTGCTGTTAAGCCTTTCACCTTTTAGAATAGGCAGCAGGTTTCAGTTCATTAATATGTAAATCCCAGAACTTCTTTCAAGTCACATTCTTGAGATAACTTAAGGTTTTAAATAAAAAGGTGACATCTCAGCTCAGACAATGCATTAAAGGTGCATTATAGGTTAGAGTCGTCTGTATTCCAATATGGAGTCAGACTGGTTCTATTTCCAAAGTGGAATTTATAAAATATTACATGGATTTACTACCTGCATTGACTGCCTGCAGATTGTGTGTTTTTACAGCAAAATTGAATGTACCCTTAAATATAATTCTGCAAATGCAAATTCACCCCATAAACTTATATTTGTGAGAGTAAGGGAGAGAGAGAGTGTCTGTATGTGAGTGTGAGTGCACGAGGGGGTGTGTGTTTGTGTGTGAAAGCTTGGTAAAGTGTGTGTGGGTGTAATGGAGATAAGTGGCCTGTGAGAGGGTGTGTGCATGGGTGTGAGTGTAGGGGAGTATATGTGTGTATGTGTAGAGAGTGTGCATGTGTGTGTGAGGATGTAAGAGTGTGTGTGAGAGAGAGTGTATAGTGCAGTGGGGTCACCTGTACTGTGACATGAACCCAAGGTCCCGGTTAAGGCTATCCCCATGGGTACCGATCTTGGCTATCAGCCTCTGGGCAGTTTACTGCGAACAATGTTTAAGGTTTGGCAGTTGTTTAAAGACAAGAAGTGGAGGTATAGGGAAGATTTGGGGAGGTGCTCATCTTCATCGATAATGTATTGCAGGCTGTGAAGAACATGGCATAGATTTCACTGCTCCCAGGAAGTACTGGACAATGAAAGATACCCTATCGGTTGCATCCCGTGTCTGTCTCCTGACGAAGTCATTACAGTTTCTCGCTGTGGCACATTGGAACTGGTGATCAATGAATTGAGCATCGTATCCTGTTATTATGAGGACATCCTTGAGCACCTTCAAGTATCCGTCATGTTCCTTCTCATCTGAACAGATCCTATGCGTACATAAACTTCCCAGCCTTCAGGACAACATTGACCACAACACCGTACAACTCTGTCATGGCAACCACAAGACATGTCAGAGTGTCGACACGGATACCACCATTATGCATGGGGACACACCCACCATGTACGTAGCAGGTACTCATGCGACTTGGCCAATGTTGTCTATCATACGCTGCAGGCAAGGATGCCCCAAGACATGGTACATTAGCAAGACCAAGCAGATGCTCCAACAGCGGATGAATGGACACGGTGCAACAATTGCCAAACAGGGGTATTCCGTCCCAGTCAGCGAACACTTCAGTGGTACAGGACATTCAGCTCGGATTGTAGGGTGACCATCCTCCAAGGTGGACGTCGGGATATGCAACAACAGAGTGGCCGAGCAGAGGCTGACAGCCAAGTATGAGATACCCATGGGGATGACCACAACCAGGACCTTGGGTTCATGTCACACTGCACTACACACGCTCTCATACACACACACAAGCACACATACACGCAAACTCTTACATACTCACACACTCATGCAGATCATCTCTCATACACACGCTTTCTCTCAAACAATCACACATGCAACCCCTACACTCACACCCATGCACACATCCTCTCACAGGCTTATACTCCATCACACTCACACACACACAAACACATACTCTCTCACGTGCACACACACTCACATGCACACAATCACATGCAGGCACTCACTCTCTCTCTCTCATGCACATACGTATTAGTCTATGGGGGTGAATTTGTATTTGCAGATACATTCTATTTTGCTCAAAAAATACACAACCTGCAAGGCAGTCAATGCATGTAATATTTTATAAATTCTACTTTGGAAATAGGATCAGCCTGACTCAAGATTGGGATTCAGACAGACTCTAACCTCAAATCTTTAATGTATTGTCTGAGTGGAGATGTCACCTTTTTTAATAAAACATTAAGTTACCTCAAGAATGTGATTTAAGAGAAGTTCTGGGATTTACATATTAACCAAAACCTTCAATCCATTGTAAAAAATGGAAGACTTAACAGCAATCTAGTTTTGTTAAATATATCATTTCAGTTGCCTGACACTGTAATTTTTGCTATAAAGTCTGTGTCTTATGGTCCTGCTGCACAACTACCTGATTAATGAGCAGCATTCCGAAAGCTAGTGCTTTTAAATAAAACTGTTGGACATAAAACCTGGTGTTGTGTGATTTTTAACTTTGCCCACCCCAGTCCCTCCACATCTTGACAAGTTAGATTAAAGAAAATCCCAACACATTCTATACATCCATTAAAAACAAGAGGCTAGCTGAGGAGAGACCACTCAAGGATACATGGAGGCAGAGGATGTGGACAATATTCACGCAGGAGAAGGATATCGAAGATAGATTAATGTGGAGAATGCTAATTTGCCAGGGCATTTTGAGATCAAGAAAGAAGTGGCTTTGAGTTTCTTGAACAGCATTAAGATGGATAAGGCTCCAGGGCCCAATCATATCGACCCCAGGTTATTGAGCGAAGCAAGAGAGGAGAATGTTAGGACAAAAACAGAAATTGCTGGAAAAGCTCAGCAGGTCTGTGGAGAGAAATCAGAGTTAATGTTTCAGGTCCAGTAACTATATCCCAGAACTGATGGTAGCTAGGAAAATGTTGGTTTATGTGCAGAAGATAGGGTTTGGGTAAGGAGTAAACAATAGGTCTGGATAGAGCCCAAAGAGAGAAAGAATAGTTGGACAGACAAAGGAGTGGATAACAATCTGGCTAGGAGGGTGAATAGATATTAATGGGGACTCTTAGTGGTAGTGGGTAATCACAGACTATGTGTAACAGATCTGGTGTGTGTAGTAGGGGGCTGGGACATGGGAGAGTTCAGGCCCTGAAGTTATTGAACTTGATATTGACTGCGGAGGGCTGCAGGGTCTGCAAACAGAAAATGAGATGTGGTTCTTCCAGATTGTGCTGAGGTTTGCTGGGAGCATTGCAACAAGCCTGAGACAGAGATGTTAACCATGGAACTGGGTGGTGTGTAATGTGCCAAGCAACTGGAAGCTCATGATGGAGCATAGATGTTTTCCAAAGCAGTCACCCAACCTACACTTCATTTCCCCAGTATAAAAGGGCCACATTGTGAGCAGCGACTGCAGTTGACTAGATTGTGAGAAGTGCAGGTAAAGAGTCGATTCACCTAGAAGATATGTTTGGGCCCTTGGATACTGAAGAGGAAGAATGCAAGTGTTACACTTTCGGTGATTGCAGGTGTTCTGGACCAGGCCAGACACCCACAAAACATTTGAAAACGGGAGCCCAAAACGTTTAGGCCGATGTAAATTCCAGGAGGGATGCAGCTGGTCAAACCATTCAGCTTCAATAATAAACAGAATTTTTATTATTATATTAAATATTAAAAGAAAACAGAATTTAGAATAGCTGAACTTATCTGCAAACCCAACTGACTCTATCGCAACTTAACGAAGGACCTGTTCCAATCCCTACAACATCTCATAAACACGCTCCTTGGCAAAAGGTAAATTCCAACCCAGCTTCTTTCAGGCAGGAGAGGTTTCAGATTGAAGGTAGGGGCAAGAAACATCTGTTGAAGAATGGAACCTCTTTTTGCTGTAGTTGTTTCTCTCGATCTCCAGCAGTTTTTTGACTGCCTGCTTAAACAAACCAAACTAGAAAAAAATCTGAACTGGGAGAACTGGCCACTCCCTGCCATTGTTCAAAGTAACCATTTCCAGACAAATCAGCACCTCTGTCTTTATGACCCTGTTGAAAAAAACCAATGACAACATAACCTTATTAAAGGGGAAGCATCATCACACAGGAGAAAGTGCCATGGGGCTGTGCAGGAGTGTTAGGAGGGAAGCAAGAGTTAACCAGGGTGTCCTAGAGGGAATGGTCCCTGCGGAAAGTGGACAGGGGAGGAAATGGTAAAGAGAAAGAGGCTGGAGCCAGCAAACTGGAAATTCCGAAACTGGCATAATGCATCAGAGGAATGATGGATGCACATGGGCAGGGAAGTATTTCTTTAACTAGCTTGGTTTTTCAAAGTCCCGCATAAGAAATTATTTTGCAAGATGAAAGTGCATGGGATTGGGGGAAGTGTATTGAGATGAATAGAAAACTGGCTAGCAGGGAGGAAACAAAGAATAGGAATTAATGGATCTTTTTTAAATTGGCAGGCAGTAACTCGGTTCCACAGGGATCGATGCTGGGAACCCAGCTATTCACAATATATATTAATGATTTGGATGAGGGAACAAAATGCAACATCTCAAAGTTTGCAGATGATACCAAGTTGGGTGGGAGAGTGAACTGTGCTGAGGATACAGAGATTCTTCAACATGATCTGGACAGGTTGGGAGAGTGGGCAGATCAGTGGCAGATGCAGTATAATTTGGATAATGAGAGGTTATATACTTTGGAAGCAAAAACAAGAAGGCAACCTGAATAGCAGTAAATTGGAAGAAGGGAGTGTGCAGTGGGACCTGGGTGTCCTTGTCCTGAGTATCACTGAAGGTCCCAGTCGCTGAAGGTAGTCCTGCAGGTGGGGCAGGTGGGAAAGAAGGCAAATGGTATATTGTCCTTCATTGCGAGAGGTGTCGAGTACAGGAGCAGGGATGTGTTGTTGTAGTTATACAGGACCTTGGTGAGACTATACCGAGAATATTGTGTGCAGTTTTGGTCTCCTTTTCTGTGGAAGCACGCTCTACTCTCAAGGGTTTACCAGGCTGATGCCGGGGATGGTGGGACTGACGTATGAGGACAGATTGCCTATGTTAGGATTGTTTTCACTGGAGTTCAGACAAGTGGGGGTGTGGGGGGGGGGTGGGAGGGGTGTAATCTCATAGACATTTTTAAATTCTAAGAGGACAAGGCAGGTAAATACAGGAATATTCCCGATGGTGGATGCTTCCAGAACTAGGGGTCACAGTCTGAGGATTCAGGGTAGACCATTTAGATTGGTGATGAGGGGACATCTCTTCACTCGGAGAGCGGTGCACTTGGCGTGAATGGGATCAAAGGTTTTGTGGAGAAAGCAGGATTAGGCTATTGAGTTGGAAGATCTGCCATGGTGGGCATGAATGGCAGAGCAAGCTCGAAGGGCTGAATAGCCTCATCCTTCTGCTATCTTCTATGTTTCTATCTCTTTGTTGTCCATTATGAATTCACCTGATTCTAACTGCAAGGGACCTACACTTGTCTAATCAAGTTGTTTTTTCCTCTTCACATATCCATAGAAGCTTTTGCAATCAGTTTTTATGTTTTTTGAAGGCTTACTCTCGTATTCTATCTTCCTCTTCAGAATTGAATCCTTTGTCATTCTCTGAATTTTAAATTTCTACCTGAGCTCAGGTTTGCCACTTTTTGCAGCCAATGTATACTTTTCCCCTTTGGCTTGAAAGCTATCCCTGAACCCGTTGTTAGCTTGGTTGAGCTATCTTCCCTGTTTTACTCTTACATCAAACAAGGATGTACAATTAGACCATAAGACAATGGAGCAGAAATTAGCCCATTCAGTCCATCGAGTCTAAACTGCCATTCCATCTTGGCTGATAGGTTTTTCAACCGCATTTTCCCATTTTCCCCCATAACCTTTGATCCCATTCACGGTCAAAAACTTATCTATCTCTGTTTTAAATATACTTAATGGCCTGGCCTCCACAGCCTTCTGTGGCAATGAATTCTCCAGATTAGAACGTAGAACATAGAAAATAGAACAGCCCAGCACAATACAAGCCCTTCGATCCTCAATGTTGTGTCGGCCTTTTATCCTTCTCTAAGATCAAACTAACCTACATACCTTTCATTTTAATATCATCCATGTGCCTATCCAAGAGTCACTGAAACTCTCTGTGTAAAGAACCTACCTCTGACATCTCCCCTAAACCTTCCTCCAATCACCTTAAAATTATGCCCCCTCATGATAGCCATTTCCACGCTAGGAAAATGTCTCTGGCTATCCACTCAATCTATGCTTTTTATCATGTTATACACATCTAACAAGATAAAGTCACCTCTCATCCTTCTTCGATCTAATGACTAAAGCTCCCTCAAACTTTCTTCATAAAGCATGCTCTCCAATCCCGGTACCATCCTGGTAAATCTCCTCTGCACCCTGTCTAAAGCACCCACATCCTTCCTGTAATGAGGCAACCAGGGCAGCACGGTGGCACAGTGGTTAGCACTGCTGCCTCACAGCACCAGAGACCCGGGTTCAATTTCTGACTCAGGCGACGGACTGTGTGGAGTTGGCACATTCTCCCCATGTCTGCGTGGGTTTCCTCCGGGTGCTCCGGTTTCCTCCCACAGTCCAAAGATGAGCAGGTCAGGTGAATTGGCCATGCTAAATTGCACGTAGTGTTAGGTAAAAGGGTAAATGTATGGGAATGGGTGGGTTGCGCTTTGGCGAGTCGGTGTGGACTTGTTGGGCCGAAGGGCCTGTTTCCACACTGAAAGTAAGCTAATGTAAGAACAGAACACAGTATTCCAAGTGTGGTCTAACCAGGACTTTATACAGCTAAAGCATATCCTCATGACTCTCAAACTCAACCCCACTGCTAATGAAAGCCAACACACCATATGCCTTAACAACCCTATCAACTTGGCTGGCAACTTTGCGGGATCTATGGATGTGGATCCCAAGATCCCTGTTTCTCCACATGACCAAGAATCTTGCCTTTAACCCCGTAATCTGCATTCAACTTTGGCCTTCCAAAATGAATCAGTTCACATTTTTCCAGATTGAACTCCATCTGCCATTTCTCTGGCCAGCTCTGCATCCTGTCAATGTCCCGTTGCAACCTACAACAGCCCTCCGCACGATCCACAACTCCACCATTGGCAAACTTACTAACCCACCCTTCTACTTCACCTTCCAAGAAATTTATAAAAATCAAAAAGAACAGAGGCCTCAGAATAGATCATTGCAGAACACCACTAGTCACCGAGCTCTAGGCTGAATACTTTCCACTTACAATGTTATGAAGTTGAAGGTGCGTACTGTACCTTTAAGAGAGTGTGAATGCTGTTCGGAGTGGAGAGATTACAAGCACTTGTGTGTATGACCTAATGGGTTGTAATGGAAAATTGAAAATATGTAACATTTGGCTGTGAAATGGATACCTGTTTTTGGTTTCCATTTTGACAACAATTCAGATTTAACCAATCAGTTTAATTAATGACCCAGGATATTAAATCTCAATCAAGTTTCAATTTATTGTTTTGCCAGCATCAAACCAATGAGACAATCCAATGTTGGGGATATAAAAATGCAGACTTTTTGAAAACTGGAGAGAGAGCAACTGCCATCGAGAGAGATCCAAAAAATTAGGAAACACCCTCTGTCAAAAATATCTTTTCACATGAAACGTACTCGCAGTAAAACGAAAGATGACCCAGGGAGATTCTCAGCTGGAAGAGCGAAGTCACAGAAGACAACAGCCGCTGTGTGGTTTTGAAATTAAGTTGATGCAATTTATTAAGTGTCTTTTTGGAACAGCATAGTGTTATAGAATTGGAGGCAGGTAATAAGCCGTATAGAGAAAGGGGTCTTAGAGTTCTGAATAGTTTGGGGTCTCGGGTCTGAGATTTGGACAGGTTTGGACAGATCCATTCTGAGATTTGGAGAGATTTGAACAGATTCTGGATACAAAAGATTCCAGCAGATTTAAACACTTGCTGATTAGTATCCTGGATCTTTAAATAAAACTAGGTGAAAAAATTATTTGTTTAATTTCGGTGACTTGTGGTTGGGTTAAATTAAAAGTGAAATAAATAGCTCTTAAGATTGCTAAAGAGGTTCTGGAGTTTGAAAATGAGTCCCAAATTTGCCAAGAAAGTTTAGAAAAACAGAGGAAGGACAAACATTTAGAATTATAAAATAGGTTAGCACGGGGTTTAACCAGGGACAAAGGAAAGCTGAAGTTGTAATGGAGTTGTTGAAGCAATTAGCTGTATCAGAGGAACAGACAAGTGCAGGAGAATTAGAAAAACTTAAATTGGAGTTGAAGTAAATGGAATTAGAAGATAAAGGAAGGGATAAAAGAGTCATGTTAGAAGAAAGAGAGAGAGAATTTGAACTTCAGAAGTTGCAACTTTGTCAGGAAAATCAAGTTAACAGGATGGAGATGAAGAGAGAAGGTAGTGATGTATACAAATATGTTAAAACACTGCCACATGTCAAAGCCTTTGTTACTTTATTTGAAAAACTGGCTAGGCAGATGGAGTTGCTAGAGAACCGGTGGGTAATGCTAGTTCAGACTAAGCTGGTAGGCATAGCTAGTGAAGTATTTGTCGTGCTGTCAGATGAGGAGTCAAGAGATTATAAAGATGTCAAAGAATCTATTTTAAGTGCTTATGAATTGCTACCAGAAGTGTATAGACAAACATAAAGCAGGAAACAGGTCAGACTTTTGTTGAATAAGAAAGAATTAAGCAGTAATTTTGAAAGATGGGTGCAGGCCATAAAAATATATAAGACCTATGACCCTCCAAGAGAGCTTATGCTATTGGAGGAGTTTAAAACTCACTTCCAGAGATGATAAAAATTCATGTGGATGAACAGGAAGTTCAAGGAGTGAGAAGAGCGGCAGACATGGCAGATAAATATGCATTGGTTCATAAGATAGAACTTCATTTCCAACAAGAATTTCATCCTGTGAGGGATAGAAATTGGGAGAAGGGGAGATCCTTCACTATAAAACAAAGAGTAGGCCACACTGGGAAAATGATTTGGAGGTGCCACTGTTGGACTGGGGTGGACAAAGTTAAAAATCACACAACACCAGATTATAGTCCAACAGGTTTATTTGGAAGTTAGTGTGATTTTTAACACTGGTAATAGTTTACCACAGGTGCAAAAGAAGCCCATGTTGGTGAAAAGGAGGTGAAAGGTGTGTTTCCACTGTGATAATGAGGGACACAAAGTCACAGCACTGATTAGATTAGATTACTTACTTACAGTGTGGAAACAGGTCCTTCGGCCCAACAAGTCCATACCGACCCGCCGAAGCACAACCCACCCATACCCCTACATTTACCCCTTACCTTACACTACAGGCAATTTAGCATGGCCAATTCACCTGACGTGCACATCTTTGGACTGTGGGAGGAAACCGGAGCACCTGGAGGAAACCCACGCAGACATGGGGAGAATGTGCAAACTCCACACAGTCAGTCGCCTGAGGCAGGAATTGAACCCGGGTCTCTAGCGCTGTGAGGCATCAGTGCTAACCACTGTGCCACTGTGCCGCCCACTGCCACCATGCCGCCCACTGCCACCATGCCGCCCACTGGACATTGAGTATTGGCACTGAGCGAAATGATGTGGTAAAAGAGATGAAGCTAGTGGTTTAGTGAAAGCAGTAAAGGAAACGCTAGGAAAACCTGAGGAACTTCAGGACAGTGCACAGTCTAGGCAGGGGCTGGGTATGTAGTTAGTGCTCGATCTCTATAAAAACCTCACCTCTGTGGGTAAAGTTTACTCAAGAAGAATAGGGGGAGACAGGAAAGAAGTTACAATTTTGAGAGATACAGGATCTAATATGTCTCTAATAGTAAGAGATGATCGTATTTGCACTTTTTCTGACCTGCTACCTGAGAGAGTGATGATTTGTGGAATAGGTGGACAGAAATCTTGCATTCCACCGTATAAGATCAGGTCAGAGTGCCAACTCAAGCCTTGGGAAATAACAGTAGGAGTGATTGACAGAGTGTCAGTTACAGGAAAACAGTTTGTTCTTGGGAACAATTTAGCAGAGCATAAGGTTAGGGTGACACCCCTTGTTGTGTAGCAGCCAAAGGAACAACAGGGCACTGAGAAGTTAAAAGAAAAATACCCTAGGATTTTTCCAGACTGTGTAGTAACAAGATCCCACAGTCATAAGTCACTGCATGAAGCAAAAACTAAAGAGAATGAAGAAGAAGTTGGGGTTCAGTTAGCAGACACTCTGTTGATGTAATGGTGCAGGAAAAACCTGAACAAGGCAGAGGGTCAGGAAGAAGTGTTTAATCCTGAAAGGCTCAGGGATGTACAACAGAAAGACAAGACAATAAAATATATATGTGGTGATGCGTACTTAGAAAAGGAATCAGAAAAGGAATTCCTGAGGGTTATTATCTGAAAGATAGAATCCTAAGACGAAAATGGAGAACACGGCAGGTTAATGCAGAGGAGAAATGGGCCGAAGTGCACCAGGATGTGTTACCGGTAGCATATGGACAGGCAGTGTTACAGGTGGCACGTGAATTAATGGTAGGAGGTCATGTAGGTGTGAGGAAGGCTCAGGTTAAGGTACAAAAGCATTAATATTGCCCTGGACTGCACAAGGATGTGCTTGAATTTTGCTGTTTGTGTCATACATGCCAAATGGTAGGTAAGCCACAGACGGTAATAAAACCAGCACCTTTGTCACCAATTCCCACGTTTGACAAATCTTTCGTGTGGGTCCCCTCCCTAAAACTAAAAGTGGGAACCAGTATTTGCTAACCATAATGGATGCGTCTACCAGATTCACAAAGCCAATTCCATTGTGGAGTATGAAGGCAAAAAGATTGGTGGAGGAGTTAGTAGCTTTCTTCACCCAGGGAGAGTCAGTCAGACCCAGGGTCTACTTTTACTCCTAGGCTGCTTACAGAAGTCATGGATAGCTTAGACATACAGCCAATTCTGTATCCAGACAGTCAAATTTCCCTGTATCCCATGCCTCCTGAGCCCACTATGGGGAACCTTATCAACACCTTGCTAAAATCCATATTCCTCACTTCCACTGATCTACCTTTATCATTGTATTTTGTCACATCCTCAAAGAATTCAATAAGGCTTGTGTGGCATGACCTGCCCCTCACAAAGCTATGCTGACTATTTCTAATCAAACTGTGCTTTTCCAAATAATCATAAATCCTGAGTCTCAGAATCCTTTCCAATAATTTGCCGAACACAGACTTAAGACTGACTGGTCTGTAATTCCCGGGGTTACCCCTATTTCCTTTCCTTAACAAGGGAATAATATTTGCCACCTTCCAATCATCTGGTACTAATCCAGTGGGAAGTGTGGACACAAAGATCATCGCCAAAGGTGCAGAAATCTCTTCCTTCGCTCTCCATTCTCAGTTCCTTTCTGGCTATCTTGTAACTTTTTAAAGCCCTGTCTGATCCTTGCTTCCTCAACCTTAAGTAAGCTTCCTTCTTTTTCTTGACTAGATGTTCCACACCTCTTGTCATCCAAGGTTCCTTCACCCTACCATCCCTTTCTTGTCTCAGTGGGACAAACCTATCCAGCACTTGCAGCAAGTGCTCCTTAAACAACCTCCACATTTCTGTCATGCTTTTCTCTGAGAATACCTGTTCCCAATTTATGATCCACAATCCCTGCCTAATGACATTGTAATTTACCCTCATCCAATTAAATACTTTCCCATACCATCTGTTCCTGTCCCTCTCCATGGCTGTAGTAAAGGTCAGAAAGTTGTGATCACTGTCACTGAAATGCTGTCCCACCTAGAGATCTGATACCTGACCTGGTTTGTTGCCAAGTACCAAATCTAATATGGCCTCCCTTCTAATCAGCCTATCTACATATTGAGTCAGGAATCCTTCCTGGGCACACCTGACAAAAACTGGTCCAAGAGCACAGCAGTTCAGGCAGCATCCAAGGAGCTTTGAATTGGATGCTGCCTGAACTGCTGTGCTCTTCTAGCACCACTAATCCAGAATCTGGTTTCCAGCATCTGCAGTCATTGTTTTTACCTAAAAACTGGTCCAACAAAACTATTTGAACTAAGTCAGTTCCAATCAGTATTCAGGAAGTTGAAGTCACCCATGAGACAACCTTGTTACTTCTGCACCTTTCTAAAATCTGTCGCCTAATCTGCTCCTCTGTGTCCCTGTTGGTATTGGTTGGTCTATAGATAACTCCCAATAAGGTGACTGCTCCTCATGATCAGGTTCTGACTTGAACCCATACTGACTAGGTAGACAAACCCTCCTCGACGACCTCCCTTTGTGCAGCTGTGTTACTATCCCTGATTAGCAATGCCACTCCCCGACCTCTTTTACCTCCCTCCCCATTCCTTTTGAAACATCTAAACCCTGGAACATCTAAGAACCATTCCTGCCCTTGTAAAATCCAAGTCTCTGTAATGGCCACATCATCATAGTTCCAAGTACTGATCCATAATCTAAGTTCACCACCGTTATTACTGACACTTCTTGAGTTAAAATAGAGACACACTTCAACCCAACACAATGACTGAAACTTTGCCCTGTCAACTGTCTATCCTTCCTCACAGACTCTCTGCATCTCTCTGTTCACCAGCTTTCCCATCCTCTGATCCAAAGCTCCGGTTCCCAGCCCCTGCCAAACTAGTTTAAACTCTCCTGAAGAGATCTCACAAACCATCCTGTCCAGGATATTGGTGCCCCTCCAGTTCAGGTGCAACCTGTCTTTCTGTACAGGTTCCACCTTCCCCAGAAAGTATCCCAATGATCCATGTATCTGAAGCCTTCCCTCCTACTCCAGCTCTGTAGCCACGTGTCCAGCTACACTTCCTAGCCTCTCTCACCTGTGGCACCGGTAGCAATCCTGAGATTACTACTCTACTAGTCCTGCCTTTTAACTTCGAACCTAACTCCCTATATTCACTTTTCAGCTCCTCATCCCTGGCTATGTCATTGGTACCAATGTGTACCACGACTTCTGGCTGCACACCCTTCATCTTAAGCATTATGTAGACTTGATCTGAGACATCCCTGACCCTGGCATCCAGGAGGCAACAGACCATCCAGCAGTCTTTCACGACCACAGAATCTCCTATCTGTTCCTCCAACCATTGAATCTCCTCTCACTATTGCTCTCCGAGTCTTTCCCCTTTCTCTTCTGAGTAACAGAAACCTGGCTGCTGAGGCTTTCCTCTCATTTGTACACCATTTCCCTCCCCCCCAACAGTATCCAATGCGGTATGCTTATTATTGAGGGAACAGTCACAGGGGGTCCCTGAACTGTCTGCCCATTCCTTTTCCCTCTCTTGACCTTTATCCTGTAACTTGGGTGTGACTGCCTCCCTATAGCTCCTCTCTATCAGGCCTCTCAGCCTCCTGAATGATCCAAGGTTACTCCAGCTCCAGCTCCCTGGTGTGTGAGAAGTTGGAGTTGTGGGCACTTTTCACAGGTGATGTACACAGAGACACTAGTGGTTACCCTTACCTCCCATATCCTGCAAGAGGAGCATGCAACTACCCTAGCCTCCATCCCTTCTGCTCTAAATTACCAAGAAAGATTGAATAATTGGGGGAAAAAAACCTTTACCATACCAAGCCTCCACACAGTCTTTTTTTTGAGTAGAGGAGGAGGACAGGTGGGAGACACTACAGATATTGTGTTTTGGGTTTAGCTACTGCCCGAATATATTAGTTCATTTACCCAGCAGTCCCCTTGTCCACTTCCGCTCCAGTTCAGCCCTCATTCTGCTGATTCACAAGTCAAGTGTTTAATATTCACATTTACCTTCCCTGGTACGCCCTGGTTAGCCTTGACTTCCGCTGTTGAAATGCAGTATTCACCAATGTCTGGCTGAAGGAGTTTCTCCTCATTTCCATTCTAAGAAGTCTTCTTCTAAGGATGTGTTTTTGACACCTCATCTTTCCTGACAATGGAAACATCTTTCCAACGTCCATTTTGTCCAGGCCATTCAGTATTCTGTAAGTTTCAATCAGATCCCCCCTCATCCTTCTAAACTCCATTGAATTTGTCAAAGAGACCTCAAATATTCCACGTATGTTAAACCTAAGATCATTCTAGTGAACATCCTCTGGAACCACCCCAGGTCCAATACATATTTCCTGAGATATGGGGCCATAATTGCTCACAATATTCTAAATGTGGTCTGATCAGAGCTTTATAAAGCCTCAGAAGTACATTGCTGCATTTATATTCTAGTCCTTGCAAGATGAATTACAACATTGTATTTGCCTTCTTAACTATTGACTGAACCTGCAGGTTTACCTTAAGAGAATCACTGCACTTAAGATTTCTGAATTTTCTCCCCATTTAGAAAACAGTCCATGCCTGTATTCTTCCTACCAAAGTGCATGACCTCAGTTTCCCACATTGTATTTCATCTGCCACTTCTTTGCCCACTCTCCTAACCTGTCTCAATCTTTCTGCAGCCTTCCCGCCTCCTCAATACTACCTGCCCCTCCACCTATCTTTGGATCATCAGCGAACTTAGCCAGATGCCCTCAGTTCTTTCATCCAGATCATTAATGTATAAAACGAAAAGTTGTGGTTCCAACACTGATCGTTGTGGAACTTAGACGCAGGCACTGGTGGATGGATTAGTAAATTTGCAGACAACACTAAAGTCGGTGGAGTAGTGGACAGTTTGGAAGAATGTTACAGGTTGCAGGGGACTTGGATAAACTGCAGAATTGGGCTGACAGGTGGCAAATGGAGTTCAATGCAGCTAAATGCGAGGTGATGCACTTTGGGAAGAATAACAGGAAGGCAGAGTACTGGGTCAATGGAAAGATTCTTGGTAGTGTGGATGTGCAGAGGGATCTTGGAGTCCATGTACATAGATCTTTGAAAGTTGCCACCCAGGTGGATAGTGCTGTTAAGAAAGCATATGGTGTGTTAGGTTTCATTGGTAGAGGGATTGAGTTCTGGATCCGCAATATCATGCTGCAACTTTACAAAACGCTGGTGTGGCCACACTTGGAATATTGTGTACAGTTCTGGTCGACCCACTACAGGAAGGATGTGGAAGCATTGGAAAAGGTGCAGGGGAGATTTACCAGGGTGTTGCCTGGTCTGGAGGGAAGGTTTTATGAGGAAATGCTGAGAGACTTGAACCTGTTCTCATTGCCAAGAAGGCTAAGAGGGGATTTGATAGAGACACACAAGATGATCAGAGGATTAGATAGGGTAGACAGTGAAAGTCTTTTTCCTAGGATGATAACATCAGCTTGTATGAGGAGGCATAACTACAAATGATAGATGTGAAACAAATGTCAGAGGCAGGTTCTTTACTCAGAGAGTGGCAAGGGTGTGGAATGCCCTACCTGCTAATGTAGTCAACTCAACCACATTAGGGAGATTTAAACAATCCTTAGATAAGCTCATGGATGATGATGGGATAGTGTAGGGGGACGAGCTGAGAATAGTTCACAGGTCGGTGCAACATCGAGGGCCAAAGGGCCTGTTCTGCACTATTGTTCTATGTTCTAACATCACTAGTCACTAGCTTCCATCTTGAGAAAGGCCCTTTTATTCCCATTCTGCCTTCTGTGAGACAGCCAATCTTGTATCCATGCTAGTACCTTGCCTCTAACACCATGAGCCCTTATCTTACTCAGCATTGTCCTGTGCAGCACCTTATCAAAAGCCTTCTTGAAGTCCAGATACATAAAATCCATTGGCTCTCCTTGGTCTAACCTGCTCATTACTTCCTCAAACAATTCTAGCAGATTTGTCAGGCATGACCCCACCCCTTGATGAAACCATGCTGACGTTGCTCTATTTTACCATGCACTTGCACGTATTCAAAAATCTCATTCATCACAATGGATTCCAAAACCTCAACAACTGATTTCAGGCTAATCAGCCGATAATTTCCAGTCTTTAGCCTTATTCCCTTCTTAAATTGCATTCACATTTTTCTAGTCCTCTGGGATCCTCCCTGATTCCAGTGATACCTGAAAGATACAAAAGCCTTCAGCTATCTCCTTCAGAACTCTCGGATGTAGCCCATCTGGTCCAGGTGATTTATCCATTTTCAAACCTTTCAGTTTTTCTACCACCTTCTCCTTGGTGATAGTCACCATGCTCATATCTACCCCCCCGCCACCCCCACCCACTCTTTTGAATTTTTGGGATATTACTTGTGTCTTCCAACGTGAAGACTGATGCAAAATACTTAAAAAGGAACCTTGATTATCCGAACATCAATTAACTAAATATTAGATTATCTGAAGGAGATCTCGAGGTCCCGATAGAAACATTATATCAAAGACACACTTCCAACACTGATCGCCTCTTTGGTTTACAGTGATGAAAGATGAACTCGGCTTACTGAAATGCTGCTGAGAACAGTCCTGGAGATTGATGGGATCGAAGCCACCATCTCCAAATAACTGATCTCCCACTCTCTCTCTTTCACTCCACACTTTCCCTGGAGTTCTAAACAGGGGTGTACCCTTAAACCCCGCCCCTTCCCCAGATATACTCTCCAACATTGACCTGTACAGGCCAGAGGTGGAACTTGTCAAAAAAGTTGCAGTAAAGGTTGTGTGTGTGTGTTGTGCACATGCGCAAGCATGAGCTATTTGGAGACTTACCCCACAAGGTAGTCTTAATGTTGGTGTCAGGTATGACTGCCCTGGGCGGATAGGGGGCATGGGTCGGTGGAGGGGTGGGCGAGGGGGCGGATGGCGGTGAGGACAGGGGGCGGGTGGGGTGGGGATGGGCAGGGCTGTGGAGTGGCATGGGGCAGATGGGGTTGCGGGAGGTGTGGGGGCTCACGTGCGGTGTGCTGCTGCCTCCTCTCCTGAATGGGGAGCAGACTTAACAGAAAACTCTGAGTCCCAGAGGAAAGGCATTGAATCAATTAACCAAATAATGAATTATGCAAACAAAATAATGCTCACCCATCTTGTTCAGATAATCGAGGTTCCTCTATATTCAGTTCCTCAGCATCAAGCATCATTTTCCAAAGGCCTAATATCCACTTTTGCTTCTCTTTTTTTTCCTTTACATATCTAAAGAATCTCTTGTAAGTTTTCCTAATATTACCGGCTAGCTTACCCTCTAATTTAATCTTCTACCTCCTTATTTCCTTCTCTGTTGTTCTTTGTAGGTTTTCTAATCCTCTGATATCCCTTGCCACATTATATGCTTTCTCTTTTGCTTTTATGCTACTCTTGACTTCCCTAGTCAGCCATGGTGGCCTCATTCTCCCTGTACCAGGCTTTTTTTTTCCTCAGGTTGAATCTCCTGAATTATTCCCAGAAACTCCTGCCATTGCTGTTCCACTATCTTTCCTGCTGGGCTCCACTCCCAGTCAATTCTACCCAGCTCCTCCCTCAGGTCTCTGTAGTTGCTTTATTCAACTGTAATTCCATTACATCTGATTCCATCCTCTCTCTCTCAAATTGCAGTGTAAATTCTATCATATTATGATCACTGCCTCCTAAGTGCTCCTTCAGCTTGAGCTCCCTTGTCAAGTCAGCCTCATTGAACAACATGAAATCCCAAGTGGGATCCATCACAAACTGCTTCAAAAAGTCATCTCATAGACATTCCACAAATTCCTTTTTAGAATCCCTACAGTATGGAAACAGGCCCTTCAGCCCAACAATTCCATACCAACCCTCCGACGAGTAACCCACCCAGACCCATTCCCCTTCATTTACCCCTGACTATGGGCAATTTAGCACGGCCAATTCACGTAACCTGCACATTTTTAGATTGTGGGACGAAGCCAGAGCACCTGGAGGAAACCCACACAGACACAGGGAGAACGTGCAAACTCCACACAGACGGTCTGGAGGCTGGAATTGAACCCGAGGCTGGAATTGAACCCGAGTCCCTGGTGCACTGAACCACCATGCTGTCTTTAGCACAATGAGTCTGACATGACTTGAATACGCAACCTTCTGATCTGGAGTCAGATGCACTAATGTTGCACCACAAGCCCACACCCAAAAAATATTTTTTAAAAGCCAACTGCACCTGGTATTCCCAGGTGGTCTCCCATCTAAGTACTAACCAGGCCTGAGTCTGCTTAGTTTCTGAGATCAGATAAGGTCAGGCATTTTCAGACTAGTATGGCTTGCGTTTTCTTATGATCCAATACCAACCTGATATTCCCAGTCCACCTGGACATTGAAATCCCCATGATCACTGTAATCTTGCCTTTCTTACACACCTTTTCTATCTCTTGTTGTACCTTATGCCCCAAATCCTAACGATAGTTTGGGAGCCTGTACATAACTCCCATTATGGTTTTTTACCTTTGCAGTTCCTCAACTCTACCCACACAGATTCCACATCATCTGACCCTATTTCATTTATTGCTATTGATTTAATTTAATTTCTCATTAATAAGGCCAAGTTTGTACTAACTATCCCCTCTGCCCACCTGCCTGTCTTGTCGATAGGATGTATATCCTTGGATATTTAGTTCCTAGTCCTGTTCCCCTTGCAGCCATGTCTCCATGTTTCCCACCACATCATGCCTGCCAATTTTGATGTGCACCACAAGCTCATTACCTTACTTTGTATACTGCATGCATTCAGATACAACACCTTCAGTCTTGTATTGACCGTCCCTCTTCTCATTATCATTCATTTATTCAGTGTGTTTGAAGTTTGATTCCTAACCGTTTCCAAACACTCTGTCCTATTTCACTGAGAGGCTATTGCCCCCAACAGTATCCAAATATCCATCCCTAATCCTAACCTGTTAGAGATGGGAATAGTCACAGGAGACTCCTGCACTACCTGCCTCCCTCTCCGAGCTGTCACCCATCCACCTGACTGTACCTGTGGTGTGACGACCTTCCTGTAACTGGTGTCCATTATACACTCTGCTCCCTGTATGCTCCTCAGAGTTTCCAACTGTTGCTCCAGCCAAGCCACACAATCTGTGAGGAGTTGCGTCTGGTCATACTTCCTGTGGGCATAGTCATCAGGGACACCAGTCGGCAATGTTCACCCACATCTGGCAGGAGGAACACACCACAAATTGCCATCTGTGTCCTTTTACACAAAGAAAGATAAAAGAATCTTAGCTTGCCTTTGCCTTGCTTGTCTTTCTCATCGAAGCCCAATATTTTGCTTATTCATTTAATTGTACTCTTTGGGATTTCTTTACTCATATCATCTTGTGAAGTAGATCTAGTAAAAGTGAACTGGCAAATTAGGTTAAGAAATACATATTGGAGGCACAGTTATAGATATTTCAGGTAATATTTCAGAACACACAGAATGGATACACATCAACTGTTCACAATGAACTAAAATATTAAAGGTAGTATCAAACTTCAAGAAAAAGCAAATAATTGTTCAAAGATTGGTGGCAAGTCAGAACATTGAACATAGACATTACAGTGCAGTACAGGCCCTTCGGCCCTCGATGTTGTGCCGCCCTGTCATACTAATCTGAAGTCCATCCCACCTATACTATTCCATGTACGTCCATATGCCTGTCCAATGATGACTTAAATGCATTTAAACTTGGTGAATCTACTACCCTTACTACTCTCTGAGTAAAGAAACTACCTCTGACATCTGTTTTATACCTATCTCCCCTCACTTTAAAGTTGTGTCGCCTCGTGTTTGCCATTCCCATACTTGGAAAAAGGCTCTCCCTGTTCACCCTATCTAACCCTCTGATTATCTTGTGTGTCTCTATTAAGTCACCTCACAACCTTCTTCTCTCTAACGAGAACAGCTTCAAGGCTCTCAGCCTTTCCTCGTAAGGCATTCCTTCCATACCAGGCAACATCCTAGTAAATCTCCTCTGCATCCTTTCCAAAGCTTCCACATCCTTCTTATAATGTGGTGACCAGAACTGTACACAATTCCCCAAGTGTGGCGGCAGCATAACCTCCTGGTTCTGGAACTCAATCCCTCTATTAATAAAGGCCAAAACACTGTATGCCTTCTTAACAACCCTGTTAATCTGAGTGGCGACTTTCAGGGATCTGTGTACATGGACACCAAGATCTCTCTTCTCATCTGCACTCCCAAGAATCTTACCATTAGCCCAGTACTTTGCATTCCGATTACTCCGTCCAAAGTGTATCACCTCACACTTATCCACATTAAACTCCATTTGCCACCTCTCAGCCCAGCTCTGCATCCTATCTATATCTCTCTGCAACCTACTACATCCTTCATCACTAACCACAACTCCACCGATCCCTTAGTGTCGTTCACAAATTTACTAACCCACCCTTCTAAGCCCTCATCCAGGTCATTTATAAAAATGATGAACAGCAGTGGATCCAACACTGACCCTTGCGGTATGCCACCAGTAACTGGACACCAAGATGAACATGTTCCATCAACTACAACCCTCTGTTTTCTTCCAGCAAACCAATTACTGATCCAAACTGCTATGTCTCCCACAATTCCATTCCTCCGCATTTTGTATAATAGCCTACTGTGGGGAACCTTATCGAGTGCCTTGCTGAAATCCATATACACATCAACCTGTGTACTCTCATCTACCTGTTTGGTCACTTTGTCAAAAAACTCAATAAGATTCGTTAGGCATGACCTACCCTTCCCAAAACCGCGCTGACTGTCCCTGATCAGATTATTTTTTTTCTAGGTGGTTATAAATCCTCTCTCTTATAACCTTTTCCAACAACTGAAGTGAGACTCACTGGTCTGTAATTACCAGGGTTGTCTCTACTACCCTTTTTGAACAAGTGAACCACATTTGCTATCCTCCAGTCCTCAGGCACTATTCCTGTAGACAATGATGATTTGAAGATCAATGCCAAAGACTCGGCAATCTCTTCCCTTGCTTCCCAAAGGATCCTAGGATATATCCCATCCGGCCCAAGGGACTTGTCTATTTTCACACTCTGCAGTATTTCTAATACCTCTTCCTTGTGAACCTCAATCTCTTCTAGTGTAGGTGCAAAGATATTTTTAAAAATGAATGAAAGCTTAATATGGAGTACGAGAGGAACTAAACAAAAATTTAAAGACTGTAAAAGTTTCTATAGCTATTTTAGAAAAGAAAAAGCTTAGCAAAATGAGTATTGGTCTTACAGAAAATTAATCTGGGAAATGATCATTGAAAATAAAGAGATGACATGTGAATTTAACCTATCTTTTGAAGATTTAATTAGATTTATTGACACATACTCAAATAAGTACAGTGGAAAGCTTATACCACCACTTACAGTGCCATCTTAGGTACCTGCATACAGCTTCATAGAATCCCTACAGTGTGGAAACAGGCCCTTCAGCCCAACAAGTCTACACTGACGGGAAACCCATCCAGACCCATTCCCCTACCCTACATTTACCCCTGACTAAAGCACCAAACTGAACACTATGAACAATTTGGCATGGCCAATTCACCTGTCCTGCTCATTTTTGGATTGTGGGAGGAAACCCACAAAGACATGGGGAGAATGTGCAAACTCCACACAGACAGTCACCCAAGGTTGGAATCAAACCCAGGTCCCTGGTGGTGTGAGGCAGCAGTGCTAGCCACCCTACCACTTCTTACATTACAGATAAATAGACAAGGTCTTTTCCCTGGGGTGGGGTTGCCCAGAACTAGAGAGCATAGGTTTAGGGTGAGAGCAGAAAGATTTGAAAGGGACCTAACGGGCAACTTTTTCATACAGAGAGTGGTGTGTGTACAGAATGAGCCTCCAGAAGAAGTGGTGGAGGCTAGTACACTTACAAAATTTAAAATAAATCTGGATGGATTTATGAGTAGGAAGGGTTTAGAGTGACATGGGCCAAGTGCAGGCAAATGGGACTAGATTAGTTTAGGATATCATGGACATGCTGACCATGCAATTCATCTAGTTTTGGGTATTTGCCTGTTGTTAAGCCTGACAGAGCTTCACATTTCTTATGCGAAGATGTGCAAGTTCCTCATGGTCCCTTTTCCTGAATTCCATACCTACATTCTCCTTTTCTAAAGTGAAAACCAAAGAGAATTATTTATTCAACACCCTTCCAATATTTTGTGGCTTCACACACAGGTTGCCCCCTTGGTCTCTAATGGGCCCTTACTCTTCCCTTTAATGTATTTATGAAATACCTTAGCTTTCTCTGTAACAATATTTACAAGACCATTTACATGTCCATTTTTGCTGTATTAGTTGTTCCCTTAAATTCTCTCTTGCTCCTCCTCTATTCCTCTAAGGCTACAGCTGAATTGCTCCCTGTGGATTGCTAAAAGCCTTATGCTTCTTCCTTACCCAGTTGTGAATTGCCCTAGACATCCAGCATTCTCTAAAGTTATTGCTTCTACATTATTCTGAAGGGTGTACGTTGGACCGTACTCTTCTCAACACCTTTTGAGTGCCCCGACTTACTTGCAAGGAGTTGCTCCCAATCTACTGTGGCTCGATCCTGCTTTATTCTAATAAAATCTGTCCTCCCCCAATCCAAAGCCGACTGTTGCAGGATATCTTTTTCCTTGCTTGGAACAAATATGAACCGTACCATGTTGTAGCCACAATCACCTAAATGATCCCCCACTGCCACATTGAATACTTGGTAGAGAAGCAGGAGACTGGAAGCAAGCCGACACCATCAGAAGGTGAGAAAGTCAACTTTTCAAGTGTAACCCATTGAATACTTTCCCCCAGAACCAGTTGGGCCTTCTACATATTGATACAAAATAAAACTCTTCAAAATAAAACTTTCAAGAAATCCATCCTCTCTAAACCCTTAGCACTATGTATATCCCAATTTATGTTGGGAAAGTTGGAAAGCAGTATTATCAGACTATTACTCTTATAATTCTCTGTACGTATTGGTACATGTTGACACTAACTACATGGTTAAAGAAAGAAATGAGGTCCTACAGCAGGAACTTAGAGTTACGTAGTAAATTCATGGTGAACTCCACAAAATTTGTAATCTCTGGATTATTTCCAGTGCCATGCGCTACTGGGTATTGGGATAGAAAGATAGGTCAGATGAACATGTGGTGAAAGGGAGGGAGGGCTTTACATTTTTGAATTATTTGGACAGCTTCTGAGGTTATGTGCGACCTTCACAAGCTAGACAGGTTGCATCAGAACCGGAATATGTTCAATATCCTCGCTGGGAGGTTTTAAACTAATTTGGCAAGGGGATGGGACAGAGTAAATTTAAAATGAGGAGTGAATTCCAAAAAAAAGGAAGGAAAATAGGACAGTTCACAGATGGAGAAGACATGGTAAGGAATGTGGCACATGGGAGGACCAGAAAGCTAAATTGTATCTATTTTAATGCAAGGAGATTGACTGGTAAGATTGAACCGAGATCATTGATCAGCAGGTCAGAATATGAAATCACAGAGATACAGTTGAAAGAAGAGCAGAACTAGCAGCTCAATATTCCAGGGGATAAACGTTTTAAATGACAGGAAGGTTTAAGAGGAATAGGGTTCTCATAACAGGATATTTCAACTGGGATCACCCAATTAGGAAACGATTAGACGGGATGGAATTTTTAAAGTGCATCCAGGAGAGCACTTTATAGATATGACATGGAGGAGCCAGTGTTGGACTGGGGTGGACAAAGTAAAAAGAATCGCACAAATTTGGTGCTTCCAAATAAATCTGTTTGACTATAACCTGATGTGTGATTTTTAACATTATATAGATAGTCCCACTAGAGATGGCGCAATACTGAACCTAATCCTATGAAATGAAGCCAGTCAAGTGGTTGAGCATTCAAAGTTAAGAGACTAAAACTCTTGTTCCAGAGTCATTATTGGAAAACGATAAAGATTGTGCAGGAATTAAGTGTCTGAATTGGGGTAAGGCCAATTTCAGTATCATTAGACAGAATCTGGCAAACATTAACTGGGAGCAGTTACTTGCAGATATGTCTTCATTTGGAAAATGGGAGTTTTTTTAAACGTAGTAAACTGAGAGTTCAGGGCCGGTGTGTTCCTCTAAGAGTCAGTGCAGACTCAGTGGACCAAATTATGTCTTCTGTACTGTAAGGATTCTATGATTCATTGAACTATACACCAATCAGGCACAGGCAAGGCGACTAATGAACCTTTGTTCAGAATCAAAAAATCTAATTCTAATTTTATTGTCCGCCCAGCAACAACTGTAGTCCAATCAGAGACACTTCACACCAGCACTGAGGAGAATATAACAAATGACAAATTGGTAGCCCTGCAGAGGCAAGTCAAAGGGACAGGGGATGCTGAGGACAGAGGCAAGGGATGACTCACTAACAGAGTTTCCTTGTCCCATATGGAATCATTGAGCACCTGTGATCCAATCACTTTGCCCAGTCCCTCACCCACACTGCTGATGAGCTGCCTGTGCAGTTTGATGTGTCAGAGATTCTACATTATGATAGGCTTTTTACAGCTAGATTAATACCAGGATAAGGATCCTCAGAGATGAAAAACTGGTTCAATCCTTCAAAGTTGCGTCACAGGTTAGCACGACACAAGACTCCCCAAACAAGTGCTTTACTCCGAGCTCAACAATGGAAAGGGGATCACTTGGACTGGCCTGGGAAGCTGCCCTTGACTAGTTTTGCTGTGCCTCCAGTCTGATGGGTGCCCTCATGGACTTCGTTGTGGATAAATGCCCGAAAACCTCCAGACATATTTTACAAAAGATGATGTGTGTATGGCACGAATGCTCAGGCCACATAGTACAGGTGCTAGAGTAATGCCCAATTAGGTGTATGTTCCTTTGATTGAGGATTACTGCAGAGCATGGCCATCTGCCTAGCTGTGTGATTGTGTCAACTGGCAGTACAAGGCACAGCGTGGCAAGGCAAGGCCTGAATGGCACAAGCATGCCATTTGGTACCAATTGAATGCAGGCTGAGAGAGAAATGGAGCAGGCCTGGTAAGTAGCCTGGTCCATGCTGTGTGATTGCTCCTTTTCCTGTGCGGTACCTGTATGTGATGCAGCTGTACACCCCATCTGCCAGTATACCCTGCTGGACCAGTCTGCCCTGGCAGTGCCAGAGGTTGGAAGATGCCTGGACAGTCATGATGACTGGAATACCCAATGTATGTGATGGAAGTGTACACGTGACAGATGTTGGTGGATTGTACTCTGGGCTGAAAATGCGTTGCTGGATTAGAGTTGGGGTTGGGGTTGACTGTGCCCGTGAGGAAGGGAGAGACTATTATAGCAATACTTTAACATTTACCATTGCCAAAAATGCTATCAAAATCATTGGAAATGGTTATACTTTTAGTTGCAACTGAATTTTAACTATGAAAAGGAAATGAGACTATTTCAGTTATGATTAAAAGTAGAAGTAAAAGGAAAAAGAATAGACCTGGCAGAAGAAAGGGATAAAAAGAGAGACGAAAGGGAGAAAGAGAGAAGTTTTGAACTTTGGAAGTTGGCACTGAAAAGTGAAATTGTAGAGAGAGAGGCAAAAGGTGGGATTAGGACAGTGGTGAAGAACAAACCCATTGTAACTAAAGCTGAAAATGTGTTGCTGAAAAAGCGCAGCAGGTCAGGCAGCATCCAAGGAAGAGGAGAATCGACGTTTCGGGCATGAGACCTTATTCAGGCTTATGCCCGAAACGTCGATTCTCCAATTCCTTGGATGCTGCCTGACCTGCTGTGCTTTTTCAGCAACACATTTTCAGCTTTAGTTACAATGGGTTTGTTCTTCACCACTGTCCTAATCCCACCTTTTGCCTCTCTCTCTACAATTTCACTTTTCAGTGCCAACTTCCAAAGTTCAAAACTTCTCTCTTTCTCCCTTTCATCTCTCTTTTTATCCCTTTCTTCTGCCAGGTCTATTCTTTTTCCTTTTACTTCTACTTTTAATCATAACTGAAATAGTCTCATTTCCTTTTCATAGTTAAAATTCAGTTGCAACTAAAAGTATAACCATTTCCAATGATTTTGATAGCATTTTTGGCAATGGTAAATGTTAAAGTATTGCTGTAATAATCTCTCCCTTCCTCACGGGCACAGTCAACCCCAACTCCAGCTTGTCCACCAATTCCGAAGGTTTTGCCTTACCTTTGGTAAAACACCTCAAGTGACTTTTTCCACACCCAGGAAACTCTTAGCCACAAAAATAACCATTATTATACGAGGCACACCCTACTTAAACAACCGAAAAAAGAATATCAACACTCACCACCTTCAAGTCCAATATTCCTAAAACCAACCTGGAATTAGAGACTTTGATCCTGATAAAAGCCTCCAGTTTGTTATGGAGTAGATCAATTCCCTCAAAACATATCAAGGAAATAGCCTAGACCTTAACTTTTATCACATTTAAAGGCAACTGTAAGGCACTGCATTCCAAATGTTTTCAATTGGCCAAACTACCAGTTCTAAGTAAAAAAAAACACATTTAATTCTTACAGTACCATTAAAATACAAACAAATAAATAATGGAGAATTTGTATAATTTTAAGCTATCGAAATACTTAAATAAAATAATTTATTACTTAACTCCAACTCATCAACTGTTCAAATCAAGCAGCATCCCATAAACAAAGGCAAAGGCAAATTTCCTCACTTGCTATCCCCTCCAGTCCAGGAGAAGAAGCACCAATAGAATGAATCTAGAGCAGAGGCAGAACTCAAACCTTTTTTGGCAGCATCTATCAGCTTCAACTTCAGAAACGGTGGCACACTGGTTAGCACTGTTGCCTCACAGCGCCAGAGACCCGGGTTCAATTCCCGCCTCAGGCGACTGACTGTGTGGAGTACTCCCTGTGTCTGCGTGGGTTTCCTCCGGGTGCTCCGGTTTCCTCCCACAGTCCAAAAATGTGCAGGTCAGGTGAATTGGCCATGCTAAATTGCCCGTAGTGTTAGGTGCAGGGGTAAATGTAGGGGAATGAGTCTGGGTGGGTTGCGCTTCGGCGGGTCGGTGTGGACTTGTTGGGCCGAGGGGCCTGTTTCCACACTGTAAGTAATCTAATCTAATCTAAGTAATCTAATCTAAAAAACCCTAACTTCAACAACTGAGAGCAAAACTAAAACTCTCGGTCAGTATGAGCCTGAGTCCACCCACTCATGCTTCTTTTGTCTAATTTAAAAAGGAACCCAAAGCTATTTTGTCTGTTTCCATGGAGTAGACACCTTGGCACCAGCTTTCTCTCCAAGAGAGACTACACAGAACAAACTCCTATTGTATTTTTACAAGTATAAAGGTAAAGATGGTTTGCTATAGTTGCTATAGTTGTTCAGGGTATTGGTGAGACCATTCCATGGAGTACTGTATGCTGTTTTGGTCTCTTTACTTAAGGAGAATCAAAGGTCGATTGGAAACAGTTCAGCAAAGGTTCACTTGGCTGATCTTGAGATGACGGAGCTGTTTATGAGAAAATGAGTTTAAAAGAGAGAAGATATGACCACAATCAAATCAGCAATGATCTCACTGAATGGTAGTGCAGGTTTATGATTTCATAATGAGGAAAGAAAGGAGGCAGTCTAGCAGTGTTGGCAACATTGCAATGTTGAAGACAGGGGATGTCCTAGAGGTGAAAGGAACAGAATCTATTCAGTCAGAGCTAAGAAACAATCATGGTACAACTACATTACACATACTGGCCAGAAACAAGTTAGAAATATATAGATGATCAAATTTGCAGATCAACTACAAAAAGAAATGCAAGAATTGTACGGAGGTTATAATAGGGGGCTTAATACTAACTTCGAGGAGAAAGTGAGGACTGCAGATGCTGGAGATCAGAGCTGAAAATGTGTTGCTGGAAAAGCGCAGCAGGTCAGGCAGCATCCAAGGAGCAGGAGATTCGACGTTTCGGGCATAAGCCTGAAGAAGGGCTTATGCCCAAAATGTCGATTCTCCTGTTCCTTGGATGCTGCCTGACCTGCTGCGCTTTTCCAGCAACACATTTTCGGCTTAATACTATCACAGTGCTCAATCTGATAATTGAAGTCCCCTGTTGTAAGGTTAAAGGCAGAGAGAAGTGAGAGTTTCAATAATGTATTTGGGAGAATTTTCTACATCAGTATGTTTTAAACTCATTGGGAAAGGAGGCATTGCTAGGGAATCAGTGGGCCAAGTGGATTGAGTCCATAGAGAGACATCTAGGAGACAGTAATCATTGTATCTTATGACTATGGAAAAAGAGAAAGGGCAATCTAGTTTTATGGACCAGACCAGATCCAAAGTATACAGTGGCCTAGACCCTAATTTTATATTCTTTACAAAACAAATGCAAGGTGCTGTGTTCTAGATATGATTTGATTAGTACATTACCAATCTTTAATTAAAACACAATTTCATCTTACACACAGTTATAATACAACAAAAAGAATTGGCATAGCTTTACTCTATGAAAAACCTAACAAGACAAGGTATTATTTAACCATCAAATATAGACAGCATCCCATAAACATGCCCTTGGAAAAGGCAATTCAGGAACACTTATTATTCTCATAAGCTATCTTTCTCCAGTCTGCTGGAAATAAATACCAAAAGAAAGGCATAGTATGGTCACATCTGGCCCTTCCTAAAAAAATCCATGAGCAAACATGACTTCATTTTCATAGCCTTTAGTCCCATACTATTAGTATTCTACATTAGAGCTACACATTGTATTAATTCTGAGTATGTAAACATCCAATAATACTATTTATTTCAGTTTGTTCCTTTTGTCACTGAACATTCATCTTCTTTCATCAAGTTGTGACAAAACATCATTTACATTTTTTTTGCCCTGCCTCATAAATGTCAGGGGGGCTGTCAGATCAGTATACATAATTGTCTCAGATACATTACTGGCCACATAAATGTCCAAATGTTGCAAAGATAACACCAAACTAAGGGTCTCTTTCTCAATGGTGAAATATTTCTTTTTGATAAATATTCAATTTTTGGGGAAAATACCCAGTAAATCTTTTCATACTCTTGTAAGGGTACTGCACCGACATAGCCCCTTTGGAACAGGTTTGTGTAATTGGGTATTCTTAACACTGGGGTGGTGTTCAATACAGCTTTCAGGCTGTCAAATGCCTTCCGATATTCATCTGTACACTGAAATTTTCTTCTCTTCTTCAACAGGTCCTTGGAGCAACCATATTGCTAAAGGTCAGTCTGAATTTCGAGCAAAAAAACAAAACCACTCAAGCCCAATGCTTCCTTCTTTGTTGACAGTATGGGAAACTCCCAATGACCTTTGACTTCACATCTGTCTATTCCATTGGAATGGTTTTTGCAAACTCACTGTTAGCCAGGTATATCACCAAACCCACCTCATGAAGTCAATCAAACATTTCTGCAAGTTGCTCCTCCAAATGTTCCATGTGTGACTTAAAAAAATCAACAGGTTGTCTATCTACACTGCATAGTTGAATAATCCAGATATGATCTTATTGGATACTCTTTGAAATGTGGCTGGTGCATTCTTCAAACCAAATGACATGACTTTAAACGGGTAAAGTCCATTTGGAGTCATGAAAGCCAAAATTTCCTTCTCCATTGAAATACTGTTTGAGCATATTGACTACAGAATGGCCTCTGGAAATCTGGTAGACACATCCATTATAGTAAACAAATATTGATTCCCATTTTGTTTGAGGGACGGGTCCTGCACAACCAATTAAGGGTCATGTAAAGGGCTCCTCAAATGTTGGGATGGGTATACTGTCACCTTGTTAACCAGTCTACCATTCAGAACCTTGTTGAACATCTTACTGAATTGGATGTAGGTTTGCTCGCTGAGCTGCAAGGTTCATTTACAGACGTTTCGTTTACCCACTAGGTAACATCTTCAGTGGGCCTCAGGCAAAGCAATGCTGAAAAGTCCTGCTTTCTATTTATATGTTTGGGTTTCTTTGGGTTGGTGATGCCATTTTCTGTGGTGATGTTATTTCCTGTGATGAAGTCACTTCATGTTCCTTTTCTCAGGGGGTGGTAGAGGGGTCTAACTCTTTGTCGAGAGTGTTTCGGGGTGGAATGCCACGCTTCTATGAATTCTTGTGTGTGTCTTTGTTTGGCTTGTTCTAGGATGGATGTATTGTCCCAGTCGAAGTGGTGTCCTTCCTCATCTGTATGTGAGGATACTACTGAGAGCGGATCATGTCTTTTTGTGGCTAGTTGGTGTTCATGTATTCTGCTGGCTAGTTTTCTGCCTGTTTGTCCAATGTAGTGTTCATTACAGTCCTTGTGCGGTATTTTGTAAATGACATTAGTTTTGCTTGTTGTCTGTATAGGGTCTTTCAAATTCATTAGCTGCTGTTTTAGTGTGTTGGTGGGTTTGTGGACTACCATGATGCCAAGGAGTCTGAGTAGTCTGGCAATCATTTCCAAGATGTCTTTGACAAAGAGGAGAGTGGCTAAGGTTTCCTGGATGTGTTCTGTCTGCTCATTTGAGTTTGTTGCTGAGAAATCGGCAGACTGTGTTCATTGGGTACCCATTCTTTATGGATACACGGTATAGGTGATTTTTCTCTGCTCTGCGTAGTTCCTCTGTGCTGCAGTGTTGGTTTCCTGTAGATGCTGGTTTGAAGTTCTGCATTGGCTGTTCGCTTTACTGTGACATCTAGGAATAGCAGTTTGTTGTTGTTTTCCTCCTCTTTAATGAATTTTATGCCAGTAAGGGTATTATTGATGGTCTTGAGGGTTTCCACTAATTTGTTTCGTTTTGTGATGACAAAGGTGTCATCCACGTAGCGGACCCAAAGTTTGGGTTGGATGGTTGGCAGAGCTGTTTGTTCAAGTCTCTGCACTACTGCCTCTGCTAAGAACCCTGAAATCAGACATCCCACTAAAAGACAACCAACTCAGAAGAAATCCAGCAAATCATCAGACATTAAGCAACATTGGTGCGACTACCTGTCTGACGGTTTGCTGGGTTTCTTCTGTGAGTTGGTTGTCTTTTAGTGTTGTTTCTAATGCTAAGACATCTTTCTTGTCCGCATCCTGGCAGTTGTAATTTAATCCTCTTACTAAGAGGAAAAAGGGAAGGAAACACTTTCAATACACAAGAAAGGAAGGTACTAGAAAGACTAAAAAAACATTGTTATCCTACCTGCAGACAAAGAACGCTTGACAGTCATTCTAAATCGAAGAGATTACATTGAAAAAGTGAACGCTGTACTTACAGATACCAACACTTACAAACAGGTGTCAATAGACTCAACCCCAAAACTAGAGAACCGAATCACAGCCCTACTCAAAAAACTTCAGAAATCTGGAGAAATAAATAAGACCAACTTTCAAAAACTGAAACCAGATGGATCCAACACACCACGCTTCTAAAGATTACCCAAAATTCACAAACCAGGAGCCCCCCTCTCAGACCTATAGTCTTGCTACCTGGAACACCAACTTACAGATTAGCCAAGGAGCTACACCAAAGACTAAAATGCTTAGTAGAAGATTCACGCCACTCCATCTAATCCACCCAAGAATTCCTGAAGACTATCAAAGACACTAAGATAGAAGAGGATGAAATAATGGTCTCCTTAGTAGGTCTTTAGTAGGTACATCCACATACGGAATCAGAAAATGTTCTTGTATACACTTAATTCCTCTCCATCCAAGCCCATAACACTCTGGCAGTCCCAGTCTATGTTTGGAAAGATAATTATCATTATCACCCTATTATTCTTACATAACAAAGAATGCAGGGAAGTACTATGAATGAGATGTTTAATGTATCTTACACCATAAAGACCGATACAAAATATCTAACTCCTCTGCCCTTTCCTTGTTCCCCATAACTATCTCCCCATACTTACTTTCTAAGGGGCCTACGTTTGCTTTGACCGTCTCCTGATTTTTATACGCTTAAAGAAACTCTTAAGAGTCATAGAAATGTACAGCATGGAAACAGACCCTTCAGTCCAACCAGTCCATGCCAACCAGATATCCCAACCCAATCCAGTCACACCTACCAGCACCCGGCCCATATCCCTCCAAACCCTTCCTATTCATATACCCCTCCAAATGCCTCTTACATGTTGCAATTGTACCAACCTCCACCACTTCCTCTGGCAGCTCATTCCATACACGTACCACCCTCTGAG
>NC_057749.1:298285-364750 GCF_004010195.1 Chiloscyllium plagiosum
AAATGTTGAGCCAATCTAGGTGAATATCTCTCAATTTCACGCCAACAAGCTTGTATCTGAGCCTCCTCCTACAATCACTGAACCAGCTGCCTTTCATTCGAGACCAGAACAGAGGCTGTACTCTTAATCTTCAAAGGCTCCCCTCCCAGTATAGCTCTCGGCTCTGGCTGAAGTCTTGTGCAAATTTGAGGGCTGGAGTCCAGAACGAATTTTATTAAAAGGTGATCTGCAATGACTGAGACTACCAATGTTAAGTCTGGATGGTGAAGAATTTGTGTTCAAGAAAATGTTCTTTATGTAAATGTTCCTTCCTTTGGGTAATAAGACAGGGCGAAGTGACTGAAACGAGAGTAGGGGAATGCTTTGGATCTAGTGAGTAAAATTCTATTAGTTTTAAAATAGCTGTGGAAAAAGATAAGCCATCTATAAAAATTAAAGCTTTTATTGGAGCATGGCAAAATTAAATGGTGTGATACAAAACTTTCAAAAGTTGATTAGCGTTCACTGTTCTCAGTTAAAGGAATGTCTCATAAACGGGAGGTTTTCAAAAGAATGATGGTGAGAGTTCAGAGTCATTATGTGTAAGGTAAGGCTGGTAGGACTAGGGAACAGTGAGGTTCTCGTCAAGAATAAAAAAGATTCATAGATATAGACAACTGGGTTCAACTGAACCTCTTGAATAGTATAAAGAGTGTAGGGGCATTCTTATGAGGGTGATCAGGAAAGCAGAGAGGAGATATGAGAAAGCTTTGGCAGATAAGGTTCAGGATAATCCAAAAAGATTCCACAAGTACTTTAAGAGCAAAAGAGCAATTAGAGAGACAGTAGGGCTCCTTTAAAGATCAAAGATGTCATCTTAGACAGTAGGGCTCCTTTAAAGATCAAAGATGTCATCTTTATGTTGAACCTAGGAGATGGGAGGGTTAGTAAATATTCATTTACTGTGGAGAAAGAAACAGAGGCTAGAGAACTCCAGGAAATAAGTGTTGATGTTTTCAAAACAGTTCATATTACTGAAGAGGAAGTGCTTGGAGGCCTTAGAAAATATAAAGGTGGATAAATCTGGTTCCTGACCAGGACATTGTGGGAAGTTAGGGACGAAATTGCGGGACCCCTTGCAGAGGTTTTTCTATCACCTATAACCATGGGTGAGGTGGTGGATGACTGGAGAGTGGCTAATATTGTACCTTTGTTTAAGAAGAGATGTAAGGAGAAGCCTGGAAACTATAGACTTTGGTGGGTAAGTTTTTGGAGGTGATTCTGAAAAATAGGATTTGGAGAGGCATGGAATGATTCGAGATAGTCAGCATGGTTTTGTGTAGGGGTGGATGACTGGAGAGTGGCTAATATTGTACCTTTGTTTAAGAAGAGATGTAAGGAGAAGCCTGGAAACTATAGACCTGGGAGTCTGACTTTGGTGGGTAAGTTTTTGGAGGTGATTCTGAAAAATAGGATTTGGAGAGCATGGAATGATTCGAGATAGTCAGCATGGTTTTGTGTAGGGGAAATAGTGTCTCTCAAACTGAGTTTTTTTTGAGGATTAATAAGGACAGAGTGGTAGATGCCATTTATTTTGACTTTAGTAAAGCCTTTGGCAAGGTTCCGCATGGTAGGTTAATTAGTAACATTAGATCACATGGGATTCAGAGGAGCTAGCCAATTGGATACAAAATTGGCATAATGACCGCACATCTTTGGACTGTGGGAGGAAACCGGAGCACCCGGAGGAAACCCACGCAGACACGGGGAGAATGTGCAAACTCCACACAGGGTCAGTCGCCTGAGGCGGGAATTGAACCCGGGTCTCTGGCGCTGTGAGGCAGCAGTGCTAACCACTGTGCCACCGTGCTGCCCACGGGCTGAGGAATGACAGATGGAGTTTTATTTGCATAAATGCGAGATATTGCATTTTGATAGAACAAACAAGGGCAGGAGTAGGACATATATACAGTTAAAAGTAGGGCCTTGGATAATGTTGTTGAACAGAGAGACGTCTGGGTTCAGGTACATAATCCTTGAAGTATGCGCCACATGTAGACAGGGTGGTTAATAAGGCATTTAACACGCTTACCTTCTTTGCGCAGACTTTTTGAGTATAGGAGTTAAGGCTGTTCAGGTCATTAGTGAAGCCTCTTCTTTGTCCAGTTTTCGTCACCCTGTTTTAGGAGGATATTAGTAAACTGGAGAGAGTTCCGAAGAGATTTACCATGATTTACAAAATGCTGGTGCGGCCACACTTGGAATATTGTGTACAGTTTTGGTCGCCCTATTACAGAAAGGATGTGAAAGCATTGGAAAAGGTGCAGAGGAGATTTATCAGGATGTTGCCTGGACTGGAGGGAAGGTCTTATGAGGAAAGGCTGAGAGACTTGTGTCTGTTCTCATTGGAAAAAAGAAGGTTAAGGGGGGATTTGATAGAGACATACAAGATGATCGGATTGGATAGGGTAGAAAAGAGTTTTTCCTAGGATAATGACGTCAGCTTGTATGAGGGGGCACAACCTCAAATTGAGGGGTGATAGATGTAAGACAGATGTCAGAGGCAGGTTCTTTAGCAGTGTGTGTAAGGGCATGGAATGCCCTACCTGCGAAGGTAGTCAACTCAGCCACATTAGGGAGATCTAAACGATCCTTAGATAAGTACATGGATGATTTTGGGATAGTGTAGGAGGACGAGCTGAGAATAGTTCATAGGTCGGCACAACATCGAGGGCTGAAGGGCCTGTTCTGCGCTATATTGTTCTATATTCTATGTTGTTGGGAATGGAAGGTTTGAGTTCTAAGGAGAGACTGGATAGGCTGGGACTTTTTTCACTGGCGCACAAGAGGTTGAGGGGTGACCTTATAGGGGTGTATGGCAAGTGTCTTTTCCCTAATGTGGGGAATTTCAAAAGGAGAGAGCACATTTTGAAATTGAGAGGAGAAAGATTTTAAAAGATGACGGGTTTTTTTTTAAAGAGTGATTTTTGCATGAAATAAACTTCCAGAGGAAGTCGTGAATGTGGATACAGTTACAACTTTTTAAAAAAGACATTCAGATCAGTCCATGAATAAGAAATGTTTAGAGAGGTGTGGGCTAGAAGCAGGCAGGTGGGATTAGTTTGTTTGTGATTATGATCAGCTTGGACTGAAGGGCTGTGTAACTCTACCACTGACTTCAGACTCATCAGTCTGTAATTTTCTGGTTCATTCTCTACCACTCCTCTTAAAAAGTAGAACCACGTTAGTCATCCTCCAGTCCCCTGGTACTTCCCCTGTGACCAGAGATGAATTAAAAATTTGTGTCACAACTCCTGCAATTTCCTGCCTCACCTCCCACAGCAGCCTAGGATGCAATTCATCTGGGCCAGAGGATTGTCTCTATGTAAGCTTGGCAGTGCTCCAATACCTCCCCGTTTCCTGTGTCAAATTATGTTAGTTCCTCACAGTCCCTTTCCCTGAATTACATACCAAAGTTCTCCTTTTCCACAGTGAAGACTGAAGAGAAGCATTCACTCAGCTCCCATCCAATATTCTGTGGCTTCAGACATTGGTTGTCCCTTGTTTTCTATCGGGCCCTACTCTTTCCCTGGTTAGTCTCTTCCTTTTAATGCGTTTGTAAAATATGTTTGGATTCTCCCTAATCCTGTTTACAAGTTCTTTCTCATATTCTCTTTTAGCTCTTCTAATTGTTTTCTTAAGTTCCCTCTTGGACTTTCCATATTCCACTAGGGCCGTAACTGAATTATTCCCTTTGGACTTGCTAAAAGGCCTAATCATCATCTTTATCTAACCCTGAATTGTCCTAGACAGCCAGGGTTCTCTGAACTTATTGCTCCCATATTCCCCTCTAAAGGTTGCACATGAACTCTCCCCAGCTCCTTTTTTGAATGCCTCCGTTGCTCTGCTGTAGACTTATTCACAAGGGACTGTTCACAGTCTCCTGTGGCCAGATCCTCCTTTATTTTAATAAAATCTGCCATCACCCTCCCTAGTTCAAAACTCTTTTCTGCAGGCCATCTTTTTCCTTGTCCAGAACAAATTTGAACTATTCTGTGTTATGGTCACTATTGCCTAAATGTTTGATACGGTTTTAATTTTATTTATTATTATCGCATGTACCTAAGTATAGTGAAAACCTTTGTTTTGCATGCAGTACAGGCAGAACGTTACATATAAGGAAGTACAGGTCACCGAGTGAGGCATACAAACTTACTTTTGTATACCTTCTGTGCAGCTGTAAGACCAACATTAGATTTGAAATTTGAAATCCAGTCGCAAAACAGCAAGGAAAAAGCTGTTCTTCACTGCCACATTGAACATTGTCTAGCTTCTTTGCTCAGTACCAGATCCAGCACTGCGTGTTCCTTTTTTTTTGGGCCTTCTATGTATTGATACAAAAATCACCCCTGGATACTTGCAAGAAATTGGCCATCTAACTCCTGAACACTATGACTATCCCAATTTATGTTGGGAAAGTTGAAATCCCCCACTATATTTACCTGGTTATAACTCTTACACACCTCTGAACTGCCTACACGTTTGCTCACCTATTTCCTGCTGACACTTAATCCATAATCAGTGGTTAACACGGTTGCCTCACAGCACCAGGGTCCCAGGTTTGATTCCAGCCTTGGGCAACTGTCTGTGTGGAGTTTGCACATTCTCTGTGTCTGCGTGGGTTTCCTCTGGGTGCTCTGGTTTCATCCCACAGTCCAAATATGTGCAGATTAGGTGAATTGGCCATGCTAAATTGCCCATAGTGTTAGGTGCATTAGTCAGAGGGAAGTGGGTCTGGGTGGGTTACTCTTCGGAGGGTTGGGCCGAAGGGGAAAGTGAGGACTGCAGATGCTGGAGACCAGAGTTGAAAAATGTGGTGCTGGAAAAACACAGCAGGCCAGGCAGCATCCGAGGAGCAGAAGAATCGACGTTTCCAGAAGAAGGGCTTCTGCCGACACGTCGATTCTCCTGCTCCTCGGATGCTGCCTGGCCTGCTGTGTTTTTCCAGCACCACATTTTTCAACTCTGGTTGAGCCATAGGGCCTGTTTCCACACTGTAGGTAATCTAAAATAAAATGCACTCCCAGTAAAGTACCTGCTCCTTTAACATTCTGAAATTCTACCCGTAAAGCCTTGTTTGAGGACCCTTTCAAGATATCATCTCTCCTTATTGCAGTAATTGATCCTTCCACAGAAAGGTGTGGAACCAGGATATTTCTCCAATTGATTCCACACTGACCCTTCGAAGAGCATCCCACCCACCCTATCCCTGTATCCCTGCATAGCATATGGCTAATCCACCCAAGCTATGCATCCGTGGACACTATGGGCAATTTAACAAGACCAATCCTGCCCATCTATGGAATGTGGGAGGAAACTGGAGCACCTGGAGAAAACCTACACAGATACAGGGAGAATGGGCAAACTCCACGCAGAGGTGGAGTCACTTGAGGTAGGAATCAAAGCTAGGTCCCAGGCACTGTGAGGTAGCAGTGGTCGCCACTGTGCCCCTCCTTAATGCTGCACCAGCACCTTTTTCACACCCTCCTCATCTTGCCTAAAGATCATTGTAATGTTGAGTTGCAGGTCCAACCCTTCAACCATGTTTCTGTGATGGCAACAATATAATAAGTGTGTCAATTCGTGCCATTAACTCATCAGTCTTGTCTATTACACTTCGAGCATTAAAGACCGTCCAGCCTTGCCTTACTCTCTCAACACACAACACAGCTGAATTCACTTTGACTTGCTTCCTTTGCTGTACATAGAACAGTACAGCACAGTACAGGCACTTTGGCCCTCTGTTGTGCGGACCTTTTATCCTACTCTAAGAACAAACTAATCTATGTACCCTTCATTTTACTATCATCCGTGTGCTTATCCAAGAGTCACTTAAATGTCCCTAATGTGTCTGACTGCACTATCACTGCTGGCAATGCATTCCACGCACCCACTACTCTCTGTAAAGAATCTACCTCTGACATCTCCCTGTAACCTTCCTCCAGTTACCTTTAAAATTATGACCCCTCATGATAGCCATTTCCACCCTGGGAAAATGTTTCTGGCTATCCGCTCTATCTGTGTCTCTCATCATCTTGCACGTACCTTTCAAGTCACCTCTCGTCCTTCTTCACTCCAGTGAGAACAACCCTAGATTTCTTAAACTTTCTTCATCAGATATCTCCTCCAGTCCAGGCAGCATCCTGGTAAATCTCTTCTGTACCCTCTCTAAAGCTTCCACATCCTTCCATTAAAGAGGAAAATGGAACTGAACACAATATTCCAAGTGTGGGCTTTATAGAGCTGCAACATAACCTTGTTCTTAAACTCAATCCCCCGCTAATGAAAGCCAACACACTATACGCCTTCTTAACAACCCGATCAACTTGGGTGGCAGCTTTGAGGGATCTATGGACATGGACCACAAAATTCCTCTGTTCCTCCACACAGCAAAGAATCCTGCCTTTAACCCTGTAATCTGCATTCAAGTTCCACCTTCCAAACTCCATCTGCCACTTATTAGCCCAGCGCTGCATTCTGTCAATGTCCCGTTGAAACCTACAACAACCCTCCACGCTATCCACAACTCCACCAACCTTTGTGTTGTCGGCAAACTTATTAACCCACCCTTTTTCTTCCTCATCTAAGTCATTTATAAAAATCACAGGAAAAAAAGAGTTCCCAGAACAGTTTGCTAGAGAACACCACTGGTCACTGAATTCCAGGCTGAATACATTCTGTCTGCCCTCTGTTTTCTATGGGACTGCCAGTTCTGTATCCAAACAACCAAATTTCCAAATATTCCATTCCTCCTTACCTTCTGAATGAGACTACCATGGGGATCTTTATCAAATACCGTGATAAAATCTATATACACCACATCCACTGTTCTACCTTCATCAATGTGTATTGTCACATCTTCAAAGAATTCAATAAGGCTTGTGAGGCATGACCTGCCCCTCTCAAAACCATGCTGACAATCTGTCATCAAAATATGCTTTTTCAAATAATCATAAATCCTGTCTCTCAGAATCCTCTCCAGTAATTTGGCCACCACTGATGTAAGACTGACTAGTCTGTAATTCCCAGGGTTCTCCCTATTTACTTCCTTGAACAAGGGAATAACATTTTCCACCCTCCAACCATCTGGTACTATTCCAATCTGTTATGGACGAGGACAGACCACTCAAAACATTCTTAAGCAGGCAGCCCAGACCATGACTTTGCAATTTTATTTCAGTAAGTGTACAATGAAAATTACCCAGAGTAAGTTAGCGAGGTTGACTACTAGATTTTAAAACCAACAAAAATTTATTCTCAAAATTACACAATGAAACTAAGAACAAAATAATGAACCCCTACAGAACTCAGTCTATTGAAACTAGACTTAATTATGCTGTTTTCAATATACACAACAGTTCCAATAATCAAACTCCCTTTAAAACCCATTATAAATGGAACACATGCTTACAGGTTGAAGTTGAAAGGCAGAGTGAGTTTCCACACAGCTCACTGTTGAACTCCTCACCATTTTAAGACTGAACTAAACTGCTCAGCTCGAGAGCTGACCACTCTCCTTTCTTTATACAGGCCACTTCTAAAACAGACCACTTTGGCCCAGAGTCTCATCTGTTTGCATATAAACAAAAGGCCTCTCAAAAAGCCTTTTCATCTCCGTACCAAACCAGACTGATCGGAGCCTGGCCTGGTATTTTGCTCTTTTGGAAAAAAGTCAACGACCGAGTATCCTTGAGCCAAGGAACAGCTTTAGAAAAATAGCTTTGTGACATTGGGAATGTGAAATATACAAAATGTGCTGACAATATTTATCATTGTAAGTTCTTGACCAGTCATCACTTAAATAGTTTTTTTTATCCTCCATTTCTTCCTTCCTGTCTCCTCCATCCCATAATTGCGTCTTTCTATAGTTTTCCCCCTAGCAGTTTTGATAAATCAGGCAAAACTCATGCAAGTAAATAATGTATACAAGCTGTGCAAAAAGACTTTTGAGACTGCTTAGGAAAAGACATTCCTTTATTTTTTCCCAAATTATTGAGTGACTTTACCCCTACCAAAGGTGTGTTTGCATTTGTTTTGTTTATGAATCAGCTTTTTACCTTCTCAGAAAATTTATGATTCAACCTTTTACTTTATTCAAGGTTCCATATATTTGAATAATTAGAAGTGAATTATTTTGTTTGTCTTTATTTCACCGTTTTCCTTGTATTTTTCCTCCAATGGCAAGGCCAGCATTAATGCCAATCCCTATTTGTTACCCTTCAACTTAAAAGCTTTGCAAGACCGTTTTGGAGGGCAGTTGGAAATCGATCAAATTGCTGTGGGTCTGGAGTCATATATATTTCATTTCCATCAGCTACCTCTGTCCCCAGATCATTAGCTTAAGGTCTCTGGATTAGCTTAGGTCCAATGATGTACACCATCCCAGAGAACTGACAGTTTAATGTAGCAACAACAAAGTGCCTTTGAAGCTCTGCTTATTTTTGACAAACTGAGCAATGTGCAAATAGGATTAAAAAAAATTAACACATTCACAAAAACTTGAGAGAGAATTGGTATCAGGTTTATGTAACATTAGCCTACCTGAACCGTATTGGGCTAATGTTCTAGTGAACTGCATAGCTACAGAAGTGGAGAGGGTTGAAAACTAAATAGGTAAGGGATCAAACTGGGGAAGTTGTGGTAAATCGGAGTAAGAGAATGGTGTATATAGATACTCGCATTTTATGAAGCGGCTAACAAGTGTAGTTTCACAGCTGTCAGAATGAGAAATTGTACAAGGGCTCTGGAGATCAGGTTTTGCTGAAACAACAAACAAGCAGTGCAGTTTCACAGCTGATGTGGGAGGTCTAATATCCATCCAGAAGTATCAGTGATTTCAAAAACATCACTGCCTGAAACTACAGGAGTACCTGTATCTGGTTTTGAGCCAGATCAGCTGTGTTTGATTTTAAGCTTTATAAAACTTCTGAATCTTTTTTTTGTAAATCTGTAATAGTGAGTAAGGTGGAGGCATTGTTTTTATTATGTTTATACTGAGATCTGTCTCTTGATTGACTTTTAATATTAAGGATTGACACTGAGTTATCCCAGAGTGCTGTTTTTGAGTAGTAAGACTGTGCTAATGCTGAGTTTTTGAGCATAGTGTGTTTTGTTTTTTAGGTAATTTCTGGCTGTGTAGATTGGTAAAGGGGCAGAAATGGCTTGTGGTAGGGTGATGTGCTCTTCCTGTCAGATCTGAGAGAATTTGAATGTTTCTGGAAGCTATGTCTGCAGGTAGAGTGTTTACTCGCGGATTTCATCAGACTGCATGGGTTGGTTGGAGCAGCATTTGGATGTAACGTGGAGTTTACAAGAGCAAGGGGTGTGATGGATGGTAGTTTCAGGAAGGTGGAGGAAGGTAGCTGGTTGACTGCTAGGAGTAGGTGAGGTAGCCAGGTAGCCACAGGACACTCCTGCACTATCCTCACTTCAAACAGGTACGCCATTTTGAATACACTAGGGGTGGGGGATAGCCCCTTGGGAGTATAGCACTGACAGCCAGATTTCAGATACTGTGACTGGCTCTACTGTAATAAGGGTATGTCAGGTTCCAAGCGATTGATTGTAATAGGGGACTCTCTCTCATCTGGGGCACAAACAGATGTTTCTGCTCATGTCAGCAAGACATCAGGATGGTGTGTTGCGTCCCTCGTGCCAGTGTCAAGGCTGTTTCGGAGAGGGTGCAGAGTATTTTGAAAGGACAGAGTGACTGATGGTTATGCATGTTGATACCAACAACATGGTAGGGAAAGGGAGAACAAAGAAAACTAGGCGGGTGGTTTAAAAAATAGGTCCTCGAGGGTAGTAGAATTTGTGCCACCTGCCAGTGAGAACTAGAATTGGCAGATAGAGCAGATAAGCCCTTCTGCTTATGCCCGAAACGTCGATTTTCCTGTTCCTTGGATGCTGCCTGACCTGCTGCGCTTTTCCAGCAACATATTTTCAGCTCTGATCTTCAGCATCTGCAGTCCTCACTTTCACACCCAATAGTGAACACTAAATTGAGAGCCAAATATGTCAGGAGATCTCCTCTCTGTCAGAATAACAGGCTTGTAATGATTGGGGATTTTAACTTTCCAAACATAGACTGGGGCTTTCCTTGTGTGAAGGGCTTGGATGGAGAGGAATTTAGTGTGTACCCAAGGAAACTTTCTTATTCCATGTGTGGACATACCTACTAGAGATTGTCTGTTGGGAATTAAGTGACTGAGGTGTCAGTGAGGGAGCACTTTGGGGCAAATGATCATAATTATATTGTTTTAAAATAGTGATGGAAAAGGATAGACCTGATCAAAAGTTGAAGTTCTTAATTGGAGTAAGGCCATTCTTGACACTATTAGGCAGGAATTTTCAAATGTTGATTGGGGGAGGCCGTTCACAGGTAAAGAAATGGTTGGGAAGTGCAATTCCTTTAAAATGAGATAGTATGTCCCTGTTAGTGTGAAGGGCAAGGCTGGTAAGTGTTGGGAATGCTGGATGACTAGGCTCTGGCCAAGAAAAAGGAGGAGGCATATGTTGGGGACAGACAGCTGGGGTTGACTGAATGCCTAGAAGAGTATGAAGGCAGTAGGTGTATACTTAAGAGGGAAATCAGGAGGGCAAAAAGGGGACCTGAGGAGCTTTGGCAAATAGGGTTAAGGAGAATTCGGAGATTCTGAGTAAATTAAAGCAAAAGAGTAGGGAGAGATTAGGGCCCCTTAACGATCAATATGGCCATATATGTGTGAAACCACAGAAGTTAGGTGAGATACTGAACAAATATTTCCTGTCCATATTTACTGTGGTGAAGAACGTGGAAGCTGGGGAATTAGCAGAAATAAAAAAAATCTTAGTATTTATATTACAGAAGAGGAGGTGCTGGAAGTCTTAAAATGCATAAGATTAGATAAATCCCTGGGACCTGATCAGGTGTTTCCCAGAACTTTGGGAAGTTAAGGAAAAGTTTATTGGGCCCTTTGCTGAGATAATTGTATCTTTGATAACTAGGGGTAATGTGCAGGAAGACTGGAGGTTTGCTAAAGTGGTACGATTATTCAAGAAAGGCTATATGGAAAAGCCTGGGGACTAGAACATTGTGCCTTACCTTAGTGATGGATGAGTTGCTGGAGAGGATTCTGAAGGACAGGATTTACATGCATTTGGAAAGGCAATGATTTGTAAAGGAATGTCAGTATGGCTTTCTGCATGGAAAATCATGTCTCATATCTTGATTGACTTTGTTTGAAGAGGTGACAAAGAAGATTGATGAAGGCAGAGCAGTAGATGTTCTTTTGGACCTCAGCAAGGCATTTGACAAGGTTCAGTATGGTGGACTGGTTAGTAAGGTTAGATGACATGGAATCCAGGGAGAGAGACGCAATTGGATGCAAAATTGGCTTGAAGATAGGAGACAGAGGGTGGTGGTAGAGGTTTGTTTTACGGACTGAAGGCCTATGACCAGCAGTGTGCCACAAGGATCGGTGCTGAGTCCACTGCTTGTCGTCATTTATATAAATGATTTGGATGTGAATATAGGAGGCATGGTTAGAAAGTTTATGGATGACACCAAAATGTTGGTGTAGTGGACAGTGAAGAGTATCTGAAAGTACAATGGGACTTACACAGTTAATGGTAGGATCCTCAGGTGTGTTGCACAGCAAGGAGACCTAGGATGGCGGGTGCACAGTTCCTTGGAAGTGAAGTCACAGGTAGATAAAATAGTGGAGAAGGTGCTTAGCATATTTGCTTTCATTTGTCAGTGCATTAACTATAAGAGTTGGAAGGTCATGTTGTGGCTCTACAGGATCATTGGGGACACCTTAGAGTGCTGTGTACATCTTTGGTCGCCCTTCTGTAGGAAGGATGTTGTTAAACTTGAGAAGGTGCAAAAATGATTTACAAGATGTTGCTGGGACTGGCGGGTTTGAGTTATAAGGAGAGGCTGAACAGACTGGGATGTTTTTCCCTGGAGCTTCGGAGGTTGATTGACCTTTACAGAAGTTTATAAAATCATGAATGGCATGCATAGGGTAGATAGCCAAGTTCTCTTTCCTAGACTGAGTAAGTCAAAAACTAGAGGGCATAAGTTTAAGGCGAGGGGAAATATTTGACAGGACCAGGGATAGGTTTTTCATGCAGAGGGTGGTGCATGTATGGAATGAGCTGCCAGAGGAAGGGATGGAGACAGATATATTACAAGGCATCTGGATGGATATATGAATAGGATGGGTTTAGAGGGGTACAGGCCAAATGCTGGCAAATGGAACTAGATCAGATTGGGACTGTCTGGTTTGCGCAGAAGAGTTGGACCCAAGAGTCTTTTTCCGTGCTGCATAACTCTGACTCTATGACTTTATATGGAAATGTAAAACCGACCATAACAGGAAGAAATAGAAATTCTAAGTCTGTTAGTCAACCGTATATTGTTTCCCACATGATGATCCAAAATACTGGGTGTTGGCAAGTTACTCCTCTATAGTACCCACGGAGGAATAATATCCAGAAAGAGTCACTAATGATGGCTAGGAATTATGCTTTTCAATGCCTCCCCAGTTGAATTGATATATTTGGGTAAGAATTGAGTATTCACCACATTGTTTATGAAATATCAGCTGTAAATCCACTGATGTGTTTATTGTTTGATTTTTCCAGTAGAGACTATGGGGACAGGTTTCAAAGTGTGCTTATGTTTGCTTCCATCCCTGAGGTGGAACTTGTGCTGCAGCATCTTCTAAAAGTAACAAGTCTTCACCTGAACCCTCCATAGTTGAAGGTGCTCAGTTCATCCATGTTCTTGTCCAACATCTGTTCGCCCAGATTGATATTTTTGAATACTTGTCAGGCCTACTGAATATTTTTTACTTTCTCGATTCCTCTTGAGTCTAAAGCAGACTCCCAAACGTAGAGTGGATGCTGTTTTGAAAAACTCCTGTAAGAATCAGGATATATAAATGAGGATGAAAATTGAAAATGTATTGGCTCAGGACTGTGTGCATTCTATAGGTGCATGTGCTGGCACTGAGCGGTGACAAACAGACCTTTGAATATTTAAGTTGAGTCTACATGAATAGTATGAAGTTTTACTCTTGAAGTGCAGCCACTATTTTGATGTAAAATATGCAGTGGTTAATTTTCACAGACCTACTTACAAGCAGCAATGAGATAAATTGTCATTGGTGATGGTCTGTTTTTGGTAGTGATAGTTTAGGAATAAATCTTGGCCATGACACAAGAACACTATCTGAGAGGGTAAGTGAGATGTTTGTTTAGTATCTGTTCAGGAAAATACATCTCTGATATTGCAGAGTTAGCTGTACTGCCACAAACATGGAGAATGCTCAAGAAACTTCCAATTTTTAAGGCAGCAACCATGTTTTGTGTGATATGACTCTTGAGAACAGGCAGGTGAAATTTAAAAATTTAGACCCCAATAGTTAGTGAATGTTTGGAAACTAAGAGCTGAATCCTTCTCATGTTTTCATGTTTTTGTTTGCAGATATGTGAATGGACATGCCAAGAAACACTATGAAGATGCCCAGATTAATTCAAACAACATTAAAAAGTCAGAGAAGCATGAAAAAGAGAAATTGCAGCATGCAGTGTGTATGGATTGCAGCAGTTACAGCACCTTCTGGTATGTGAAGTAAAATATTAAATCTGTTAATGCAGGGTTTATAATATTATTTGAACCAAAGAACTTGCTGTGCACTTTAATGTATGCTCTTTAATTTAAGTACCTGCTTCATTCTGATCTTCAATGTTGAATAATACTTGCCTTGAGAAACCCAAATAGTTTTGCTGTATGTGGGTTTTAATTTGTTGATATTTAACAGCTTAAAGAAAGATCAAAACAGCGAAACCCTGATTTTTATCCCTTTTTTTTTTAAACCTATATTGAAAAAAAGCATGGTGATTTTATAGTGCCCCATCCATGTCCTGAAACACTTTACAGCCAACAAATGATGAGATTTTGTTTTTCTGGCAATGTTGGTTAAAGGAGAAATGTTGACCAGTAGACGGTGAGAAATCTCAATCTTCGCCTTTAAGTAGAGGACTTTTAGCACAATGGATTTCGGCACAAACAATTTGTATATACAGCAAGGTCCCTCAAGCAGTTTAATGAATACCTGACTGGATAATGTTTTTGATTGGGAATGAAGTTTGGCTAGGATGAGAGGAGGATTGCTTGCTGATTTTTGGGTTAACATTTCATCTAAGCAAAACAGCCTTCCCTAATGCTGTCTTTATCTTTGGTCATCTTAAACTTTTATAGCCTTGCAGTTCTCCCATTCCATCACTCTCTGATACTCGTGCATGCACCCTCTTTACTTATTTTTGATTGTACCTTTGTTGTCTAGATGCTTTACTCCGAAGTTTTCCTCATTTTAACATCTCTAAATCCCTCTTCTTTGTCCATGCTTTTTATCAGTCATTTAACCCCTTTGGCTTTTCATCTACTTTTTGACTACTTTGGTTTGGAATGCTTTTCTGTTAAAAGTGACAAGTAAGTGTAAGTTATGAGTAACAAAATGATAACTGAAGCGTACAGTTTTTATTTTAAATAAAATAAATTCTTAGATTCAGCTGCTGAGTTTCCCTACAACTATTTAACCTTTTTAAAATCATGCACAGATGTAGGCATCGCTGGCTAGGCCAGCATTTATTACCAGCCATAATTGCCCCAAAGATGGTTAAGAGTCAACCATATTGCTGTGAGCCTGGAGTCACATGTAGGCCAGACCAGGTAAGGGCAGCAGTTTCCGTTAGCAAACCAGATGGTTTTTTTCCAACAATCGGCAATAGCTTCATGGTGACCATTCGACTTTGTTATCTGCTATGACAGATACTCAGAATATTGCCCGAATCTCTGGATTAACAATCTAGCAATAATACCACTAAGCTATCACATCCTCTCTCTTTTCAGGAAAAGAATTGAAAATGAAATTTTGAAATAGTATTGTGCAATTATAATACAATGTGGCAATAACTTTATTTGGAAAAGCTGTTGTTTCTGCTAAAAACTTCTGGAAGCACAATTTGTAGCACTGGTGGCCTTGTCATTAACGATAGTGACAAGCAAGTTAAATGTCCGATTTAGATCCATGAAACTTATGGTTCATCGAGCATTAGCTCATGTCCATAGATACTGCCACACGCACCTCAGTAGTAATCTGCAGCAAAGCACACTTTGTCTGTGATTGATTACTCCAGAGCTTCTGCTAAATTTTGATGTCAATTTTAGTTTCTTCAAATCATTCAACTCCTTTGTAGACTGCACTTCTGATCTGTACTCAGATGATTTTCTCAGGGCTTTTGAATGTGTTTCCGCTGTCAGGTTTTTTTTCAACTGAGTACAGTACAGCCCTAGGTAGGGGAGGTTTGTCTATTTAATATTCTCATCCTGTCTGAATTATTGTGTTTGCATCTGTCCCATTAACAAAGCTGTGAATGAAGTATTCTTGACTGGCTAGGGCAAACAAGATGACCACACATTACAGCACTGGAGTAAGCTTCTGTTCCTGCTAGCTGAATTGCTTGACTTAGTATGTGCAGCGAAGCTACCATTATGCAGTTTTTCTTTATTGGTGCTGCATATGCTTCTTAAATTACCAATTTAAGAAGCACAAGACTTGCATTGCATATGAAATCCCAAAGGGTTTCAATAGTTCTTCCTTTTCCAGAACTGGATTTCATGTAGTTGTGTATCCTTGCTTATAATGAACTTTTACAAAAAAAATCTCAAATCAATGCTGCCATTGTTGTTCTAAGGGACAGTGACATCTTGTGCGTCCTCTCATTCTCCTTTGGATTTTTTTGAGTATTTTGGTTCCCCAACTGTACTGATGAAGCAAAGAAAAGAGTTCAGTATCAGTAGTCTTTATTTCTGCAATTTACCATTCCACAAAATGACACCAGAAAGTGTGAATGAAGTCCTGATGTTGGACTTTCGATCACTTATTTCAAAATAGGAAATGTCCTTTGATGTGGCACCATAGTTGAGACATGAAATGTGGAAAAATAAAATGTATTGGCATATGTAACTGTCACTGGGACAAATACAATTGGGATTACGCACTTTTAGTGGTAGTTATGTCGGAGCAGACTTGATGGGCTGAAGGGCTGTATGAATCGCTGGAGGTATGAGTGGTTAACTCTGCCATTAGGCAAGATTCCAGATTAGATGTGCACCTTATGAATATTCCAATTGGTCTCTGCTGCCATGTATCATTTAGTCAGAGTAAACTGAGCACAGATTAAACCTGACTACATGGTTAATGTTAAGTTAAACATTGCTTCATAGAAATGTAATTAGCTTGTAAAACAATCATTTTAAACGAGAAAGCAACATTTTCCTTTCGCATGAATTTGGAGATTTCAGATTTCTCTTGGGAAAATTTCTAGAAAGGCTCATCATTTTACACTAAAATATGCAGTTCATAATTGAATTGTATTTTAGGAATCCTCAGCCAAATATAAATGCATTTTTTTTTTCTTTCCACTTTCAGGTGATCCTTTAATTTCAATTTAAGTGCTACAAGATCCTACTTTATGGATTTAGTTTGACAAGTTATGTTATTTGCAGTATTGTCTTTTCTGCTACATATAGTTACTGCTAAATACTTAGAATTTTCATTAAAATTACTCTGTTCATTTTATTATGCTGGTTTTATATATATTTCTTTCTATAATCTTGCATCTGTGATCGCTTTAGTCCTGAATTTCCTGGATTACATTTATGGTGCACATTGTGCTGATTTAACTGTTTTTTAAACAATGCAGAAACCTATATCAAGTGTCCTTGATACTGTTGGCACTTCAGTCTTGAACCTCTTGTCTCTTCTTGATGTTTTAGTCCTTTATTATGCTGGGGAGTGTCAATATCAGAAAGCATTCTTGCTTGGTCCCACTGAAAACCTTGTATGTTTTTGGCAGGTTCCAAAAAAAAGAAAATTTGAGAGTACGGAGTGTGACAGCATAATTTTTGAAGTACTGCAGGTCTCATTCACGTGTAATTTCTTAAAAAAAAAAAGTGGCTGAAATTTTAGGAAGATTCATTTTTGGGAATAGCGCAAATAATTGAGGAAAAGTTCACACGTTTGACATTAAACCTATTATGATCAGTTCCTCAAGAATGAAAGCTAAATTCCACTTGTAGTTATGTTGAAAGTTTCTAAGAAAGTTCAGAGCTTTTTGTCCTCCTTTTTCCTCTGTTTACACTTTCAATTGAGATGGCCTTCTGTCACCTTATTGTATTGGAATTATGCTCTCCTGCCAATGGACACAGTAATATTGGCAAGTTGCAATAAAGTAAAGCTAGAAGATATTGACTGAATTTCATATGAATATCCTGATTCAGTTACCTCTGTGATTTGTTCCTCCTTCACCCAGAGATGGTTCTTGGTCTCAACTGCTGTGCTCATTGCCTAGTTAATCAAGTGATGTACAATCAAATAATTAGGGTTCAGTAACATTGAAAATAAATCAGAAAAGTACTTTTTGTTTAATGTGTAATCTGTTTTTGCTTTAGTTACAGATGTGATGATTTTGTGGTGAATGATACCAAGATGGGCCTGGTTCAGAGGGTCAGAGAGCATCTACAGAACTTGGAGAAGTATGTGTGAATAAGTTAATGGTACTATAATCTTGACTGTTTTCAGGTTTATTTTCTAGACTAGTTTATCTTTTGGATGCAGATTTTAGAAATCAAAAAAAAGATTTCAAACAATGTTTGTATGGAACCCTGGAATAAGCTTGTAAGACAATATAGGTGCAAGAGAACAAAAAGATGAGGTGAGTCTAAATAAAAATTGAAAGAACTCCTGATGCTGAAAATCAGAAACAAAAACAGACATTGTTGGATAAACTCAGTAGGTCTGGCAGTATCTGTGGAGAGAAAACCAGAGTTAATGTTTCAGCTCCAGTGATCCTTTTCAGTTCTGAGGAATTGAACTTCTGCTTGTGATATCTTAGTGAGCTGTGAATGAACCTTTCCTACAAGAAAACTGATTTTCCAGCATTGACAACAACTGTTCTATCTTGTTTAGAAAAAGTGTTAATTAGTTCAATATGTACTTTGGGAGTAGAAATGTGGTTAATGAGTTATAACGTTACTTTTTTTGTTCTGATATACGGATTTAGAACATAGAACACTACAGCATAGTACAGGCCCATCGGCTTTTGATGTTGTGCTGACCCTTTATCCTATCCTATTCTAAGATCAAACTAACCTACATACCTTACATTTTACTATCGTCTGTGTGCCTATTCAAGAGTCACCTAAATGCCCCTAATGTATCTGACTCTACTATCAATGCTAGCAGTGCATGCCACACAGCCACCACTCTCTGCATAAAGAACTTACCTTTGACATCTTCCCTAAACCTTCCTCCAATCACCTTAAAATTATGCCCCCTCATGATAGACATTTCTGCCCTGGGAAAGTGTCTCTGACTATGCCTCTCGTTATCTTGTACACCTTAATCAAGCCACCTCTCATCCTCCTTCACTGCAATGAGAAAAGTCCTTGCTCCCTCAATTTTTCTTCATAAGACATGCCCTCCAGTCCAGGCAGCATGCTGGTAAATCTCTTCTGTACTTTCTCTAAAGTTTCCACATTCTTCCGAGAATGAGATGACCAGACTGAACACAATATTCTAAGTGCGCTCTAACTAGGGCTTTATAGAACTGCAGTATAACCTCAAAGCTCTTAAACTCAATCCCCCTGCTAATGAAAGTCAACACACCATATGCCTTCTTAACAACCCTATCAACCTTGAATGGCAACTTTGAGGGATCTCTGGACGTGGACCCCAAGATCTCTCTATTCCTCCACACTATCAAGAATCCTACCTTTAACCCTGTAATCTGCAATCAAATTCGACTTTACAAAATAAATCACTTCACATTTTTCCAAATTGAATTCCATCTGTGACTTCTCAGCCCAGCTCTACATCTTGTCAATGTTCTATTGCAACCTACAACAGCCCCCCACATTATCCACATCTCCATCAACCTTTGTATCATTGGCAAACTTACTAACCCACCCTTCCACTTCCTCATGCAAGTCATTTATAAAAATCCTAAAGAGCTGAGGTCCCAGAACGGACCCCTGCAGAATATCACTGCAGGCTAAATAATTTCCATCAACTACCGGCCTCTGTGTTCTATTGGCCAGCCAATTCTGTATCCTGACAGCCAAATTTCTCAGTATCCCATACCTCCTCACTTTCTGAATGAGCTACCACAGGGAGCCTTATCAAACGCCTTGCTAAACTTTATATACGGAGTTGAGAGTGTGGAGCTGGAAAAACACAGCAGGTCAGGCAGCATCTGAGGAGCAGGAGAATCTATGTTTCGGGCTTGTGGACCGGGGGCCTGAGAGATAAATGGGAGGGGGGTGGGGGTGAAGGTAGCTGAGAGTGCGATAGGTAGATGAAGGTGAAGGAGGAGGTGATGGGTTGGAGAATATATGGGAAAGGTGATGGACGGTTCAGGAGGGCGCTGCCGAATTGGAGGCTTGAGACTGGGATAATGTGGGGGAGGGGAAATGAAGAAACTGTTGCAATCCACATTTATTTCGTGGTGTTGCAAGGTCCCAAGACAAAATATGAGGCATTCTTCCTCCAGTCGTTGGGTGGTAATAGTTTGGCAGTGGAGGAGGCCTGGGACCTGCGTATCATTGACAGTGGGCGGCGGAGTTGAAGGGTTCAGCCATGGTGCGGTGGGGTTGGTTGGTGCAGGTGTCCCAGAGATGTTCTCTGAAATGATCCGCAAGTAGGTGTCCTGTCTCCCCAATGTAGAGGAGACCACGTTGGGTACAACGAATACAGTGGTTTACATTGGTAGAGGTACAGGTAAATTTCTGTCGGATGTGGAAGGATCTTTTGGGGCTTTGGATGGAGGTTAAAGGAGTGGGTGTGGGCTCAGGTTTGCACTTCCTGCAGTGGCAGGGAAATGTGCCAGGAGTGGGGTGTGGGCTGGTGGGGGCATGGACCTGACAAGGAAATTGTGGAAGGAATAGTCTCTCCAGAACACTGATAGGGGTGGGGAGGGAAATATATCTCTGGTGGTGAGGTCCATTTGGTTCACCTGGACCATCTCAGACACCTCCTTCCCCTTCCTGGACCCCTCCATCTCCATTTCCAGCGACCAACTAATCACGGACATCTACTAAGCCCAAAGAGCTCCCACAGTTACCTAGACTACACCTTCTCCCACCTTACCTCCTGTAAAAGCATCATCTCTTATTCCCACTTCCTCCGCCTCTGTTCCCAGGATGACCAATTCTACCGTAGAAAATCCGAGGTGGCCTCCTTATTCCACGATCTCAATTTCCTTTCTGATGTGGTTAACGATGTCCTCCAGCGCATCTCCTCCACTTCCCACGCCCCACCCTTGAACTCCATCCATCCCAATGCAACAATGACCGAACCCTCCGGTCCTCACCTGCCACCCCACCAACCTCCGCGTCACCCTCTGTCGCTTCCGCCACCTACAAATGGACCCCACCACCAGAGATATATTTCCCTCCCCATCCCTATCAGCATTCTGGAGAGACCATTCCCTCTGCGACTCCCTTGTCAGGTCCATGCCGCCCCACCAGCCTACACCCACTCCTGGCACCTTTCCCTGCCACCGCAGGAAGTGCAAAGCTTGCACCGACACTACTTTGCTCACTTCCATCCAAGGCCTTAAAAGATCCTTCCACATCCAACAGAAATTTACCTGTATTTCTGCCAATGTCATCTACTGTATCTGTTGCACCTAATGTGGTCTCCTCTACATCGGGGAGACAGGACGCCTACTTGTGGATCATCCCAGAGAACATCTCTGGGACACCTGCACCAATCAACGCCACCGCCCCGTGGCTGAACACTTCAACTCCCCCTCCCACTCTGTTAAGGACATGTAAGTCCTGGGCTGCCTCCACTGCCAAACTGTTACCACCCGATGCCTCGAGGAAGAATGCCTTGTATTCCGCCTTGGGACCCTGCAACCACACAGGATAAATGGGGATTTCAAGAGTTTCCTCATTTCCCCATCCCCCCCTCCCATTTATCCCTCAGTCTACAAGCCTCATTCCCGATGAAGGGCTTATGCCCAAAACATCGATTCTGCTCCTCAGATGCTGCGTGACCTGCTGTGCTTTCCCAGCACCACACTCTCAACTCTGATCTCCAGCATCTGCAGTTCTCACTTTCTCCTAAAATCCACATACAGCCACATCCACTGTTCTATCTTCGTCAAAATTTGACAAATAGCAGTTAACTTTGTCATGTTTTAGGGCATCTTTAGGTTTCTAAACTGGCATGTTTAATGTTTTGTAACAGGCATAATGGCAATTCGCATTGTAATTATTTTCTTTACTCAATTGCTACTCAATTGCTTAAAAGGATTAAATTCGCAGATGATGGCTGTTCCATATTGATGTTCTGTTGGCAATAGTGGCTCCCAAACAAGTGCTTTCAGGCTCTGAGAAATGCCGCTGACACCAAGTTGAAAAGTTCAGGTGAAAACTTTAGCACCCCAACAGGCAGTGAGGTCATAACGTTTAAGAAGAAGGAACAAAACAGCACAGGGATCAGGCCCTTTGTCCCACCATTCCTCTGTTGATAATGATACCATCTGCCTGCATGTGGTCTATTCCTTGTCTATTCATGTGTCTGTCTGAATGCTACTTAAATGTTGTTAGCCTATCTGTTTCTCCCAATTTCCACGGCAGTGTGTTCCAGGCACCTAAGACTTCTGTGGAGAAAAAAATACTTCCAAAAGGATTTTTGGAAAAGAGTGCTTCCAAATAAACCTGTTGGACTGTAATCTGATGTTGTGTGATTTTTAACTTTTTCTACCCCTGTCCAACAATGGCACCTCCAAATCAGGAAACAAAATAGTTTTGCACATTGTTTCGGCCACTTTTGGAATATTGCGTGCAATTCTAGTCTCCTTCCTATCGGAAGGATGTTGTGAAACTTGAAAGGGTTCAGAAAAGATTTGAAAGGATGTTGCTCGGGTTGGAGGATTTGAGCTATAGGGAGAGGCTGAACAGGCTGGGGTTGTTTTCCCTGGAGCGTCAAAGGCTGAGTGGTGACCTTGTAGATGTTTATAAAATCATGAGGGACGTGGATAGAATAAATAGTCTTTTCCCTGGGGTGAGGGAGTCCAGAACTAGGGCATAGGTTTAGGGTAGTAGGGGAAAGATATAAAAGAGACCTAAGGGGCAACTTTTTCATGCAGAGAGTGGAGTGTGTATGGAATCGAGCTGCCAGAGGAAGTGGTAGAGGCTGGTTCAATTGCAACATTTAAAAGGCATCTGGATGGATATATGAATAGGAAGGGTTTAGAGGGATATGGGCCAAATGCTGGAAAATGGGGCTAAATTATGTTGGGCTATCTAGTCAGCATGGACGAGTTGGATTGAAGGGTCTGTTTCTGTGATGTACGTATCTATGACTTTATCTCTTTTAAACTTGCCATGTCTTACTGTATATTTGACATTTCCACCCTGGGAACAAGACTCTTGACTGTCCACCCTATCCATGCCTCTCATAATTTTATTGTTGCCTCTCCATCAGGTTGACCCCTCAGCCTCCAGAGCTCTAGCAAAAAACATTCCCACTTTGTTCAGCTTCCCCTTTATAGCAATCCAGGCACCATCCTGGTAAACTTCTTTTGCACCGTCTCCAAAACCTCCACATCCTTCCTATAGTGTGGTGACCCCCCCCCCCCCCTTCCCTAGCTTACCCTCTTGCTCCTAATATATGTGTAAAATGCCTTCGGATTCTCCGTAATCCTACTTGCTAAGGATGCTTCCCATTTTACCCTCCTAATTCCCTATTTTAAGTACTTTCCTGCTTCCTTTATATTCGGGAGTCTTGTCTGATTTCAGCTTCCCAAACCTTATGTATGCTTCCTTTACTTTTTGAGTAAAGTTTCAAAATCTCTTGTCATCCAGCATTCCTGAATCTTGCCACCATTATCTTTGATCCTCACAGGAATCTGCTGGTCCTGAACTTTGATCATCTGGCCTTTTTTAAAAAAAACGCTCATGTCAGTTGTGGATTTATCCTCTAACGGCTGCCTCCAATCTCATTTTTCCAGTTCCTGCCAAATACTATTGCAATTAACCTTCCCCCAATTTAGTGCCTTCATGTGAGCACCAGTTTAATTTTTAACCATGACTACCTTCGGAATTATGATCACTGTTCCCAAAATCCTCCTCGCTGAAACGTCAATTACTTGGCTGGGCTCATTCCACAATGCAAGATCTAGTACAATGCCTTTTCAAGTAGGGCATCTACATTTTGTTTCAGGAGCCCCTCCTGGATGAATCTAACAAATTCTACCTCATCTAAGCCCTTGGAACTAAGGGAGTCCCAGTCAATATTGAGGAAGTTAAAATCACCCTTTACAACAGCTGTATTTTTACATCTTTCTGTGCTCTAACTCTAAATGTGTTCCTCTATCACATGTTGGCAATTGGGAGCCCTGTAGTATTCCCTATTATAGGAGTAAGAAAGGTGTAATCATTGAGTTCTTCCCATATGGCCTTGCTGGATGATCCCTCCAAGTACAACTGTGACATTCTGCTTAATCAGTAATGCAGTTCCTTTGCCCTTTTTACATCCCCCTCTATCATGCCTGAAATATCAAAACCCTAAAATATTGAGCTGCCAATGCTGACCGTCTGTCAACCAAGTTTCTGGAATGGGTACAGTATCATAGTTCCATATACTAATTCAGGCTCTTATGTTCATCTGTCTCAACTGTTACATACATTGCATTTAGATGTGCACTTGTGATGCTAAGACATATAAGGCTATAGGCCAAGTGCTGGAAAGCTAGGTGCTCATTTTTGACCAGCATGGGGTGTTCCTTTTCCTGTGCTGTAGGTCTGTCTGATTATGACCTAAGGAGAGCTGCAGGTTAATTCATTTTCTAGTCAGCATCTTGCTGAGTAAACTTTCTCACTTGGGTTTTGCTGGTCTTGGAATGGATGTGTGTATTGGCAAGCAAATAAAATATTTTATGGCTAAGTGTGTCATTTGCTGTGATAATTGAATACTTTCATTTGAAGTCTTAAATACATGTTCTTTTACTTTGTGTTAATTTGGTTTCTGTTGAAATTAATACTTTTTATTTAAAATTTTGTTTCGACATATATCAGCCACATTTTGCACATTGGCCCTCTTTTTATTGTGTATTTGTTATTTCGGTGCAAATGTTGCATGAAGGGTTTTGTTATAGTATGTTTTTTAAAAAGCTCGCATTTAAAGCATCTTGCACGTTAGCTTCTGTAAGTCTGGAATAAGAACAAGAAATGGGAGCAGAAGTAGACCATATGATCCCTAAACCCTCCATTGTCAATAAAGACTATAGTTGAAATTCTAAGTTAGCTCAGCATTGATCCTATTAAACCATCTTTAAAAATTTTATACGTTTCAGTGAGATTACTTATTCTTCTAAATGTCAGGAATATAGGTCTCTTCTACTCCCATCTGTCTTCATAAGACCAGCCTCTTATTTCAGAAATCCGGTTAGTGGACCTTAGTACACCTTCTAAGGCAAGTATACTTATCCGTGCATACCAGAGTTATGTACAACTGTGGTCTTGGCAAAGCCCAAAATAATTGCTGCAAGACATCCTTACTCCTTATAACCCTTTGCAATAAAGACCATATGCTAGTTCAAGAGCAAAGTATTGTAGATACTGGAAATGAAATAATGGGAAATATTCAGTTCAGGCAATATTTGTGAAGAGAGAAATAGAATTAACACATTGGTTCTGCAAGATGTTCTTCATTTCTTAATTCTTTCCAAGCAGTATTTGGACTGCTGCTATTCAATCATTTACACTTACTCTTGACATAGTCTTTTTTTGTTTCTTTGAATTTAACAAAAGGAAATAAATCAATTATACTTTGTTTTTGAGGAGATTATGACAGAACTGTGGAAGCTGGATGCCTGCCACAATAGATCCATAGCCTTTCGTAGAATCATAGAATAGTTACTGCACAGAAGGGTTATCTCTGTTTGTGCTGATTCTCTGCAAACACGTTTTGCTTACAGCCACTCCCACACCTTTTCCCTTTGGCCCTGCATTTGTTTTTCAGATAATAATGATTCCCTTTTGGGCACCTTGATGTCTCCATCATACTCTCAAGCAGTGCATTCCAGAATGTACAGAAGATTTTCCTCTTGTTGAATTTCATTAAACCTGTTCATAATATAATTGCTGGAGAGCTTGGGTTCTTAAGTTGAGGAATTTTCTTTTAAGTTTGATTTGATTTTGTGTGTTAATGGAGGTTTTTTTTTAGTTTGAGAGAGAGTTGTTTGGTTTACATGCATTTAAGCGGGGCAAAAGTGAGGACTGCAGATGCTGGAAACAGAGTTTAGATTAGAGTGGTGCTGGAAAAGCACAGCAGGTCAGACAGCATCAGAGGAGCAGGAAAATCAATGTTTTGGGCAAAAGCCCTTTTCATCCAATCTAAACCCTTACATGCATTTAAGCAAAGTCTTTAAAATCCTTGAAGATTTATTTGCATTTAAAAATGCAAACTGCATTTTAAAAAAAGTTAGAAAAGAAAAAAAATGCTGCTGTTGTTGAGAGACCAGAGTCCAGTAACACAGTCAGAACAACCCAGAACAGACAGGCAGTGTGCCAGGTTCATTTAGAGAGAAATGTCTGTAGCAACAGAAGTACTGTTAGTTTAGCAACATCCAAAATAGTCAAGACAGAAAGAAAAAACTTCTGAGCGGTTTAAAAGTAAGTCAGAAACCCAAAGACCTGAGGTTACCAAACCCATATTAAATATTAAGTGAGCTGTATTAGCAGTTTAAAGGTTTCGAGAAAAGACACTAAAGAAAACAGCATCAATCTTGCTAAAAAGAAATGCCGGTTGTTGAGAATTTAAAGTATGGACAAGGAAGACCTTTCAGCTGAGGTTTGAGAGAGTGTTTAAGATTTGTTTATGGTAAAATAACTGAGCCTTTCTTTTCATAGTTGTAATAAGAAAATTTAAAAGAGTTCTTGTGTAGCATAACAATGAGTTATGAGAAGATTTGTCGCTCAGGTTGAGGTTTGGATGCAAGTTTGCTCGCTGAGCTAGAAGGTTCATTTTCAGATGTTTTGTCACCACTATCAGGTAACATTATCAGTGAGGCACTGGTGTTAATGACCAGCTTTCTATTTGTGTGTATAGGTTTCAAGCAGGCTAAGATAAAAGGTAGGGAGGAGGGACTTGGGGGAGGGACGTTGGGAATGCGATAGGTTGAAGGAGGTTAAGGTGAGGGTGGTGGGGACGGAGAGGTTGGGAAGAAGATTGCAGGTCAAGAAGGCGGTGCTGAGTCTGAGGGTTGGGACTGAGATAAGATGGGGGAGGGGAAATGAGGAAACTGGAGAAATTTGCATTCATCCCTTGTGGTTGGAGGGTTCCTAGGCGGAAGATGAGGTGCTTTTCCTCCAGGGCCATGGTCTGGCGATGGAGGAGGCCAAAGACCTGCATGTCCTTGGTGAGTGGGAGGGGGAGTTAAAGTGTTCAGCCACGGGGCGGTTGGGTTGGTTGGTGCAGGTGTCCCAGAGGTGTTCTCTGAAACATTCTGCAAGTAGGCGGCCTGTCTCCCCAATGTAGAGGAGGCCACATCGGGTGCAGCGGATGCAGTAAATGTGTAAATCAACCTCCTTTGTTACTGCAGACAAAACCTCATTATTTAAACACGATTATTCTGCATTGACCCCAAGTGACTTTAACTCTGTCCTGAATTATATGTTTCTTTAAAAAAAACTATTGAAATTTTAAACCACATAAGTAGCTGAACTATTTGAACTACTTGTACACCTATAGAAGATTTTTGAATTCCCCTTATGTACACTACTAGCCTCTTACTCAACTTTCTTTTTGCTTTGCGTAATTGTATTTTCAATTCTCCTTTGAATATTCTATATTTAACCTGATTCCTCATTGTATTATCCATCTGATTTGCTTTCATGTGTGCACATGTTCTAATTATCTTGCTTTGCCTTTAAAGAATAAATAAGACAGCTAGTTGTTTACCTGTTTACTGCTTTGTCTGAATTGAATTGAATTTATTGTCACATGTACCGAGGCACAGTGAAAAGCTTGTCTGTGAGCAATCCAGGCAGATCAGAATTAAGTAGCATAGATCAGTAAATAATAGGTAAACAGTGGCAAAAACAAAAGCACAGGTGAATGCTAAGAGTTTGAGTCCATTCAGTATTCTAACAACAGTAAGGTGGAAGCGGTTTCAAAATCGCCTGATGCGTGTATTCAGGCTTCTGTACCTTCTCCCCGATGGTAGAGCTGGTAGAAAAACCTTGCCAGGGTGGGATGGATCTTTGAGAATGCTGGCAGCCTTTTCTTGACAGCGGGCCTGGTAGATAGATTCTATAGATTGGAGGTTGGCCTTTGTGAATGTCCGGGCTGAGTTCACCACTCTCTCTAACCATCTCCGATCTTGAACAGTATAGTTGCCATACCAGGTAGTATCTTGATGCACATTTTCTCAGCTGCCTGAGGAAGAAGAGACATTGGGCCTTTGTAACCAGTGCATCCACGTGAAGGGTTCAAGAAAGCTTGTTGTGGATGACTGCTCCCAGGAGCTTGACACTCTCCACTTGTTCCACCTCTGCTGTTAATGTGTAGTGGGCATGAGTAATAGCCCACCGAAAATCAATAATGAATTCCTTGGTTTTGCCGGCATTGAGAGCTAGGTGGTTCTCAGTCCACCATTTTTCCAGGTCTTCCACTTCCTGTCTGTAGCCTGTTTCGTTGCCATCTGAGATTCGACCGACTATGGTGGTGTCATCAGCTAACTTGTAAATGGCATTAGCCTGGTATTTGGTGACGCAGTCATGCGTGTACAATGAGTACAGTACGGGGCTGAGTACGCATCCCTGGGGGGCTCCAGTGTTGAGTGTTAGTGAGGATGAAATATTGTCCCCAATCTTCACTGATAGTGGCCTGTGGGTCAGGAAACTAAGGATCCAATTGCAGAGAGTGGGGCTTAGTCCGAGATCTCTATGTTTAGTAATCAGTCTCAAGGGGATAATAGTGTTGGAACTGAACTGTAGTCAATGAGTAGGATTCTTACATAGATGTTCTTGGTGTCAAGATGTTCTAGCGAGGAAAGAAGGGCAAATGATATGGCATCTAATGTGAATCAGTTGGTCCGATAGGCAAACTGAAGCGGGTCAAGTGTAGTGGGGAGACTGGAGTTGATTAATGCCATGACCAGCCTTTCAAAACACTTCAACACTGAAGTTAGGGCCACTAGGTGGTAGTCATTGAGACCTGCTGCATGAGTCGCCTTAGGCACAGGGAGGATGTTGGCCCTTTTGAAACAGGCAGGGACAGTGGCCTGCTGCAGGGAGAGGCTGAAGATGTCCAAGAAGACCTCTGCCAGTTGATCTGCACATGCTCTGAGTGCATGGACTGGTACTTGGTCTTGTCCCATCGCTTTCCTTGGATTCACATGAAGGAAAACTGATCTGACCTCTGCAGTGACTGTTGGGATAGATTTGTAAGGAATAGGTGTTACCTCTCTGCTGAAATTCTGCTCAAAGTGAGCGTGTTATGGTCTTATGGTCTTATGGTGGAAGGCGTTGAGACGATCTGGGAGGGATGTGTCATTGTCTGCTATCTTGCACAGTCTCATTTTAGAATCTGTGATGTCATTCAGTCCTTTCCATTCACTCTTGGATTTTAGCAGATTCATCCAGGGTTTCCTGCTGGAGAACACACAGATTGACTTCCTCCGTATGCAGTCCTCCACACACTTGCTGATTAAGTCTATCACACTGGTGGTGTACTTATTGCTTCAATTTTGCCTGAGCCAGATCAGTTCTTATTCCAAGTTGTCTCTCCTTCAGTTAATCCAGCTTGGGGTCAATATGGTGGTTTACATCTACCTCAATGCCAGTGTTCAATTTCAGCCTCTGCCAACTGTCTGTGAGGAGTTTGCATATTCTCCCCATGTCTCTTGAGTTTCCACCCGGTGCTCTGGTTTCCTCCACAGATATGTGCAGGTTAGGTGGATACGCAATGCTAAATTGTTTGTAGTGTCCAAGGATGTGTAGGCTAGGTGAACTAACCGTAATAAATGAAGGGTTACGGGGATAGGGAGAGAGATTGAATGGGATGCTGTTTGGATGGTTGGTGCAGACGCGATGGGCCAAATGGCCCCCCTCTGCACTGCAGGGATTCTATAATTCAAATCATGCTTACTTTGGATTGTTCTTTGTCAATTTCCATAGCCACCTTAAGCTTTATGGATAGTGATTACCGTCCTGAAATGATGTCCACTGACACTAGATCTTTTTGGCCCACCTCATTCACAAGAACAAGATCCAGCAATGCTGCTTTTTCTTTTGAAGTAGAAAATTACTAATGTGGAAAATGATGCTTAACATACATTGTGCTTTTTGAGTCTGTATTCTGATGGTTAAATTCATGTGCTAGAACGACTGTATAATTCTAGCAACTTGCACTTCATTGCAAATGTGCTTCTCAACGTCTCTCCCATTAACAGGTGGTCTACAGACTACACTGAGGCAATGTAATTGTATCTATTTGTTTCTGCCCTCTCATTTTTTCCTCTTTAACTCCATTGGACACTTCTTGCTCCTACACTCCAATGTTCTCTTTAATAAAGATTATAACTCTTCCGCTGCTGCTTTCTTTCCAATCTGTTCAAACATCACCCACCTCACATTCTCATCCACACCATTCATGAATATCTCAAACTATAAGGGGCCTCTGCTACGTCTGGTCTAACTCGACTGCCCTTCTTTTAAAGTGGGACCATATTCCCTCAAAACATTTCCTATCCATGCACCTATCCAAACATCTTTTTAAAAGTTGGAATAGCATTATCTCTACTAGTTCCTCTGGCAGCTCGTACCTTATACACACCATCCTCTGTTTTTTTTAAAAAGTTGCCCCTCCACAGTCCCTTTTTAAAACTTTTCCCTCTCCCCTTAAACCATTTCCTCTAGTTTTGGACTCCCTTACCCTGGGGAAAAAAAAACTTACTTTTCACCTTATCTATGCCCCTTATGACTTTATAAATCTCCTATAAGGTGACCCTTCAGACTCCTAATCTCCAGGGGTAAAAAGTCCCAGCCGATCCAGCCTCTTCTTATAACTCAAACATTCCAGTCTTGGTAATATTCTTGTGAATTGTTTACATCCTTCCTATTCTTTTCATCTAGATATTTTCAAATCAGCTTGTTTCAAGATGTTTATTGCTCATCTCTGGAGTGGTGGGATTTGAACCTAGGCCTCCTGGCTCAGAGGTAGGGGTGTTGCCACTGTGCCACAAGACCCTCTATGCTTCATACACCAGAACTAACTCTTCACTAAAATGTTAGGATTTTACTTATGGAGTGTTTCTGCTCTGCTCATGCACATAGTCATAGAGATGGGCGGCACGGTGGCACAGTGGTTAGCACTGCTGCCTCACAGCGCCAGAGACCCGGGTTCAATTCCCGCCTCAGGCGACTGACTGTGTGGAGTTTGCACATTCTCCCCGTGTCTGCGTGGGTTTCCTCCAGGTGCTCCGGTTTCCTCCCACAGTCCAAAGATGTGCAGGGTAGGTAAATTGGCCATGCTAAATTGCCCGTAGTGTTAGGTAAGGGGTAAATGTAGGGGTATGGGTGGGTTGCGCTTCGGCGGGGCGGTGTGGACTTGTTGGGCCGAAGGGCCTGTTTCCACACTGTAAGTAATCTAATCTAATCTAATCTAAAGATGTACAACATGGAAACAGACCCTTCGGTCCAACCCATCTAATCTAGTTCCACTTGCCAGTATCCAGCCCAACCTCCTTCGCTGTCCACTACACCTCCAATTTTGGTGTCACCTGCAAACTTACTAACTGTACCTCTTATGCTCACATCCAAATCATTTATATAAATGGCGAAAAGTAGAGGACCCAGCACCAATCCTGTGGCGCACTCCACTGGTCACAGGCCTCCAGTCTAAAAAAACCCTCCACCACCACCCTCTCTCTTCTACCTTTGAGCCAGTTCTGTATCCAAATGGCTAGTTCTCTCTGTATTCCGTGGGATTTAGCCTTGTCGAATGCCTTACTGAAGTCCAGATAGATCACATCTACTGCTCTGCCCTCATCAATCCTCTTTGTTACTTCAAAAAACTCAAATTTGTAAGACATGATTTCCCACGCACAAAGCCATGTTGACTATCCCTAATCTGTCCTTGCCTTTCCAAATACATGTACACCTTGTCCCTCAGGATTTCCTCCAACAACTTCCCCACCACTGACGTCAGGCTTACTGGTCTATAGTTCCCTGGCTTGTCCTCACCACCCTTCTTAAACAGTGGCACGTTAGTCAACCTCCAGTCTTCCGGCATCTCGCCTGTGATTTGCTCTGAATGGATTAGATTGAAGGACAAGTGTTTCTCACTTATCTGTGCAGACTTGATAGGCCAAAGGGCCTCTTCTGCATTGTATAATTCTGATTTTATAATAGTTATCTTGACTAAATGACTTCCTCTATCACTAAAGAGGATGCGCAACCAACATTAGCATTCAACAGTTGACTTTGTTGCGGCAGTTATCAGGCTAGTGATACCATTTCTTGTTGTCACTTATGTACTTGCTTTACATACCTGCCTTTTCTCTCACTAGTTGAACCTGTACTGTCACCGAACAACTGTATTTAATCACTAGTTGCATGGATCCTAATGAGGATCTTAGCCAAATCTATTGCAACTCACTGACAACTTTACAGAATTGATGAGCATCGTCCGTAGAATATAAATTATGGATCATTGCCAACGCTGTGCAGAAGGTATACTACATTGTTGGAAGTGCTGTCTTTCAGATGTTAAGCAGGGGTCCTGTCTGCTCATAGGTGGACATAAAGTATCCCTTGTTACAACAAGGTATTCACTGTATATGGTCAACATTTATCCCTCAACCAATTTGCTTTTTGTGGAACATGCTATGTGCAACATGCCTACATTTCCACATCTGCCTGCATTACAGCAGTATTCCCATGTTTAAAAATAATTAGTTGGAAATTTCATGCTTTTGAATACTTGTGTTTGAAAGATACAATAAAAATACAAATTCTTTCTCTACCTCATAATTGGAAAGGGACAGGATGTGTTATGCTCACAAAAATCTGGCAATGAACAGTGTCAATCAGATTTGCATTCAAGCCTTGATATGGTCGAAAATTATGCTGTTTAAGATATTTTATTCACTATCGTTATTGACCATTGGTCTGTAAGATTAACATCCAGGCAATGGTGTAGTGGTATCTTTAGGCTCTTGAGCCAAAGAACCAGGTAATGCCCAAGGACTTGGATTCAAATCTTGTCATGGCACATGGTGGAATTTGAATGCAATAAAAATGTGGTTCTGGAGTTCAGGTTACATCTGTCATCCTGTTCTAATAATTAACACATGATTTTGTTAAACCTAGAGTCATAGAGATATATAGTATGGAAACAGACTCTTCGGTCCAACTCGTTGACCAGATAACCTAAATTAATCTAGTCCCATTTGCCAGCCCATTGCCTCTAAAGCCTTCCTATCCATATACCCATCCAGATGTCTTTATATATATGTTGCAGCCTCCACCACTTCCTCTGCCAGCTCATTCCATACATGCACCACCCTTTGCATGAAAAAGTTGCCCCTTGGATCTTTTTAAATCCCCCCCCCCCCCCCCACCACCACCACCCCCCTAAACCTATGCCTCCTAGTTCTGGGCTCACCCATTCCAGGGGAAAGACATTGTCTATTTTCCTATCCATGTCCCTCATTAAATTAATTCTGTGTTGAAAATAGTCATTTGTCACTCCTTCCTGTCATGATGACGCCATAATGACATCATAACACATGGACATGTTGTAATTGCGTTACCTGTTTGAGTCAATGGAACTATTCTGCACAGTGCCATTTAGAAGGAAAAGGGCAAATAAAAATGGTTCAGCTTTCCCCTATTCCCTGCAAAGACATTTTACATTGTCATTCTTTCCGAAGTTGGCTACTTTTATCTTTCTGATGATTAAGTGATCAATAACTTGGCATTGCACAGCTAAAAATGCACACTCTATGTAGCAAGAATCCCAAGAATTGAGCTGAGAAAACGAGTTAAGCTGTGCTTTTCCAGTTGTTTAAAATAAATCATCTGTTTTGTAGTGTTCTCAATTATATGTATTTAATATAAACTTTAAATATGACGATTTCCAGTTAAATGGTGGAGGAGCCTTTTCCAAAACATCTGTGGGAGAGGGCTTCATTCTCAAGCATTGTTCATGCCTTTCGCATACTTTTGCCTTTTCAATTCTGGCTGATCGTTAACAAAAGAACAGTCAAGTTCTGGGACTTGATCTAGCATTAAAAGTTTAAAATAAATTTATTGCACTTTTTTGAAACTTAGATTAGATTAGATTACTTACAGCGTGGAAACAGGCCCTTCGGCCCAACAAGTCCACACCGACCCGCCGAAGCGCAACCCACCCATACCCCTACATTTACCCCTTTAACCTAATGCTACGGGCAATTTAGCAAGGCCAATTCACCTGACCCGCACATCTTTGTGACTGTGGGAGGAAACCGGAGCACCCGGAGGAAACCCACGCAGACACGGGGAGAATGTGCAAACTCCACACAGTCAGTCGCCTGAGTCGGGAATTGAATCCGGGTCTCTGGCGCTGTGAGGCAGCAGTGCTAACCACTGTGCCACCGTGCCGCCCACTTGTTAAATGTTATACTCTCTGAGTAAAAGCCAGTTGCATTATACTCGAGGGAAATCAGAAGGGCAAAAAAGATGCAAGATGGCTTTGACAAGTAGAGTTAAGGAGAATCCAAAGAGATTCTATAAATACATTAAGCGCAAAAGAGTAACTGGGGGAGAATAGGGTCCCTTAAAGATCCACAAGATTGTCTGTGTGGAATCGCAGGAGATGGGTGAGATAGTAAACAAATATTTCACATCAGTATTTACTGTGGAGGAGGATGTGGAAGCTAGAGAACTTGGGGAAATAAATAATGATAAGAGTGGCACGGTGGCTCATTGGTTAGTACTGCTGCCTCACCGCACCAGGGTCCTGGGTTCAATTCCAGCTTGTCTGTGTGGAGTTTGCACATTCTCCCTGTGTCTGCGTGGGTTTCCTCCGGGTGCAAGTCAGGTGAATTGGCCATGCTAAATTGCCCATAGTCTTAGATGCGTTAGTCAGGGGTAAATAGAATGGGTTAGGGTGGGTTTCTCTTCAGAGGGGCAGTGTGGACTTGTTGGCCCAAAGGGCCTGTTTCCACACTGTAGAGAATCTCATCTAATCTAATCTTGAAAAGTGTTCATATTACAGAGGAGGTGGTGCTGGAGGTCTTAAAACACGTAAAGGTGGATAAATCCCCAGGAGCTGATCAGTTGTACCATAGAACTTTAAGAAGCTATGGAAGTGATTGTGAGATATTTGTATTGTAGATAGACACAGAAGACTGGAAGGTGACTAATATGCTATTAATTAAGAAAGGTGGTAAGGAAAAGCCAGGAAACTATAGACCAGAGAGCCTGATGTCGGTGGTGCATATGTTTTTGGAGGGGATTCTGAGGGACAGAATTTACATGTATTTGGAAAGGCAGGGACTAATTAGGGATAAAGTGAGGTCTGCAGATGCTGGAGATCAGAGATGGAAATGTGTTGCTGGAAAAGCGCAGCAGGCCAGGCAGCATCGACGTTTCGGGCATTAGCCCTTCTTCCTGAAGAAGGGCTAATGCCCGAAACGTCGATTCTCCTAATTAGGGATAGTCAACATGGCTTTGTGCATGGGAAAGTGTCTCTCACTAACTTGATTGATTGAGTATTTTGAAGACGTGACAAAGAAGATTGATGAAGGCAGAGCGGTGGTTGTTGTCTAGATGGACTTCAAGCTGTTTGACAATGTTCCGCATGGTAGACTGGTTAGCAAGATTAGATCACGTGGGATCCAGGGAGACCTAGCCATTTGAATACAAAATTGGCTTGAAGGTAGGAGACAGAGGGTGGTTGTGGAGGGGTATTGTTTGGACTAGAGGCCTTTGACCAGTGGTGTGCAGTAAGAATCAATGCTGTGTGCACTGCTCTTTTGCATATATGTAAATTATTAGGATGTGATTATAGGAGGAATTGTTAGTAAGTTTGTAGGTGACACCAGAATTGGTGCTGTAGTAGACAGTGAAGACTGTTATCTCAGAGTATAAAGGGACTTTGGCCAAATGGGCCAAGGCATGGCAGATGGAGTTTATTTTAGATAAATGTGAAGGTTTTTATTTTGATAAGACAAATCAGGGTGGGACTTATATACTTAATGGTAGGGTCCTGGGGAATGTTGCCAAAAGTAGTGACTTTGCATTGCTCGTGGAGTCACAAGTAGACAGGTAGTGAAGAAAGTGTTTGGTCCATTTGCATTTAGTGGTCAGTGCATTGAGTATAGGAGTTGGGATATCATGTTGCAACTGTACAAGACATTGGTTCGGCCATTTTTGGAGTACTGCATTCAATTCTGGACTTGCAGCTGCAGAAAACATGAAAGGGTACAGAAAAGATTTACCAGGATGTTGCTGGGTTGGAGAGTTTGAGCTATAGGGAAAGGCTGAATAGGCTGGGGTTTTTTCCCCTTGAATATTGGAGGTTGAGGGGTGACCTTATAGAGGTTCTTAAGAGGAAGGGGAGAGATACCTGGAAGCTTTGTTTCAGAAGGCAGTCATACCTGGTAGATTAGGTATCACAAATTCAGTCAGTGGTCAAGGAAAGAAGCAGGGTGTGACCGCAAATGAGGCAAGTAGAGGAATCTCAGCTCTTGACTTTGTCCAACAGATATGAGGTACTTGCTCCCTGTGTAGATGAGGAACATAGCTGTAGGGAGGATGAGCGAGCTGACCATGGCACCATGGTACTGGAGGCATTCAAGAGGGGGAGCAAAAAGTTAAGTGGTAGTTGTAGGGGATTCTATAATTAGGGGAATAGATAATATCCTTTATAAGCAGGATCGAGAGTCCCGCCTGGTGCGTTGCCTGCCCGGTGTCAGGGTGCAGGACATCTTTGACTGGCTTGAAAGGATGTTGGAGAGGGAAGGGGAGGATTCAGTTGTGGTTCACGTAATGACAAACAATGGAGGCAAGATGTGGAAAGAGGACCTGTTTAGGGATTATTAAGAACTAGGAATCAAATGATAGAAAAAGTCCTCAAGGGTCATAGTCTCCAGATTACTGTCTGAGTCACATGCAAATTGGCATACAGATGTGAGAGTAAGGGAAATAAACACGTGGCTAAAGGAGTGGTACAGGAAAGAGGGGTTCCTTTTCATGGAGCACTAACATCTGTATTGGAACAGGAGGAATCTGTACCATTGGGATGGTCTACATCTGAAGCGAGCTGGGAGCAGTGTTCTAGTGCAAAGGGTTAGGAGTACTCTTTAAACAAGGAAGTAAAGGGGGAGAAGGGAAGGGTAAAACTGCAAGAAGCATAATGACTAATGGGAAGCAAAGCTACAGATTAAATTCAACTGCATGGAAAAATATGAAAAACAAAAGTCGGAAAAATTATTAAACTCTCCAGCACACAAAATAAGAGTGCATTTGAAAAGCGTTAAGAATCAAACTTCAAACACATAGAATAAAAAAAAATGACAGTGAGAAGACAGGCAGTCAATTAAAGACCGAAGGTGTTATATCTGAAGGCACATATACAAAATAATGTAAATGGGCTGTGGTGCCAATCGAAATTGGCAGATGTGATATAATGGGCATCATAGAGAATAAATATCCAAGGATATGTATTCTATTGAAAAGACAGACAGGTGAGCAGAGGAGGTGGGGTTGCTTTGTTAGTTTAAAAAAAACTTGAAATTAAATCAATAGCCGTAAACTAAGTAGGGTCAGATGATGTGGAATCTGTGTGGGTAGAGTTGAGGAATTGCAAAGTTCAAAAAAAAAATCGACAATGGGTGTTATGTCCAGTCCTCCAAACAGTCATCAGAATTTTGGGCATAAGATACACCGAGAGACAGAAAGGTAAGGCTACAGTGATCATAGCAGATTTCAATATGCAGGTGAACTGGGAGCATCAGGTTGGTAGTGGATCACAAGAAAAGGAATTTGCGAAATGTGCATAGGCACCAAAGACCTAGGTAGGAAAAGGGATGGAGATTTAAAGCAGAAGTTCACGAGCTAGGGTGGAAGATTAGAGCTAGAACAAAGAGTTATTATCTCTGGTTTGTTGCCTGTGCCTCGTGCTAGCGAGGTCAGTAAGCTTGCAGTATGGGTTGGTACCTGGGACTTCGATGTTGTGGCCATTTCAGAGACATGGATAGAGCAGGGACAGGAATGGTTGTTGCAGGTTCCAGGGTTTAGATGTTTCAGTAAGAACATGAAAAAGAGGGGAGAATGGCATTGTTAGTTAAGGACAGTATTACAGTGGCAGAAAGGATATTTTGAAGACTCATCTACTGAGGTTAGAAACAGAAAAAGGAGGTCACCCTGTTGGGAGCGTTCTATAGGCATCAGAATAGTTCCAGAGATGTCGGGAAAGGATAGCAAAGCTGATTCTGGATAGGAGCAAGAGTAACAGAGTAGCTATTATGGGGGCTTTAATTTTCCAAATGTTGACTGGAAGTATTATAATTAGAGTACTATAGATGGGTTAGTCTTTGTCCAATGTGTGCAGGAGGGTCTCCTGACACAGTATGTAGACAGGCCAACAAGGGGCGAGGCCATATTGGATTTAGTACTAGGTAATGAACCAGGCCAGGTGTTAGATTTGGAGGTAGATAAGCATTTTAGTGACCACAATTTGGTTATGTTTACTTTAGCGATGGAAAGAGATAAATATATAAATGGTAAATGAGACACAAAAGTGTACATTGGGCCACTGGAAAATGATGCTGGAGAAGTAGTAATGGGGAGCAAAGAAATGGCTAAGGAACTGAATAAGTACTTTGCATCTGTCTTCATGGTGGAAGACACAAATGATATCCCAAAAATTCAAAAGAGTGAGGGGGCAGAGATGAGTATGGTGGCCATCACCAAGGAGAAGGTGTTAGAAAAACTGAAAGGGTTGGAAGTGGACCATGTGTATACACGCTAGAATTCTAATGGAGAAAGCTGAAGAGATAGTAGAGGCTTTAGTAGTGATTTTTCAGGCATCACTGGAGTTGGGCAGGTTCTCAGAGGACTAGAAAATCGCTAATGTAAGGCAAAAGATGGGAAATTATCAGCCAATTCAAGAATGCCCTGTAACCCTTGATCTCTTTGATACCGAAGAATCTAATTATCTCTGAATTAAATATACTCAGTGACCTGGCCTCCACAGCCTGCTGTGCCAATGAATTCCATAGATTCACTACTGTTGAACTGAAGAAGATTCTCCTTATCTCTGTTTTAAAAGGTTTCCCTGTATTGTAATGCTGTACCCTGGGGTCCTAATCTCTCCTACCAATGGAAACATCTTCCCCGCATCATCTTTGTCCAGGCCGTTCAGTATTCTGTATGTTTCAATTTGATCCTCCCTCGACCTTCTAAACTCCATCGAGTACAGAGTCCTCAAACATTCCTTAAATGTTAAGCTTTTCGTTCCTGGGACCGTTCTCGTGAACCTCCTCTGAACATGCTCCAAGGCCAGTACAACTGCACAAAAATATTCAAAATGTGGTCTGACCAGAGCCATTTAGTGTTTAACCTAACCTGTCCATCTTCAGACTCTGACGAAGCCAGAACTCCTGGAGGAAACCCATGCAGTTGCCAGAAGGTGGAATTGAACCTGGGACCCTGGCACTGCGAGGCAGCAGTGCTAACCCCTGAGTCATCATGCTGCTTTAATTTAATTAAGGATATCTGGTCAGCATGGATGAGTAATACCGAAGGGTCTGTTTCTGTGCTGCACAATTCTGATTTTTGATCTTTACTAGTTCACAGATCATGGTTCCGCTTATGCCCAACAGCCTCCAAACTCTGCACCCTGTCATAATTTACTGACAAAGTACAATAAGAATGGAGCCTGTTGCCCCTAATGAATTCCTTATTGCTGGCCACAGTAGTCACTTAAGGTCAGTTATTAATGACTGCCTAGAGTTTTAGGAGATATACATTTAACTCCTATTCATTTTTAAGCATTGGTGAACATTCATAGTTCAACTATCCTTGGTAGGCATAGCTCTCGCTAATATTTGAACAGACCATTCAAAATAATTGGTATGCAGCAGTAAAACGTAAGTAATGAGCATAGAATGAGCTCAAGTGGTGTGACAAGTTTGATCATTGGGACGCGAGTAAGCCATTCAGCCTCTCAAGCATGTCTTCCCATTCAATTAGATAATGGATCATAAAATCATATAATTTTACAGTACAGAATGTGGTCACTTGACCATTTGAGTCTGTACCAGCTGCCAAAAGAGCTATCCAGCTAGTGTCATTCTCCAGTTCTGTAAATTCATCTTTTGCAAATATATATCTAACTCTCTTTTGAAATGTCCTATGTAATCTGTTTCCACTCTTTCAGGCATCATATTCCAAATCCAAACAACTGAGTAAAGACATTTCTCCTCATTTCACTCCTGGCTGTCTTGCTGGCAGTCTTCAAATGGTGATCCCTAGTTACTGATAGACCAACTAGTGGAAACAAAATATCCTCCTTTATCTTGTCAAAATTTTTTATACTTCTGAGCACCTGAATAAGATCACCTTTTAACCTTCCCTGCTCCAAGTAACAAAAGCCCAATATCTCTAATCTTTCCTTTTATCTGAAATCCCTAATTTCCTGGTATCATTCCTGTACATCTCCTTTAACATCCTTCCTTAAATAAAGTTCCCAGAACTGAACACATTATTCCAAATCAGAAAGTGAGGACTGCAGATGCCGGAGATCAGAGTTGAAAAGTATGGTGCTAGAAATGCACAGCAGGTCAGGCAGCGTCTGAGGAGTAGGAGAATCAATGTTTTGGGCGTAAGTCCTCCTCCCTTCTTGATGAAGGGCTTATGCCCGATACGTCGATTCTCCTGCTTCTCGGATGCTGGCTGACCTGTTGTGCTTTTCCAGCGCCACACTTTTCGGTGACTACAAATGTGGTCTGCTTTGTAGAAGTGTAGCACCACTTCCTTTCTTCTTTTCTATGCCTATATTTATAATCCAGAGGATGCTATAAGCTTTCTTAATTGTTTCAACTTGCCTGGCTGCCTTCAGAGAATCATGCATGTGAACCCCAAGGTCCCTCTGCTCCTGTGCTCCATTTGAAATAGTATCATTGAGCCTGTATTGCTGCTTCATGTTTGTTCGACCAAAATGCAATGGCTCACGTTTCTCTACATCGAAGTTAATCTGCCTGGTGTCCTGTCCATTTGGCCACCTTCTGAAATCACTTCACACCATCCTTAGATTAGATTAGGTTACTTACAGTGTGGAAACAGGCCCTTTGGCCCAACACCGCCCCGCCGAAGCGCAACCCACCCATGCCCCTACATTTACCCCTTACCTAACACTATGGGTCAAACCTACAATCTTCTGATCCGAAGTCAGACGCGTTATCCATTACGCCACTGGCCTAACTCACCTAGTTTAGCATCATCTGCGAATTTAGAGAGCTTGCCTTCAATATCCTTCTCCAAATCAGTTATATAAACCGGTTCCCAACACTGATCCCTGCGGAACACAACTTTCAACACTTATCCGATCTGCGACGTGCCCATCTGTACAGATGCTGTCAGACTTGCTGAGTTTTGCCAGTAATCTTGTTTCAGATCGCCAGCATCCACAATCTTAGTTTTATTTTACTGCACAGAGATTTAAATAGGCTGTGAGTGGGCAAACACTCAACAAATGGAATATAATTGTGTGAAACTGTGAACTTGTCCACTTGGCAGGGAGAATGGATTAGAATCAGTTTACTTAAGTGGGAGAGATTGCAGAATATAGAGATACAGAGGAGCATGGTAACTGAATCTCACAAAATTAGTGTGCAGATACTGAAAATGGAATGTTGACATTTATTGCTCAGTAAATGAAAAAGAACAGTTGTGCAGGGCATTTGTGTCTCCTTGTTAAAGAAAGGAGAAAATTGTATGAAAAGCCATTCAGAGATTAGATTCCCTATAGTGTGGAAACAGGCCCTTTGGCCCAACAAGTCCACACTGACCCTCTGACTAATGCACCTAACACTATGGGCAATTCAGCATACCCAATTCACCTAACCTGCACATCTTTGGACAGTGGGAGGAAACCGGAGCACTCAGAGGAAACCCACGCAGACACGGGGAGAATGTGCAAGCTCCACACAGACAGTTTCCCGAGGCTGGAATTGAACCTGGGACCCTGGTGCTGTGAGGCAGCAGTGCTAACCACTGAGTCACCGTGTTGTGATGATGCTGCCTTTTTAGCAATTTTTTCCTTGTTTTTCTTTGAGAGAGTTTCAAATGCCGAGTTATTGCTGTGATTATCTCTCCTTTTCACATGGATGAAGGCAACTCCAATTCCAGCAGTTTTGTTTTGTTCACCTTTTGTAAAGCCCCCAAAGTCACTTTTTAATCTAAAGGTGCTGAAAAGTTTGGGAAAGAGCCTAGTTTAAAAATGGTGGGGGAGTGGCCAGGTTTCCCAATTTGGGTATTTTCTAGTTTCTTCTGTTGTAGCAGTGAGAAGCTGCTGCAATCCCAAAAAAGGTTCCAAGCTTCAGCAGATGATTGTTGACTGGCTGCTTCTTCTGAAATCTCTCCTGCCTGTAAGAACCTGTGTTTGTGTTTGCCTTTTGACAAGGGGTGCACTTATAGGATGTTATGGGAATTGGAAATGCTCCTTTGTGTTGAGTTTTCAAATAGTTAAGTTATTCTAAATTCTGTTTTCTTTTGTTTGTGTTTCAACTGTAGTATTTAAATAAATTCTGTTTTGCTTCAAGCCGAGTGGTTTGACCAGCTGCATCACACCTGGAATATCCATTTAAGGTCCAGGGTCCCACCTCAAAATATTTTGAGGGCCTGGTCCATAACAAATTGGAGGCTCTTGTCAGGATTGATTCGATTGTTCCAATTTGGAATTAGGGTTGTTGGAATGAAAGATGGTGAGTGTATGATGTTAATGTCTTGTTCTGGGTGTTGAATTTGGTTGGTTTAAACACTGCTTGGGGTCATAATGACTTTTTCAGTCACTAAAAGTTTTCTGGGGGTGAAGAAGTTTAGATTTAGATTAGATTACTTAGTGTGGAAACAGGCCCTTCGGCCCAACAAATCCACACCGACCCGCCGAAGCGCAACCCACCCAGACCCATTCCCTTACATTTACCCCTTCACCTAACACTATGGGCAATTTAGCATGGCCAATTCACCTAACCTGCACATTTTTGGACTGTGGGAGGATACCCATGCAAACCCATGGGAGAATGTGCAAACTCAAAGCCCACCTCAGGTGACTGACTGTGTTATAAAAGGTGAACAAAGCAAAGCTGTTGGAGTTGCCTCCATCCACGAGATAATCACAGCAATAACTCAGCATTTAAATTTGCTGGAAACACCACCAGACTCTTTGGAAATGGCTAAATTCAATTGACAATGAAGCAGCTTGAGTTAGAGGCAAGAGAAAAAGAAATGAAACCGTTTGAATTATGACAAAAAGCAGTGAAAAGAGAAAAAGAACAAATTGCCCTAGCAGAGAAGTTTTGGGGGTGGGGGGGTTTGAGGAGGTGAAGAAACCCATCTTAAGTGCACATCATGTTGTGCCAGAAACCTACAGGCAACATTTCATGAATCAAAGGAGAGACCCTAGTCAAACATACATTGAGTTTGAAAGGACCAAAGTAATTTTGTTAGGTAGGCATTAACAGTAGATCAAACATATGATGCTCTTAGAAAGACTATTATTTTGGAGGAGTTCAAAAGTTCACTTCCTGAAGTAGTGAGAACTCTTGTGGACGAGCCGAGAGTTAAACTGCAAGGTTGGCAGCTGAAATGGCTGATGATTAGGAGTTGGTTTATAACTCAAAGTTTGGCTTCCAACATCAATTTCAATCCATCAAGGATATAAATTTGGGAAAAGAGAAATCCTCACATGATAGGGGGAATGTAGACCTCAGAAAAGCTCATAGAGATAACTTACCACAGATTAAAAAGGATACCTATGAAGAGGAAAGAAGTGAAAAAGCTCCAGCGTCTTCATTACAATAAAGTAGTCCACATTGAAATCACAGTGGTCGGTTAGAAAAAGCACTGAGAAGATGAATGTAGGAAAACAGGATAAACCAGTGAATTTTGTTTAAGTGGTAAAGGAGAGCACAGAGGAGGCGAAAATGCTGCACCAGAATGTACAACCTGGTCGGAGGTTGATTAAGGGAAAAGTGTCAGGTCGTCTTAAACCATTTACTTGCGAAAGTAAGGCTGACTTGCAGAGACCAGGAGCAGCAGGTCAATGGGTTACAGTATTAAGAGATACGGGATCATGTTAATCTTTGATGAAAGATGAGATATGTAATTCAGAAGGACTATTGCCAGTAGTAGTGCTAGTGTGTGGAGTTCATGGTGAGGCAACAAGTGCTCAATTATGTAGAGTGAGGTTAGTGTCCAGTGAAAAGTGGAGAAGTGGTGGTAGGGGTACAGGAAGAACTCTCTGCTCTGGAATACAATATAGCTGGGTCACAGGTAGGAATGCTGCCAACTGTGGTTGGAAAACTAGTGGAAAATCGGGAAGTATATGCTGGGATTTTTCCTGACTGTGGTAATGAGGTTACAAAGTCACCAGTTGAAACAGGAGGAGTTAAGAACAAAGAACAAAGAAAATTTACAGGCCCTTCAGCCCTCCAAACCTGAGCCGATCCAAATCCACTGTCTAAACCTGTTGCCCAACTCCTAAGCATCTGTATCCCTCTGCTCTCCACCTTCTCCTGCATCTGCCCAGATGCATCCTAAATGAATCTGCAGTGCTTACCTTTACCACCTCTGCTGGCAACATGTTCCAGGCATGTGTAAAGCACGTGCCACGTGTGTCCCCCTTAAACATTTCATCTCTCACCTTGAGAGTGTGACCTCATTAGTGAATCCTTCATCCTGGGGGAACAAAGCTCATCTCTATCTACCCTGTCTATACCCTTCATGATTTTGTATACAGCAATCTGGTCCCCCCCACCAATTTCCTTTTTTCTAATGAAAACAAACCCAACCTACTCAAACTCTCTTCTAGCACCTTCTATACCAGGCAATATCCTCGTAAACCTTCTCTGCACCCGCTCCAAAGCGTCCACATCCTTTTGGTAATGTGGCGACCAGAACTGTACACAGTATTCTAAATGCGGCCGAACCAAAGTCTTGTACAATTTTAACATGACCTGCCAGTTCTTATACTCAATACCTCATCCAGTGAAGGCAGGCATACTATATGCCTTCTTGACCACTCTCCACCTGTGCTGCAACCTTCAGGGTACAACGGACCTGAACTCCCAGATTTCTCTGCTCATCAATGCTTCCCAAGACTCTTCTGCTCATTGTATAATTCGGTCTAGAACTACACTTGCCTAAATACATCACCTCACATTTGCCTGGATTGAACTCCATCTGCTACTTCTCCACCCAACTCTCCAGTGCATTTATATTCTCCTGTATTCTTTGACAATCCCCTATGCTTTCTGCTACTCCACCAGTCTTTGTGTCATCTGCAAACTTGCTGATCATACCAACAGTTCCCTCTTCCAGATCATTTATGTATATCACAAACAACAGTGGCCCCAGCACTGATCCCTGTGGAACACCACTGGTCACCTTTCTCCATTTCAAGAAACTCCCTTCAACTATTACTCTGTCTCCTGTTATCCAACCAGTTCTTCTTCCACCTCGCTAGAACACCCTGCACACCATGTGACTTCACTTTCTCTATTAGTTTACCATGGGGAACCTTATCAAATGCCTTACTAAAGTCCATTTATATGACAGCTGCAGCCCTTCTTTCAACTATCAACTTAGTCACTTCCTCAAAGAACTCTATTAAGTTGGAATGGCATGATCTCCCCTGCACAAAACCATGTTGCCTATCACTGACAAGCCCATTCTTTTCTGAATATAAATAGATTTTATCCCTCAGTACCTTCTCCAGCAACTTTCCCACTACTGACGTCAGGATAATTGGTCTGTAGTTAACTGAAATACCACTACTATCCTTCTTGTACATGGGGACAACATGAGCAACCCTTCAGTCCTCCGGCACCTCACCTGTGTTTAAGGATCAACAAAGATATGTCAGTGCTCCAGCCTATTTCCTCTCTCGCCTCCCTCAGCAACCTGGGCTAGATCCCATCCGGTCCTGGGGATTTGTCCCCCTGAATAACCTCTAGCCTACACAACACATCTTCCCTGCTTATGTTAATGTGATCCAGAGTGATCAAACCTCTATCTCTAATCTTAGCATTCATTATGTCCCTCTCCTCAGTGAACACTGATGCAAAGTAATCATTCAGAATCTCACCCATACTCTCAGGTTCGACACACAGCCTTCCTTCATTATCCTTTAGGAGACGAATCATGCCTTTCCTACCCTTTGCTTTCAACAGGACATGCCTATCCTGCACTATCTTTGAAAGCCTCCCACATCTCAAATGTGGACTTGCCTTCAAATAGCTGTGTCCAATCCACATTTCCAAGCTCCTGCCTAATTTTGATATAATTGGCCTTGACCCAGTTTAGTACACTTCCCTTAGGACCACTGTTATCTTTGTCTATGAATATTCTAAAACGTACAGAATTGTTCCCAAAGAAATCCCCCACCGCAACTTCTACCACCTGGCCTGGCTGATGACCCGATGCCAGGTCCAATATGGCTCCTTCCCTCAGACTATTGACATACTGCTGTAAAAAACTTTCCAGGACACTTCTTACAAATTATGCCCCATCCAGGCCTCTGTCACTAAGTGTATCCCAGTCAATGTTGGGTAAATTAAAATCTCCCATCACCACTACCCTGTCGCCTCTACATTTTTTCCGTAATCTGTTTACCTATTTGTTCTTCTACCTCACAGGTGGCACGGTGGCTCAGTGGTATGGGTGGCATGGTGGCTCAGTGGTTAGCACTGCTGCCTCACAGCGCCAGGAACCCAGGTTCAATCCCTGCCTTGGGTAATTGTCTGTGTGGAGTTTGCATATTCTCCCCATATCTGCGTGGGTTTCCTCCCATAGTCCAAAGATGTGCCGGTCAGGTGAATTGGCCATGCTAAATTGCCCATAGTGTTAGGTGCATTAGTCAGGGGGTAATAGAGGGTAGGGTAATGGATGTGGGTGGGTTACTCTTCGGAGGGTTCGGTATGGACTTGTTGGGCTGAAGGGCCTGTTTCCATACTGTAGGGAATCTAATCTAATCTACTCTCACTCGCTGTTAAGAGGCCTGTAGTACAGCCCAACAATGTAACTGCACCCTTCTTATTTCTCAGCCCTTCTTATTACTCAAACAGGGGAATATATTACGGGGAACAAAGAAATGGCAGAAGAATTGAATTGTTACTTCAGATCTGAGTTCACTGGGGAAGACACAAGCAATCTCCCTGAAGTAACAGTGGCTGAAGGACCTGCACTTAAGGGAATTTATATTTGCCAGGAATTGGTGTTGGAGAGACTGTTAGGTCTGAAGGTTGATAAGGCCCCGGGGCCTGATGGTCTACATCCCAGGGTACTGAAGGAGGTGGCTCGAGAAATCGTGGATGCATTGGTGATTATTTTCCAGAGTTCGATAGATTCGGGATCAGTTCCTGCAGATTGGAGGGTGGCTAATGTAGTACCACTTTTTAAGAAAGGTGGGAGAGTGAAAGCATGAAATTATAGACCAGTTAGTCTGACCTCAGTGGTGGGAAAGATGCTGGTGTCTATTATAAAGGATGAAATTACGACACATCTGGATAGTAGTAACAGGATAGGTCAGAGTCAGCGTGGATTTATGAAGGGGAAATCATGCTTGACTAATCTTCTGGAATTTTTTGAGGATGTAACTCTGAAGATGGATGAGGGAGATCCAGTAGATGTAGTGTACCTGGACTTTCAGAGAGCTTTTGATAAAGTCCCACATAGGAGGTTAGCGAGCAAAATTAGGGCGCATGGTATTGGGGGCAAAGTACTAACTTAGTTGGCTGATAGGAAAGAAAGAGTAATGATAAACGGCTCCATTTCGGAATGGCAGGCAGTGACCAGTGGGGTACCGCAGGGATCAGTGCTGGGACTGCAGCTTTTTACAATATATATTAATGATGGTATTAGTAATAACACGAGCAAATTTGCTGACGATACTATGCTGGGTGGCAGGGTGAAATGTTAGGAGATTACAGGGTGACATGGACAGGTTAGGTGAGTGGTCAGATGCATGGCAGGTGCAGTTTAATGTGGATAAATGTATGGTTATCCACTTTAGTGCAAGAACAGAAAGGCAGATTACTACCTAAATGGAATCAATTTAGGTAAAGGGGCAGTACAAAGAGATCTTGTACACGAGTAAGCTTGCAGGTACAGCAGGTAGTGAAGGCGGCTAATAGCATGCTGGCCTTCACAACAAGAGGGATTGAGTATAGAAGCGAAGAGGTTCTTCTGCAGCTGTACAGGGCCCTGGTGAGACCACACCTGGAGTACTGTGTGCAGTTCTGGTCTCCAAATTTGAGGAAAGACATTCTGGCTATTGACGGAGTGCAGCGTAGGTTCATGAGGTCAATTCCTGGAATGGCGGGACTACCTTACACTGAAAGACTGGAGTGACTGGGCTTGTATACCCTTGAGTTTAGAAGATTGAGAGGGGATCTGATTGAGACATAAGATTATTAAAGGATTGGACACTCTGGAGGCAGGAAACATGTTTCCGCTGATGGGTAAGTCCCGAACCAGAGAACATAGCTTAAAAATACGGGGTAGGCCATTTAGGAGATGAGGAGAAGCGTCTTCACCCAGAGAGTGGTGGGTGTGTGGAATGCTCTGCCCCAGAGGGCAGTGGAGGTACAGTCTCTGGATTCATTTAAGAAAGAGTTGGATAGAATTCTCAAGGATAGTGGAATCAAGGGTTATGGAGATAAGGCAGGAACAGAATACTGATTCAGGATGATCAGCCATGATCATATTGAATGGTGGTGCAGGCTTGAAGGGCAGAATGGCCTACTCTTGCACCTATTGTCTATTGTCCTCCTTTAGCACAGTAGTGATATCATCCCTGACCAGCAATGCAATTCCTCCCACCCTTTTACTTCCTTCTCTGTCCTGTCTGAAGTGTCTATATCCTGGAACATTTAGTTGCCAATCATGCTCTTCCTTCAACTAAGTCTCTGTGATTGCAATAGCGTCATACTCCCAGGCACCAATCCAGTCCCCAAGTTCATCTATACTCCTTGCATTAAAGTATATGCACTTCAGGCCACCAGTTCTTTTCCGTTCATCTGTTCTCTGCCTACTCTTCACCTTATTAATGTTATCTTCATGATTCTTACAGTCTTCAGTTTCCAACTTGCTGTCTACTTGTCTTCTGTTCTGGTTCCCAGCCCTCTGCCACATTAGTTTAATATCTCCCCACAGCGGTAGCAAAAACTTCCCCCAAGGACATTAGTTCCAGTCTGGTTCAGATGTCGACCGTCCAATATGTAATAGTCCCACCTTCCCCGAATCGGTCCCAATGTCCAACAAATCTGAACCCCTCCCTCCTACACCATCCCTCAAGCCACATGGTCACCCCAGCTATTTTCTCACTTCTAAGCTGGCTAGCACGTGGCACTGGCAGTAATCCCGAGATCACTACCTTTTGAGGTCCTCCTTTTTAACTTCTCTCCTAGCTCCTGAATTTTTCTTTCAAGACCTCATCTCGCATTTACTTATATCATTGGTGTCTATACGCACCAAGCCAACTGCCTGTTCGCCCTCCCCTTTTAGAATGTTCTGCAGCCGATGGGTGACATCCCTGACCCGACCACCTGAGAGGCAACATACATCCAGGAGTCATATTTTCGGCCACAGAACCTCCTATCTACTCCCCTTACAATAGAATCCCCTATGACTGTGGCCCTACAAATCTTTTTCCCGCCCTTCTGAACAGCAGTGCCCGTCACAGTGCCATGATCTTGACAACTGCTGCCCTCCCCTGGTGAGCCATCTCCCCTAACAGTATCCAAAACGGTATACCTGTTTTGGAGGGAGATGACTGCAGGAGACAACTGCGCTGCCTCCCTACTCTTTTTCTGCCTTTTGGTCACCCATTCACTATCTCCCTCAGCAATTCTAAGCTGTGGTGTGATCAGTTCACTGAACATGCTATCCACGACTTCCTCAGCATCGCAGATGCTCCACAGTGAGTCCATCCGCAGCTCCAGAGCCGTCATGTGGTCAAACAACAGCTGCAGCTGGGCACACTTCTTGCAAGTGGTAACAGTCAGGAACGTCAGCCATGTTCCTGAGCTCTGGATTAGAGTGGTGTTGGAAAAGCACAGCAGGTCAGGCAGCATCTGAGGAGCAGGAAAAATCAAGCACAGCAGGTCAGGCAGCATCTGAGGAGCAGGAAAAATCGATGTTTCTGGCAAAAGCCCTTCTATTCCTAATGAAGGGCTTTTGCCTGAAACGTTTCCAGCATCTGCAGTCCTTGTTTTTACCTATTTCCTGAGCTCCCACATCAAGCAAGAGGCACATGCCAGTGGTCTAAGGTCCATTCCCATTGTAACCTTAGCTTTATATCAACTAACTAAAACCAAACAATGCACTTAAATGTATGAAAGAAAAAGATAAAATAAAAGCCTCACCTTACAGAGCCTTTTTGTTCTGGTTAGAGGAGGGGGGCGCGGGAGGGAGATACTACACGTGTAGTATCTCAGGTTTAGTCACTGCCTAAATATATACTAAGTCCTTACCTTCCCGGCACCCTCCTGATCTCCACGTCTTCTCCACCCTTGTCTCCTGCTGCTCCTGGATAGGAAAAAAAATGTTGAAGCAGGATAATCAGAGACCACGTTTGATTGATCGGCTGAGACAAAACAGGAACAGGAAGTAGACAAGAAATCAAAAACTCGCAATTTTGCTAACTGAGAAAGTGTTAGTGTTACTTCCAGTGATCAATGAACCTTTAAAAGCAAGGTTTAGTGGTCCTTATCTAATAGAAAGGAGATTGAGTGAGGTGAACTATTTGGGAAGGACTCCAGACAGAGAGAAATCTGTGTTTGTCATTTGAACATGCTAAAAAGATATTTAGATAGGGAAGAAAAGCAGAAGGAGAATGTGTTACTGGTTGCAACACTGGGTGAAGAACCAAGTTCAGAGGATTCTGAATTGGACATTTCTCAAATTAAATTGGACAATGAGGAAGTCATCAAAAGTTGGACTAAGTTATTGAGTTACCTTAGGAAAATCGAAATGACTTGAAAGAGTTATTGCTATCACGTGGGGAGATACGAGGGAATAAGCTAGTTGCCATACTGGAAGAAGGATGTGCAGCCTTGGAGAGAATGCAAAACAGCTTTACCAGGATATTGCCTGAATTGGAGTGTATTAGCTTGCTATAGTGTCAGAGGCTGAGGATGACCTGAAAGAAGTACATAAAATTGAGAGGTACGGATAGGATAGATGGTCAGAGTCTTTTTCCCAGGGTGGAAATGTAAAATTCTAGGGGGCTTGGTTTACTGTGAGAGGGGGAATGTTTAAGTAAGATGTGCAAGGAAGGTTTACTTACACAGAGGGTGGTAGGTGCTTGACATGCATTACCAGTGGGAGTGATAGAAGCAGATACTTTGGACAGATGTGTGAACAGGCAAGAAATAGAGGAATATGAACCATGTGCAGGTAGATGGGATTAGTTTAGAAGGCATCCTGGTCAACACAGCCATGATGAGCCGAAGCACTGTTCCTGTGCTGTATTGTTCTGTGGTCAATTTATGGGAGGTAGTTAAAAATCAGATATCCATGATTTTATTAAATGACAGAGCAGGTTCAAAAGACCAAATGGCCTATTCCTGTTTCTAATTCTTTGTAACCTATTTACTTGAGTTTGAAGATCATTTGTGGGCTGTGAGCATCACTGGCTAAGTCAGCATTTATTGCTTATCTGTAGTTCCCCTTGAGAAGGTGGTAGTGAGCTGCATTCCTTAATCACTTCAGTCTTCAGGGTATAAGTACATCCACATTGCTGTTTAGGAGGGATTCCAGGACATGAATGACAATGAAGGATGGCTTGGAGAGGTACTTGCTTGGCACTGTGGATTGTAGACATACATTTGGAGAGCCTGGGTGAGTTATTGCAATGCATCATAGAGATGTACAGCACGAAAACGGACCCTTTGGTCCAACTCGTCCATGCCGACCAGATATCCCAACTCAATCTAGTCCCACCTACCAGCACGCGGCCCATATCCCTCCAAACCCTTCCTATTCGTATATCCATCCAGATACCTTTTAAATGTTGCAATCATTCTAGTCTCCACCACTTCCTCTGGCAGCTCATTCCATACACTTACCACCCTCTGCGTGAAAAAGTTGCCCCTTAGGTCTCTTTCATATCTTTCCCTTCTCACCCTAAACCTATGCCCTCTAGTCTGGACTCCCCCACCCCAGGGAAGAGACTTTGTCTATTTATCCTATCCATGCCCCTCATGATTTTATAAACCCCTATAAGATCACTCCTTAGCCTCCAATGCTCCAGGGAAAACAGCCCTAGCCTTCAACCCTGGCAACATCCTTGTAAATCTTTTTTGAACCCTTTCAAATTTCACAACATCCTTCTGATAGGAAGGAGACCAGAATTGCACACACTATTCCAACAGTGGCCTAGCCAATGTCCTGTACAGCCACAATATGACCTCCCAACACGTGCTGATGGTATGCATGTGTGATTCAGGGACTAAATATGAAAGATGGTGAATTTGATGGGTGCTAGTCATGCAGACTGTTTTGTCCTGTTTGGTGTCAAATTTCTTTAGTGTTGTCGGAGCTGCAGCCATCCAGGCAAGTGGAGACTGTTCCATCACAGTCCTGATTTGTGCCTTATAGCTAATAGTCGAGTACTGGGAAATCAAGCAGTGAATTACTCACTTCTGATCTGCATTGGTAGCTATCATGTTTATTTGGTTATTGCAGTTCACCTTCTGCTCAATGCTAAACCTTCCATGTTGTTAGTAGGGGATTTTAGCAATGGTAATGCCACTTAATGGGTAGTGGTGACATTGGCTCTTGTTTGTGATTGTCAATGCCTGGCATTTGTGTGGTGTGATTGAAACTTGCTTCTTTAGCCCAAGACTGGCATTAAAACTTCATGACTGGATGATGCTACATGTGAACATGAGTGGTTTCAGTGTTTAAAGAGTAGCAAATGGTGCCAAACATCATGTGACCATCAGTGAACATCCCCACTTCTGACATTATGGTGGGAAAGTTATCAATAAAGTAGCTGAAAATGATTCGGTTTGGACATTACTCTGAGAAATTCTTAGAGATTAATCAACTTGATTCCAGAAGATCACTAACAACCACAGCCTTCTTTCTTTGCACGAAGTATGGCTCTAGCTAATTGAAAATCCTCCCTCGAGTTCCAGTTTTGAGAGTGCTCCTTGATGCCATATGCTATATTCATGTACAGAGTGATCATCCTTGCCTCATCTCTGGAGTTCAGCACTTTTGTCCATGTTTGGACAAAGGCTGTAAATAAGAGTTTTTGGAAATTAAAGTAAGAATCTGACTTTATTATACATATCAATTTATGTTTTTATGTGGCATAAAAAGTTATTTAAATGACTTTATCCCCCCCTGCCCCCGTACTTTTGAATGAAACTTTTGCATAATATATTAAACATTATTGTGTGGATGTAAAATAAAAACACACCTAATTTTTTTTGGAGAAGACCAGGGAGTCCACCCCTTAAATCAGCACTGCACAAACTTCAGCACTGATGTTGGAAACACTCCAGTTTAGGCAGCATCTGCAAAAGTAAAAGAAATAGATATGTTAATTCAAATATTTACTCTGTTTCTTTCTACAAATGCATCATCATTTTCCCTAAAATTATACATATAACAAATTTTCAATTCAGTTTGCCGCAGTATTAAAAGCTTCCCTCATTTTAATTTCAGTTTTTCGAAATAAAGAATTAATTGGATTTCAGATAAATAAAAAAGACATATTAGCATCACTTTTTTAAAAAGTTTTAAGTACACAGTGTGAGCAAAAAAAAACTCTTATTCCTCACTTTATTCTATCAAATCTGCTCTCGTTCCCTATGCATTGTCAAAGGTAAGTGCTGATATCTGTATTTCCTATTGTTGTTAAGATGCTATTTCCTGGCTTCAAAAGGCTTTCTTATTTTGCTACTGTTGCTCTTTAATGTTTTATTTGAGAGAAATTCTTCAGAAGCATTCTAGCCATAGGATGTATGCAGTTTTGTGACATTTGGATGAACTTTACCCAGGATGAACTTTAACCACAGCCATGACTGAATTCATCATAAAGTGCAGTCAAGCAAAGAATGGATTTATTATTTCAATCCTTGAAAGAGTACGTGCATCATCTATTGTTCAAACCTTTTTTCGAACTTGCACTGCATAATGTAGTGCTATGTAAGATGAATGTTCTGAGATCTCATTCTGTGGTGCGCAGGCAGTTGAATGCTGTCCTGGTTTAAAGCATTTCATGCCTATAAAAAGCTGAACACATCACTTTTGAAAGAAGAGAATTAAAGCTTCATGACTAAGCAAAGTAAATTATGATTTAAAAAAATACAGTGAGTTCTGCTTTAGTTTGGTATTGTATGGCCTAGTCAGAAATTCAACCCAGACAAAGCACCATGTACCAGGCATTCAGCCAGTTACTTACTGTCACTGATGTTTGCTAATATTTGTATAATGTATTTTCATGCCTAATGCACAAGTAGTTGCCCATTTTTAAAAGAAGCCTCTTGTGATAATAATTCAGTCTCTTGCGTTAGAAATTATAACTGATCCATATTCACAGCTGCTCATTCTCATCTTTTCTGTTAACTGAGTCTTATCATGACCTTCAAGTCTATCTGGTCAGACCACTTTCTGCTTTCCCTTACCATTGGATTGTTGAAGCTGCTGCTGCTGCTTTTTCCTTGTTTCCTCTTTAACACCCAAGCCAAAAGTCACCAGAGCACTGTTGACCTACCAAGCAGTTCCCTGCCTCTTAAATTCCCTATTCCCAACAATGCAAACTTCTTGCCCACTTCATAGCCTCTTCACTACCTACACTAGAAAAATGTAAAGCCAAATCCTGCAAATTAACATAGCCATAGGCATAAGCATTCAGGATTACATCATTCTCCTAAAAAGGGCTTACTATTCCAGAATAATTCTAGAGTTCAAAAATGACTTTATAGCTCCATTCTTTTCTCCACCTCCTTAATCCTAGCTTCACACTTGGACATGAGAAGCTTGTGAATTTCTTTGCCTTTGAGATGACCATACAGCTACAACTCCTCCTTTACCAGACCTAGAATCATAGACCTCCCTACAGTGTGGAAAGAGACTGTTTGTTTGGTCCTGTCAAGTCTAGATTTACCCTCCTGAGGAGCATCACACCCAGATCCAGCCACCCACTCTATTCCTGTAAACCCACATTGAACAGTGAGAGGAACCTGGAGCATCTGACTAACTTTGCAGACCCTGAGAGAATGTCAAACTTCACACAGACAGTCACCTAAGGTTGGAATCAAACCTGGGTCCTGATGTTGAGGCAGCAGCATACTCCACAGAGTAACTCAAGCCCTACTAACCATGTTTCACTTTGCCATTTTTTTTCCCCCTATTTATCAACCTTTTGAAAACCCTGGTGGATTCTCTAAAACCCCTAATACCTTATTGCTTAAATACCACTTATGGTCTCTATTGCAATTGGCATGATGAAAGTTCCCTTTTCTGAGGGACTGTCACCCTACCATTCAAAATTGCATTGTCTTTTTCCATCACCAAAAATGCACTGGATTTTTGAAAAAACATCTTGCTCATTGACCCCAACCCCAACAACTTATCGCTTCAAGCCCGCCATTCTGACTTCAAATCATTTGAAGGCATTCCTTTGGCTTAAGTAATAAATGTTTGTGATTGAATTATCCCTTTTCACAGTTTTCCTGTTGGGTGAAGTTGCTATAGTCTGACCGGACTATACGGCTGCTTTCTCATTGAAAAGAGGATTGTCATGACTAATGTTTTTTTTCCCCTGCCTTATTAAGAACGTATCAGAATAACTGCTTGAATAACATGAGAACTGCAGAATAACATGAGAAGGCCTGCTCCACCATTCAATAATATCATGGTTGATCTGGTAGTGGCTTTATTTCCACATGCTATTTGCAACCCTCAGCCCTCAAATCCTTTGGTCAAAAATCTATCTAGCACAGTCTTATCAACCCTCTGACAGAAAAGGATACTCATCATCTCCATCTCAAAACGAAGTCAAAAGTCACACAACACCAGGTTTATTTGAAATCACTGCTCCTTCAATAGGTGATGTAAAAAGCAGAGAAGTTATTCTTCTGCACTGCGTAATCTTGCATGTTTCAATAAGATCGAATCTCATTCTCCAAAATTCCAATGGGTATAGATCTAACCTATTCAACCTTTCTTCAGAGGATGACCCATTCGTCCCAGGAATGAATCGTGTGAAGATTCTCTGAACTGTCTTTAAGTAGTTATTACCAATTATTCAGCTTTCTGACAGTGCTCTTTTAATTCCATTCCTATCCAGTGGATGCAGCCAGTATATTACCGTTCCATTTGTCTTAGGGGTCTGTCAATATCATATGCTTGGAGTATCTTATTCTCTCCATCTCACTTCATGTCCCTTAATGGCAAAATGACTGTAGTGTTTGGCTTATTAGTAGGTAGTAGCTCATTTTCTCAGGCATTCAGTTTTGATTTTGTCGTGGCTTCTTCTGCCACTGAAAATTAAGCCTCTTAAGCAATTATTCTAAATAAGATTTATCACATCCACAAGATACCCCAAAGCACTTTGCATCAATATTATCCTTTTAAGGGATGTCACTGTTATACATAGTTTTAATCAACATACTGAGATGTTATAACTCACCTCTAGAGCAAGTAGGACTTGAATTGGCCTTAAAGGTTGGGATCCAAGAGCCATAAGTCAGTATTATATGATTAACTGTCTGATCAGCACGAATTGGGTGAATGATGTGATGGACGTTCCAGCCAATATTTTCCATTTAGCTAAGAAAATGCCAAACTTTTCTTGGCACCATTTATTATCTGCTTGAACAACTAGTTTATCATCTATCCTGAAATATGTCATCCTCTATAATGCAGCATTCCTAAAATTCTTAAGTGCCAGCATGTGTTATATATTCAAAGGCTTGAGAGGGGTTTGAACCTGTTTTAATATTTTTACTAAGGCAAGAATGATTTGAGGTCCATGAATGATTGCCAGTATCTTGCAATTGACTGTAAAATTAATTATTGTTTGAATGGAATTCAATCTAGCAAATCTCCTTCAAAGTTCAGAGTGTATAAAGTGAAACTAAAAGTCTAATTAATTGTAGGGACAAGCCTTGTAGAATTGCACGAATAACAGGCTTTTAGTCAACATTTTTGGATCGGAACTGAACTAAACAACTTTGTTAATTTTGGAACCAAAGCTTTTTTCACCAGCTACATGGCATGAGAATGATCAAATGATCCACCTTTGCTTCAATGAATGTAGTTCCAATAATGTCAAGGAACTGAAGTGCTAAACTTTTGCTTCTTTAAATCGATCTTTCTGGTGAAGCTTTTGCATCTAATATTTCCTTCCAGTGCACAGTGAAAACTTTTATTTACCTGTATTCCTCAGAAGTGTTAAAGATGGTACAAATGTGAATTATTGGGCTGAGAGTTTATTATCTAACTTGGGAATTCCACTTGAATTGTTCAAGATGTATTTGTTACTGGCAAGGCAAGCATATATTCCCTGTTCAAAAGGAAAGTTTCAATGCCAGCTCTAATGGGTAGAAATATTGTGATATGATGTAAGTGTTTAGAGCATAGGAAATGCAAACTCAATATTGATTTTGTATGGGTAGAAACAAAAACTGCAGATGCTGGAAACCAGATTCTGGATTAGTGGTGCTGGAAGAGCACAGCAGTTCAGGCAGCATCCGAGGAGCAGTAAAATCGACGTTTCGGGCAAAAGCCCTTCATCAGGAATGAAGGGCTTCCTGATGAAGAGCTTTTGCCTGAAACGTCGATTTTACTGCTCCTCGGATGCTGCCTGAACTGCTGTGCTTTTCCAGCACCACTAATCCAGAAATTGATTTTGTATGATAAGGACTCCAGAAAAACTAAGTACAGTCCTTACATGAAGGAGAACTTGATGCTAGGAAATGACTTAATAGTACAGTCAGACTTTCACTTTCTATTTAAAATCATACAGTCTGTCCTTATGGAAACTGCCAATGTAAACTTATGCTATAATTGCAACCTTCTGCACTGGTACCACATTCAATTGGGACAGGGATTTGACTAAATTAATCAATTCTTGTAAATATGGAAATGAAATCAGATTTCTGCAGATGCTGGAAATCTCAATTGAGATAAAATATAAAATGATGGAAATACTCAGCAAGTCAGGCAGCCTTTGTGCAAAGAAGTAGTTAATGTTTCAGGTTGCTGACCATTGTGAGTTCGCTGAAGTTTGCTAACTTAAAACAATTTCATTTGAGGCAATACAGAGAAGGTTTACTTGGGTAATCCCTGCTATGGAGTGATAGTCTGATGAGCAAAGCATAAACAGTTTGGATCTCTACTGGAACTTAGAATGAGAGTTGATTGAGATGAGGAGGATTTTCTTCTCTGAAGGTTTAGAATCTTTGGAACTCCTTGCTACAGAGAGCTGTAGGGCAGAGTCACTGTTTATATTTCAGACAATAGATTCTTGCATCTTCTGACTCTTCAAGTGCTTATCAAGTAACTTTTAAAGATTGTGAAGTTTCTCTCCTCAACTACCCTCAAAGGCATTTCAGATTCCCATCATGCACTGGACATAAGATTTTCCTCGGGTCCCTTCTAAACTTCTTTGAAGTTATTTAAAACTTTAAATAGTCTTTAAGCTTTAAAGTTATACTTCCTTGTTATTGATGCTTTGACTAAGGGGGACAACTGCTGGATAGGTTAGAATCAGCATGGATTTATGAAGAGGAAATCATGCTGGACTAATCTTCTGGAATTTCTTTGAGGATGTAACTCTGAAGATGGACGAGGGAGATCCAGTTGATGTAGTGTACCTGGACTTTCAGAAAGCTTTTGATAAAGTCCCACATAGGAGGTTGGTGAGCAAAATTAGGGCGCATGGTATTGGGGGCAAAGTACTAACTTGGATTGAAAGTTGGTTGGCTGATAGGAAAGAAAGAGTAATGATAAACGGCTCCATTTCGGAATGGCAGGCAGTGACCAGTGGGGTACCGCAGGGATCAGTGCTGGGACCGCAGCTTTTTACAATATATATTAATGATAAAGAAGATGGTATTAGTAATAACGTTAGCAAATTTGCTAATGATGCTAAGCTGGGTGACAAGGTGAAATGTGAGGAGAATGTTAGGAGATTACAGGATGACCTGGACAGGTTAGGCGAGTGGTCAGATGCATGGCAGATGCAGTTTAATGTGGATAAATATATGGTTATCCAGTTTGGTGGCAAGAACAGGAAGGCAGATTACTACCTAAATGGAATCAATTTAGGTAAAGGGGCAGTACAGAGAGATCTGGGTGTTCTTGTACACCAGTCAATGAAGGTAAGCATGCAGGTACAGCAGGTAGTGAAGGCGGCTAATAGCATGCTGGCCTTCATAACAAGAGGGATTGAGTTTAGAAGCAAAGAGGTTCTTCTGCAGCTTTACAGGGCCCTGGTGAGACCACACCTGGAGTACTGTGTGCAGTTCTGGTCTCCAAATTTGAGGAAAGACATTCTGGCTATTGAGGGAGTGCAGCATAGGTTCATGAGGTCAGTTCCTGGAATGGACTACCTTACCCTGAAAGACTGGAGCGACTGGGCTTGTATACCCTTGAGTTTAGAAGACTGAGAGGGGATCTGATTGAGACATAAGATTATTGAAGGATTGGACACTCTGGAGGCAGGAAACATGTTTCCGCTGATGGATGAGTCCCGAAACAGAGGACACAGCTTAAAAATACGGGGTTGACCATATAGGACAGAGAGGAGAAGAGACTTCTTCACCCAGAGAATGATGGGTGTGTGGAATACTCTGCCCCAGAGGACAGTGGAGGCCCAGTCTCTAGATTCATTTAAGAAAAAGAGTTGGATAGAGCTCTGAAGGATAGTGGAATCAAGGGTTATGGAGATAAGGCAGGAACAGGATACTGATTAAGGATGATCAGCCATGATCATATTGAATGGTGGTGCAGGCTTGAAGGGCAGAATGGCCTACTCTTGCACCTATTGTCTAAATTAACCTGGATCCCATTAGTTTTTACCTTTATCAACTTCCCATGTGGGATCTTGCTGAAATCCATATCAAGTACATTAACTGCCCTAACTTGATCCATACGATTAGTCACCTTCTCAAAAGACTTGCTAGATTTGTTGGGCATGACCTGTGACAAAGCTATGCTGACTATGCATGGTCAAACGCTGCCTGTCGAAATGGGGAATCAAGGGTTAAGAGGTAAGAAAAAGAAAGTGGACATAAGGAATCAATCATTATCCTATTAAATGGAGAGCAGACGTGAGGGGGCTGAATAGCAATCTCTTGTTTCTATTTATGGTCTTTATGCTCTTTAAGTTTTCAACCCAAGTTATTTGCTTTCCTGCTTCATAGGCACAGGGTTAGCCAGCATCAATGGTATACAATAATGTAATTGTCAACGTCAATGTAGCATTTGGTCTTAATTATGCAGTGTGACTGAATAATATTTTAAACAATTGGATAATTGAACTCTGCAATGAAGCATTGAATAGAAAATACCACTTAAGACTGATAAACATGCTGTATTCCACAGCATCCAGTGAAAAGTGATGCACACTCTAATATGTCCTTCTCATCATACAGTTCAGCAATTTCAGTAGACAGACACCGCAAAAGAAAGTTGATGGAAAGTTCATCTGTGAGCAAGTATTTGAAGATAAATGTAAGTAAGATCGTAATAATTACTGGACACTTTGTCCATGAAAAAAATTATTCAACAGTACTTACTCATGCACCAATTGTTTTCCATGTATTGTGACCAAATATATAATTTTGTTCTGACTTCAAAAAAAAAGACTCAGTTCCCCAAAAATATTGAAACAGTGTCTAGTGAACAGAAGGAATTGAGGAAATCAGTATTCTTAAGGGAATAGTGTTGGAGAAACTGATGAGATGAATGGCTGATAAATCCCCAGGACCCACTTGTCAACATGTTACATAAGGAAGTACCCACTGAAAGAGTGATTCGGCAATCATCTTTCAAGTTTGTATATACTCTGGAATAATTCTTATGGATTACAGGGTAGGTAATGTCATCTCACTATTTTTAAAATGTAGGCAGAAAGGAAATGGGATTTATAGACCAGTTAACTTGACATCAGTAGTGGGGAAAATCCATTTAATAGTAAAGTGTTTGATAAATAGTGACAGGATTGGACAGTCAGCATGGATTTATGAAAGGGAAATAATGCTTGACAGATCTATTGGAATATTTTCAGAATATAGCTCGTAGAGCTAATAACAGGGAGTCAGTTGATATGGTTTACTTGGACCTTCAGAAGGCATTGATAAGGTCTGACGCAAGAGATTAACATCTACCGTTAAAACATGTGGGATTCGGTTTATGTACTGACATAGAAAACAGGAAACAAAGGAGTAGGAATAAACGCCTGTTTTACTGAGTGACAAGCAATGACAAGTGAGTACCACAAATTATGTTTGTGCTTGGGCCCAGCTTTTAATATTATATATTAATTATTTAGGTAAGGAAATTGTAGATGTCCTAATGCTGGATGGGAGGGTGAGCTGTGAGGAGGATGTAGAGATACTTCACTGTGATCTAGACAAGTTGAATAAGTGGGCAAATGTATGGTAGTTGAAGATGAATATCAAGTTATACACTTTGGTAGCAAAAACTGGCAGTTTTTGGGATGACAAGACGGTCATAAGGAGAGAGACTGGATTGGTTAAGAATATATTGTTCTAAATTACAAGGAATGAGGGAGGATCTCAGAAAGCTATAAAAATTCCAACAGATTGAGACAAGATAAATACAGGAAGCAACTTCCCAGTGACCAGGGACTCCAGAACTGGAGGTCACAGGCTAAGGATATGGGGTAGGCCATTTAGTTCTGAGTTAGGGAGAAATTTCTTTACCCAGGCAGTGGTGACCCTGTGGACTTCTGTGGCAGTGGTTGAGGCCTAAACATTCAATATTTTTAAAAAAAAAAAAATAGTTCAGATGTCAGTGGTTAGCACCGCTGCCTCACATTGCCAGGGACAGGTGTTTGATTCCACCCTTAGGTGAATGTCTGTGTGGAGTTTGCACATTTTCCCAGTATCTGCATGGTTTCTTCCTGGTGTTCTGGTTTCCTCCCACAATCCAAAAGGTGTGCAGGTAGATGGATTGGCCATGCTAAATTGCCCGTAGTGTCCAGGGATGCGCAGCTGAAATGGATTAGCCATGGGATGTACAGAGCTACAGCGTAGGGATTGGGTCAGAATGGGATGTTCTTTGGAGGATCAGCGTGGACTCGATGGATCAAATGAGCTACCTCCACACTGTAGGGATTCTATGATCCTAAATAGTTACAGGGGCCAAAAAAAGGGATTGAAGGCTATGGGGAGAAAGCTGGAACAGGATGAGATAGACAGATGATCAGCTATGAGCATAGTGTATGTCAGCGAGAGCATAGTGCACCAAATTAAGAACAAAGAATAATACAGCACAGGAACAGGTCCTTCAGCCTTCCAAGCCTGTGCCGACACATTTTGGCCTTCCATATTAAAACTGTCTTCACTTACAGGATCTGTGTCCCTCTATTCCCTTCCTCTTTATGTATTCATCTAGGTGTATCTTGAATGCTGCTATTGTGTCTGCTTCCATCACCACCTCTGTCAGCACATTTCAAGCACTTGCCACTGTGTGGAAAAAGTTGCTTTGGACATCTTATAAACCTTCCACCACCCCCCCTGCAAACCCCAACCCCTTTGCACCATGAACCTGGTCCCCTGGTAATTGAGCCCTACACCCTAACTTGCCATTCACAATCTTAGAAATTTCTATCAAGCCACACCTCAACTTCCTGCATTCCAGTGAAAACAAACCTAGTCTAGCCAACCTTTCTTCATTGATAAAATTCCTCATACCAGGAAACATCTTGGTATACCTTACCGGTATCCTCTCCAAAGCATCCATATCCTTCTGGTGGTGTGGTGACCAGAATTGTACATGGCTCAGTGGTTAGCACTGCTGCCTCACAGTGCTAAAGATCTGGGTTCGATTCCAGCCTCTGGTGACTGTGTGGAGTTTGCACATTTTCCCCATGTCTGTATGTGTTTCCTCCGGGTTTCTCCTCCAATCCAAAGATGTGCAGGTTAGGTGAATTGGCTATACTAAATTGCCTATAATGTTCAGGGATGTATTGGTTAGGTGCATTAATCAGGGGTAAATAGGGTAGGGGAATGGGTTTGCGTGGGTTCTTCTTTGGAGGGTTGGTGTGGATTTGTTGAGCAAAATGACCTGTTTCCATACTGTAGGGATTCTATGATATTTTTTGAATATTCCAAGCATGTCCAAACTAAAGTTCTGTAAAGCTGCAACATAACTTTTCCATCCTTCTATTCCATGCCCCTTCCAATGAAGGGGCAAGAATGCCATAGCTATTTTTTACTACCTTATCTATCTGCACTGACACCATCTGTGGACTTGCACACACACAACCATCTGCACATAGATATTCTTAAGGGTTCTGCCATTCACTGTATAATTTCCACCTGTACTTGACCTTCCAAAGTGCCAGTAAACTCCAGCCATTTTTCTGCCTATGCCTCCAACTGATCTAAGTCCTTTTGTATCCTCTGGCAATTCTCACCAATCTTTGTATCATCTGCAAGCTTTCTAATTAGATCAGCTGTGTATTCCTCCAGATCATTTATGTAGACCATGAACAGCCAAGGTCCCACCACTGATCCCTGTGACTAGTGGTGTTCCACAACGCTCCATTCCCAAAAGCATTCTTCCATTACTACCTTTGGTCTCCTATGACTGAGCCAGTTCTGTATCCACCTTGCCAACTCACCCCTGATACCATGTGACTTCACTTGTTGTACAGTCTGCCATGAGGGACCTTGTCAAAGGCTTTACTGAAGTCCATGTCCATGTAGACAACATCAACCACTTTTTCCCTTAATCATCTCAAAAAACTTGATAGAGTCAGCAAGGCATGATGTCCCTCACATTAAACCATGCTAATACGTCAATTTTCTTCTAAATGCATATAGATCTTTTCTGTAAGAATGTTTTCCAATAAATTTCCTTACCACCAACGTGAGGATCACAGGCCTGTAATATCCAACTTATCCCTGTTACCCTTCTTAAACAATGGGATAACATGGGCTATTCTCCAGTTCTCTGGGACTTCACCGTGGCCAATGAGGAGATCTGTCAATGCTCCAGCCATTTGTTCTCTTTCCTCCCTCAATATTTTGGGATAGATCCCATCAGGACCCAGGGACTTAATATTTAAGATGCACAACACCTCTTCCTTTTTAATAGCAATTTGGCTTAGCAATTCAACACTCCCTTCCCTGAGAACACCTTCCACCAATTCCTTCTCTTTGGTAAATACTGACAAAGTATTTGTTTAGGATCTTACTTCCCTCTTCTGGTTCCACACATAGGTTCCCTCCTTTGCCCTCGAGGGGGTTGACCCTTTCCATGACTACACTCTTGCTTATAAATAAAAAGCATTGGAATTCTCCTCAATCCTGTTTGCTAATGACCTTTAATGGCCCATTTTAGCCCATCTAATTCCTTGATTAAGTTTTTCCTATGTACTTCAAGGGCTTCATCAATTCCTATCCTCCTAGACTTACATATGCTTCCTTTTTGACAAAGGTCATAATGTCCCTGGTCGTCCAAGGTTCATTAACATGCCATACCTATCCTTGATTCTCATAGGGACATGCGAGTCCTGAACGTCAATTAATTGCCATTTGAAATACACCCACAAGTCCAATGTGGATTTACCCTCAAACAACCGTCTCCAACCAACATGCTCCAGTTCCTGCCTAATATCATTGTAATTCACCTTCCCCAAAGTTTAACACCTTCACCCAGAGACTGTTGTTATCCCTATCACTACTCACAAAGTGTTCCCCCACTGAAACCTCACTAACCTGGGTGGTTCATTTCCCAAAACCAGGTGTGGTATAACCCCTTCCCTGGTTGGACGGCGTTAAGAAACCGTCCTGAATGGTCAGAGATATACAGCATGGAAACAGACCCTTCATATCCCTCCAAACCCTTCCTATTCATATACCCATCCAAATGCCTCTTAAATGTTAACTATGCGCCATCCAAGTCCCTACCACCAAGTGAGTCCCAGACAATATAAGGGGAAGTTAAAAAGTCACCCACCCTGCTGTTTTTATTTCTTTCCAAAATCTGTGTACATATTCTCTCCTATATCTCCTGCTGGCTGTTGGGTGGCCTGTAGTATACACCCAGCATTGAGTTCACATTTCCAATCCCAGAGTTCTACCCATATTGCCTTGCTGCACAAGTCCTCTAATATATCCTCCCTCAGTACAGCTGAGGGATACTCCTTTATGAAAAAGGGAATTCCCCCACCCCTTTTACATCTCCTTCTATCGCACCTGGAACATCTAAATCCTGGGATATTCAGATGCCAGTCCTGTCCCTTTTTCAGCCCAGTCCCTGTAATTGCCGTAATGTCATAGTTCCAAGTACTAACCGAAAGCTCTGAATTTATCTACCTTGCCTATTATACTTCTCGCATTGAAATACATGGATTTCAGAACACCAGCCCTGCTCTTTTCAGCAGTGTTTCCTGCTTGTTCTTGTTCTGTCATGTTTGCCTTGGTTTCTCCCTTTCTCAATTTCTGCATCCACTGCTGTACTCCTGCTTCCCATCCCCCTGCCACACTAGTTCAAACCCTCCCCAGTCACTTTACCAAGTACCCCCCTTAATTTCTATGTACAAACCAATCCTGGAATGGTGACTAACATGGGCAACTGACAACACTGGCTTCCACCTACACTCAGCTATTTTCCCAGCACTGTGAAGCTGATTGTTATCTCTCTCAGCAGCAGAAATAATGACCTGTGAACAATCCTGTGAGACCTTTCTATGTAAATCTTTTTGGAGTTTCTTGGAAATTACTTTTAGGTTTCAATGCCTTTTTTCTCCAAATTGAGGTAATTATTAGATGATATTTTAATTTTAAGAACTAAGTTGCATTAGCCTTGGGATTAGGTATTTAAAAATCAGCAAATTTCACTTAGTTTGTATAGTTCAATATGGATAACTTCCATTCTAGTTGTATTTTAAATTTTTATCTTTGCACAAATATAGATTAATGATTGAAGATCAATAGTTTATTTTAAAAGGGAACTTTTGCAGTTAACCTTCCTCCTATTTAAAAAGGGAGGTGAAAAATGGGTAGTTACAGGTGGATTGTCTATTGATGGAAAATTGTTGTCAGCTATTAAAGGAAGTAATAGAAGCAATTTGGAAAATCAATCTAATCAAACAGTCAGCATGGCTTCATAGAGAAATTATGTCTAATTTATTAGAGTTTTTCAAGAAAGCCTCTGGTTTCCATATATTTACTCAATGTTTGGACTTCCAGAAGACATTTGACAAAGTAGCTCATAAAAAGATTAGGTCTGAGAATTGGCTAATGGGCAGGAAACAGTGAATGGGGTTGGTGACCTGTGATCAGTGGGGTCACAGAAGAATCAGTACAATATATTGTATATATTGTTTACAATATATTTCTGACTTAGGAAGGAAGCGAATGTACTGTGGCTAAATTTGCAAACACAAATAGGTGCAGAGCTAAGTTGTGAAGGGGTACAAACAGTTTACAGAGGGGCATCGATAGGTTAAGTAAGTGGGCTAAAGGTTGGCAAATGGAGTATGGTGTAGGGAAAACGCGAGTTCAATTTTGAGGGAGAACAATGTTATTTAAAATGGAGAAGAAAACTGCAGCTCAAAAGGGACTTAGGGGTTATATGCGCGAAATACAAAGCAAGTGCACAGGTGCAGCAGGTAGTTAGGAAGGCTAAATGTTAGCCCTTGGATCAAGGGCATTGGATTATAGAAGTATGGAAGTGTTACTACAGCTGTACAAGGTGCTGGTGAGACCACATCTGAAAAGAGCAGTTTTTGACTCCTTTAAAGTAAAAATATTTTATTGGAGGCAGTTCCAGGAAAGTTAATTGGGATGATTCCCACTATGGAGGGATTGTCATATGAGTAAACAGGTTGGGACTGTGCTCATTGACATTAAGAAAAA
>NC_057749.1:365250-399147 GCF_004010195.1 Chiloscyllium plagiosum
TGTAAACAGGGCTGTTACATCAACCAACATTAACCTGGCAAAGAAAACACTGACCTCATTATTAGAAGGCTTTTTCCTTACCACCATGTTAGCAAACCTCCAGAGTCTTCCAGTACCTCACTCATGACTATCGATGATACAAATATCTCAGCAAGGGGCGAAGCAATCACTTCTCTAGCTTCCCACAAAGTTCAAGGGTACACCTTATTGGGTTCTGGGGATCATTTCACCTTTATGCATTTTAAGATGACCAGCACCTCCTTTTCTATAATATGCACACTTTAAGATATTACTATTTATTCCCCCTTATTTTTCTTATATCTTTCACCACAGTAAATACTGATGCAAAATACTCATTTAGTATCTCCCCATCCCCTGCGATTCCACAGTTGGCGTGGCTGATCTTTAAGGGCTCTGTTCTCTCCCTGGTTACTCTTTTGCTCTTAATGCATTTGTAGAATCCATCTGGATTCTCCCAAACTCTTTTTTGCCAAAGGTATCTCATGTCCCTTTTTGCCCACCTGATTTCCCTCTTAAGCATACTTCTATTGCCCTTATACTGTTCTCGGGATTCGCTTGATCCCTGCCGTCTCTACCTGACATATGCTTCCTTTTTTCCCCTTGTTAAGAACCTCAATTTTTCCAGTTATCCAGCATTCCCCATAGCGATCAGCCTTAATCTTCACCCTAACAGGAATGTCTCTGGACTCCCGTTATTTCTTTTCAGAAGGCTTCCCATTTTCCAGTCATCCCTTTACCAGCTAATATCCGCCCCAATCAATTTTTGAAAATTCTTGCCTAATACCATCAAAATTGGCCTTCCTCCAAATTTTAAACTTGAACTTTTGGATCAAGTCTATCCTTTCCATCACTATTTTAAAACTAATATAACTATGACCACTGGCCCCAGAGTGCTCTCCCACTTACACTGCAGTCACTTGCCCTGCCTTATTTTCCAAGAGAAGGTCAGGTTTTGCTCAGACTTTAGTAGGTACATCCACATACGGAATCAGAAAATTTTCTTGTACACACTTAATAAATTCCTCTCCATCCAAGCCCATAACACTATGGCAGTCCCAGTCTATGTTTGGAAAGATAATTATCATTATCACCCTATTATTCTTACATAATAAAGAATGCAGGGAAGTACTATGAATGAGATGTTTAATGTATCTTACACCATAAAGACCGATACAAAATATCTAACTCCTCTGCCCTTTCCTTGTTCCCCATAACTATCTCCCCATACTTACTTTCTAAGGGGCCTACGTTTGCTTTGACCGTCTCCTGATTTTTATACGCTTAAAGAAACTCTTAAGAGTCATAGAAATGTACAGCATGGAAACAGACCCTTCAGTCCAACCAGTCCATGCCGACCAGATATCCAAACCCAATCCAGTCCCACCTGCCAGCACCCGGCCCATATCCCTCCAAACCCTTCCTATTCATATACCCCTCCAAATGCCTCTTACATTGTACCAGCCTCCACCACATCCTCTGGCAGCTCATTCCATACACGTGAAAAAGCTGCCTCTTATATATCTTTTCCCTCTCACCCTAAACCAATGCCCTCTAGTTCTGGACTCCCCGACCTCAAGGAAGAGACTTTACCTATTTACCCTATCCATGCCCCTCATAATTTTGTAAACATCTATAAACCTCAGCCTCCGATGTTCCAGGGAAAACTGCCCCAGCCTGTTCAGCCTCTCCCTATAGCTTAAATCCTCCAACCCTGGCAACATCCTTGTAAATCTTTTCTGAACCCTTTCAAGTTTCACAACATCTTTCCGATAGGAAAGAGACCAGAATTGTACGCAATATTCTAACAGTGGCCTAACCAATGTCCTGTACAGCCGCTACATGACCTCCCAACCAGTGTACTCAATACTCTGACCAATAAAAGGAAAGGATACCAAACGCCTTCTTCACTATCTTATCTACCTGCAACTTCACTTTCAAGAAGCTATGAACCTGCACTCCAAGGTCTCTTTGTTCAGCAACACTCCCTAGGACCTTACCATTAAGTGTTTAAGTCCTGCTAAGATTTGCTTTCCCAAAATGCAGCACCTCACATTTATCTGAATTAAACTCCATCTGCCATTTCTCAGCCCATCTGATCAAGATCCTGTTGTAATCTGAGGTAAGCCTCTTCGCTGTCCACGACACCTCCAACTTTGGTGTCATCTGCAAACTTACTAACTGTACCTCTTATCCTCGCATTCAAATCATGTAAATGACAAAAAGTAGCGGACCCAGCACCAATCATTGTGGCACTCCGCTGGTCACAGGCCTCCAGTCTGAAAAACAACCTCCCCACCATCACCCTCTTCTTCTACCTTTGAGCCAGTTCTGTATCCAAATGGCTAGTTCTCCATGTATTCCGTGAGATCTAACCTTGCTAATCAGTCTCCCATGGGGAACCTTGTCGAACTGTTGTCAGTTTTTATATTCCTCATTAGTTTGCCCTCAGTTTATTTTCTCTCTTTTTATTATCTTTGTAGTTCTCCTTTGCTTGATTCTGATTTTAAATCAACCCCACCGCCCCTGTGGCCCAACATTTCAACTCCCCCTCCCACCCTGGGGGGAGTCTAGAACTACAGGGCATAGGGTTTATGGTGAGAGGAGAAAGATATAAAAAGGACCTATGGGGCAACTTATTCACGCAGAGGGTGGTACATGTATGAACTGACCTGCCAGAGGAAATGGTGGTACAATTGCACATTTAAAAGGCATCTGGATGGGTATGTGAATAGGAAGGATTTGGAGGGATATGGGCTGGGTGCTGGCGGTGGGACTAGATTGGGTTGGGATATCTGGTCGGCATGGATGGGTTGGATCAAAGGGTCTGTTTCCGTGCTGTACGTCTCAATGACTCAGCCGAGGACATGCAGGTCCTGGGCCTCCTCCACCGCCACTCCCTTACCACCCGATGCCTGGAGGAAGAACGCCTCATCTTCCGCCTCGGAACACTTCAACCCCATGGCATCAATGTGGATTTCACCAGTTTCCTAATTTCGCCTTGCCCCACCTCACCCCATCTCCAGCCTTCCAGCTCAACACCGCCCTCATGACCTGTCCTACCTGCCTATCTTCCTTTCCACCTATCCACTCCACTCTCCTCTCTGACCTATCACCTCCCCACCCCCATTCACCTATTGTATTCTTGGCTACTTTCTCCCCATCCCCCCCCTCCTTTATCTGGTTTCCAGCATCTGCAGTCCTTGTTTTTACCTACCTGATTCTGATTTTATGCCAGTCTTTGTGGCTATGACTGACTTTTACCTCATCTGCTTTTTTGTTCAACTTTATACTCTCCTTAGCTTCCTTGATTAGCCATGGTTGATTTATTCCTCTCTCAGAATCTTTCCTCTGCGCTGGGATATATTTTACTGACAGTAATGAATTACCTCCTCAAAATGTCTACCACTGCTTGCTTATCATCATTACTGCTAACCTATCTGCCCAATCCACTTTAGCTAACTCTATCTTCATTCCATTCTTGACTTAAGTAGTTATTTCCAACCCACATTTCTCAAACTGATTAAATTGTTAGTAATCATGTTATGATTACTACTTCCTAGGGGATCTTCTAATCACAGTTAATTTGTTAAATCTGCCTCATTAGCCATTACCAGATCCAAGATAGTCAGCCAGGGAGCAGGCTACCTGACATATGCTCTCAGAAACCATCCCTAATGAACTCTATGAATCTATTTTCATAGCTACTGTTTCTAACTTTATTGGCATGACCAATGTGAAGATTAAAGACACCCATAATTATTACTCTCTTCTTTTTGCATGATATTATTATTTGTTAACAGACAGCCTTTTCTACTGTGTGGCTACTGTTTGGGGGTCTATATACGACTCCTACCAGTGTTTCTATTTACCTTCCACTTCTTCACCTCCCCAAATAGATTCAAACCTTATCTGAGCCTATGTCATTTCTTACAATTGTCTACCTATCTATGCCATCATAAGTTTTTTAAAAATTCACAACATCACGTTATAGTCCAAAAGGTTTATTTAGAAGTACTAGCTTTCGGAGCGCTGGTCTTTCCAAAAGCTAATACTTCCAAATAAACCTGTTGGATTATAACCTGGTGTTGTGTGACTTTTAACTTTGTACACCACAGTCCAACACCAGCACCTCCACATCATGGTCATCATAACTTTATACCTCTCAATCACATTCCTCTCTCAGTCTCTTCCTGTCTAAGGAAAACAATTTCTTTGCATCCTCTCCCATACATCTAATCCTTCTTATGATGTGGATTCCTCACATTATATCTATAAACCTGGATATGTTACACTCAGTTTTTCATCTAGATATTTCCTATAATCAACCTGTTCAGAGTTGTCATTACTAATTTCTGGACCAGGTGGGACTCGAGCCCTGCTTCCGAGGTAGAGAGTAGTGCCACAGGAGTCTTCAGCTGCTTTATCTAAGTCATTAAAATACGTTGTAAGTATCCAATGCCCCAGCTTTGATCCTTAACCACCTGCCAATTTTCACATTTTATTTACCACTAATTTATATCCTATCAGTGAACCAACACTCTTATAAACATTACCCCAAACTTTGTGTGGGCACCTCATTGAATCTGTTTTTGGAAATCCATGTCAACTACAGCCACTGGTTCCCCTTTATCTATCCTACTAGGTACTTACTCAGAAGATTTGTTACCAGATATTTTAAAAATAAAGTGCTAAAATTACCTGACCACAGAATAAGTTTCTGAATGCATTGAAATTTCCTTAATAATAGATTGCAGAAGTTTCCCAATGACTTTATCTACAGTCCCTTGTTTGCTCTAACCTTCATTTTCTGAATAACGGTGTTACATTCACTAACTTGCAATTCATTGCAATAATTCTAAAATCCAAGGAATTTTGGATTCACATATGGTTTAGAACTCAAAGACATGGGTCATCAGGTTCTGGATTTTTTTTTAAAAAACATTTACTATATTTACAAAGAATGTCAATCACTCAATGGAGAGTACTCCATTACAGATAGTTAAAAATCACAACACCAGGTTATAGTCTAACAGGTTTAATTGGAAGCACAATAGCTTTCGGAGCGATGCTCCTTCATCAGGTGATAGTGGCTATTGCCTGATGAAGGAGCGTCGCTCCGAAAGCTAGTGTGCTTCCAATTAAACCTGTTGGACTATAACCTGGTGTTGAGAGATTTTTAGCTTTGTACACCCCAGTCCAGCACCGGCATCTCCAAATCACCATTACAGATAGTTTTCCTACAATGCGCATTTATTAAACATGATTTGGCTATAACACAATTTGTGAAGTGTGGACTTTTTTTAATACAAAGTGAACTTCCATCTGCTATTACACAATTCTATCCCTGGCACTACCAGAACAGTAAAACCCAGCTTCAGGATCTTCTGTCTGCAAAATACAAATTCAGTGTGTACAGCTAAAACAGGAATGCATTAACTCTGTAAGCCTTGAAACTTAACTTGAAACTGGGAATTGTAGTCTACATTTAGGAGGAACTTTATTTCAAACTGGGGGAGAATCTAGAGGAGGACTGGACTTCCCATGTCGGCATTCATGTGGTGAAGAGCTTCATGAAAGGGACAGTATTGTAGTCTGAGAGTTAAAGTTAAAGTGTTGAATTTACTGTATTATTTCATTAAAATATGATTTAAAGATATGTTGGACTAACTACTACTGCTTCGAGTTCTCCTGATATTTTTGGCAGTTTGCCATAAGACCCATTATTTATGTTGAGAGATTTTCTATAACACTTGTGTTGCATGGGAACGGAACTACCGCATTATAGCAGAACTACCTGTAGTGTTTCTGCATCATATCGTATACTTCCAAACAAGGTTGTGCTTACTTATCAATATTTTAAAACTAATTACAGGAATTTTAATAACTGCGAGTTAACAATCCACTATCGAGTGCAACACACTTCAATTGAAGAGGTGAACAACATTACCTACCAATCTTTATATAACACCAAAGTGGTAATGAAGTGCAACAATCACAGTCTGTGCTTATCGTTATGACAGCCTAAGACTCACGATAATATTACCATACCTTCCACAATGAACACTTGAACACATTAGACAGACCCATGGACTTTTGTTGGAGCGACAAACTGCAAAATAAAAAGAAGATAATTTGTTTTACTTTCAGAAATAAATATCTTCAATGGTTTTACTTCTTCTGGCAAAAGAAAAAAGTCCTGGTCTATTGCATGGCAATAGCAGGGTTATCATATTATAAAAATTCAAAGTTTCCTTTTCCTTACAACTGCTGTAAGTATGTGTTGTTCAAGCTGTGGTAAAGAAATTTGGAAATTGTAGCACTGAATTCAGACAATTGCAGCAGTTCATGTTGTATAGAGTCTGAAAATCACTTTTAAGGAAACATTTTGCCAAGACATCAAATTACTGAACTTCACAAAGTTGTGGATCAAACCAAACCCCCTCAAAATGTATTAAGAAGATATCCTTGACCCGAATTTTTTCTTATTTTTAGGATTAGTAAGGTGCTGCGTTCCAGATGCAATTCGATTGGTCAGACTATTCGACTTTAAGCAAAACACACTTTATTTTAACACCAATGTAAAAGTACAGAGAAAATAAAAATAAGAACTGACACAACTATCAAAATGTTCAACAAAGTAATAGATATATTAACTGCTAATTAATTGTTCCAATATAGTAACATTCCATAAACACATCCTTGGCAAAGATAAATTCAATGAAATAGATTGTCTCACATGTGATTCTGGCAGCAGGAAGAGAACTCCAGCTTTTAGCTGTAACCGAGATGGGAATAAAAGCTTTCACATCCAGCTTCAAGACCTCTGCAACTGCAGAAAGCTAAAACTAAACACCCTGAATTAAAAAACTGAGAGACCTGCAGGTGTTGTAAATCAGAAACAAAAACACAAACTGCTGGAAAAGCTCAGCAAATCTAGCAGCATCTGTGGAGAGAAAGCACAGTTAACATTTCAGATCTGGTGACTCTTCTTCAGAATGCTGATGCTGAGCTTGCCCAGCAATTTGTAATTTACAGCATCCGCAGTTCTTTTGGTTCTTATTTAGTATTTAACTCACTGCCACTTTTCTTCTGTTCACATTGAATAAGTTCTGCTTCTGTCTCCGATGGAGTTTCCATTCTAATCTTTTTTCTCGTTCACCATCATAAATTTGACTGTCACTCTGGGTGTTCAACAAGGTATTAGCTAAAACTCATTTGTATAGCCACATCACATTCCTTAAATGACTGCCTCCAGCTCAAATTCACCTCACATTCATCCTTCCTTCTTTGAATTCACCCAGGATCGTAGGTATCTTCACGATGTTCAATGTTCCACTGACAGCTGCTCTCGCTCCATCTCAAGATCCACACTCAGTGCCATACATCATCATAAGCATGCTAAAAATCCTGGCTCTGTGGGAGCTTGACCCCATTCATTCAGGTTGCTTCTATTGTTCTAATTTTAAAAAAAACCCAAGGCCTCACAAGCTGTTTACTCTATTGACTTTAAGCAGACCCCACCTCACCTCTGTCTCAATCTTTCTTCACACAAAGAAAACCAGGACAAAATACACATCTTGAAGCCATAGCATGGTTACAACTCCCCCACTTAAAAAGAAGTCAATATACAAAGATGGCTTCATTTTCTTAAAACCCTTACATTATAATTACAGTACAATACATATACATTACATTGACTCTAAGCATGCAATTATTCACTACTACATTCAATTTCAGTCCATTTTCTTCCAGCCACAGAATGCCACCGTCTTCCTTCAAAGTCACAACAACACGTTGGCAATTCCGTTCTCTTGTCCGTTCCAAACGCAGTCTGGTATTTTATCCTTAAAAGTTATTGGAAAATCTTTAAGGGGTTATGATCAACATATACAATTGCCTGAGGTGTCACTGGTAATATAAATATTGAAATGTTGCAACACCAGCAACAAACAAACTCAAGATCTCCTTCTCAATTGTGAAATACTTCTGTTGATGATTCTTCAAGTTTCTGGAAAAGTACCCAATAGATCTATCTTCGTCATCTTTTTGCAAAAGTACAGCACCAATACCCACATCACTCACGTTGTTAAACATTTTGAATGGCTTTGTGTAATTAGTTGTGGCTAACACTGGGGCAGTGACTCATAGCTTTCAGGCTGTCAAATGTCTTCAGACATCCTCCATCCACTGAAATTCCCTGCACTTCTTCAACAGGACAATCATAAAGGCAATCACACGGCTAAAATTCAGAATGAATTTCCGATAAAAGCCACTCAATCCCAGGAATCAGAGTACTTCCCTCTTCGTCAATGGTATAAGGAACTCCCCAATAACCTTTGTTTTCAAATCCTGTTGGTCCATTTGTAGATTTCAATGACACGTGACTTGGGCTTTTGCGAAAGATGTACAGGTTTTTGTCGAAGTTCATCCTGAGCAGCTCCATTAGCAGGACTCTGTGCTCGATGGTCTGTTCCCTGCGACACACACCGAGACAAACATAACTGCACCTGGAGGACCATTAACGTTTAGTCTGACCAAAACTTGTTGGTCTTCCAGAACTTGACCTAGTGTTGCAGACTGGTACATTCCAAGGTCCAGGACTACGAGCTGAGAAATGCACAGGCGCAGTGGGGAAAGACCACAGTCTGCAGTCTTCCTGCTGAAGTTAATTCGGGGCCCATTCAGTTATTGAACCCTCCCAGTGCCTCAAATGTATGAAAATATAGTCTCTATGTGTAAGAGATGCCTTTGGTTTGTTGGGATAGAGTCAAACTTCAATGTTTATTTGTTCATTTGATATGCTACATGCAGAACAGAAGTGCATCTGTAACAATGTATATACACAAAGAGTATAAAGTATTTTTGAAAAATGCATTCTGGAGAAGTCAGCTGAGTCATGATGGATCGCAGAAGAACCCAACATCAAGAAACGGTAAGCCCCAATCATTACATTACTGCAGTGTTTCCATCCTTCCCACCTCCTCAAAGCAAAACAAAAAGAGAGATTGAGAGACACCGTTAGAAAGTTTGTTGTAGCCTCGAAGGTAAAAGCAAATTACTGCGGGTGCTGGAATCTGAAACCAAAAGAGAAAATGCTGGAAAATCTCAGCAGGTCTGGCAGCATCTGTAAGGAGAGAAAAGAGCTGACGTTTCGATTCTAACTGACCCTTGACAAAGGTCCGTTTGTAAAGATTGGTTATTTAAATTACAATGCAATCAATAGAAATTACCAACAAAATAGCTTGAGAGAGGTTGCAGTGTGGTGGAAGTGCAGCTGGTTAGCGGAAGTGTAGGCTTAGGAGACTACTGGGCTTCAAAGAGAAAGGTGCAGAAGGTAAAGGCAAGGTAAGATTCTTTCATCTTTCTTACTGTAAAGGGACAGAGATGGCAGTTAGGTCAATGGTGTACTCCTCCTGCCAAATAAGGGAGTTCAGGGAGCAGTCTAATGTCCCAGACAACTATGTCTGTAGGAAATGTGACTGGCTGCAGTTCCTCACAGATCGCGTCATTCAGCTGAACACTGAGGAGCATACAGCAGGCAGCGAGCATGATAAGAGACTAGTTACGGGGAAGTGGTCACACCACAGGTACATTCCCTATGAAAGGCTTATGCCCAAAACGTCAACCGTCCTGCTTCGCGGATGAGACTGACTTGCAATGCTTTTCCAGCGCTTCACTTTTTGACACGACAGGTTCAGTCAAGTAGATGGGTGACTGCCAGGAGAGGCAGGCAGGCAGGTAGGTCGTGCAGGAGTCTCCTGTGGCTATTGCCCCCTCTAACAGCTATACTGTTTTGAATACTGTTGTGGAGGATAGCGTTTCAGGAGAGCATAACAGCAGCAGCCAGGCCTGTGGCACTACAAACAGCTCTGCTGTTGAGCAGGGTCAGGCAAAGTCCAAGCAAACAACAATGGCAGGAGACTTGCTAGTTAGGGACACAGACAGGTGTCTGTGGCCGTGCTCAAGATTCTAGGTTGGCGAATTGCCTGCCAGGATCAAGAGCGTCTGAGTGGTTGCATGAAATCCTTAATAGGGAGGGCGAGCAGCCAGAGGTCATCGTGCACCTTAGTACTAATTGCATAGGTAAAAAGAGGGATGAAATACCGTGGAGAATAGGGAGTTAGGAAAGAGGCTGAAAAGCAGAACCTAATGGGTAGTGATCTCAGGGCAAGGAATATCAAGGTAGGAGAGATGAATGCATGACTAAAGAGTTGGTGCAAGTGGCAGGTTTTCAGGTTCTTGGATCATTGGGATCTCTTCTGGGGCAGGGCAACTTGTACAAGAGGGATGGGTTGTACATAGACTAGAGGGGAACCAATATCCTCACAGGGAGGTCTGCTAATGCAACTCGAAATGGTAGGGGGCAGAGAACCAGAGCAGGTCAACAAATGGAGGGATTGAGGGGAAGGTACATGATAGGACCAGCAAGTCAGAGAGCAAGGACAGGCAGAGACCAGTGAATGGATACAATGGTACTAATGTGCTGAAGTGTGTTAATTTGAACACAGGAGGATTATAGTTAAATCAAGTGAGGTTAGAGCCTGGATCAGTACATAGGACGATGATGTGGTGGCCATGATACAGACTTGGTTGAATGATGGACAGAACTCGCTGCTCAACGTTGCAGGATTTCATTGTTATAGATGAGTTCGACAGGGAGGTAAAAGAGGTGGAGGAGTTGCATTACATCAAGGACATAATGGAGGGCTCATTTAAGGAAATGTGGTTTATGTTCAAAAATAAGGTAGCTGCAAACACTTTGATGGGATTATACTAGGCCCTTCAACAGCCACTGTGACATTAAGGAAGTTGAAAATTCCCACTACAGTGACTGTTCCTTTCCTGTTTTGACTTCCACCCATACGGACTCTATGGGCAAACTCTACTCAACATCCGCCCTTTCTGCAGCTGTGCTACTATCTGATTAGCAATGCCACTTCTCCACCTCTTTTACCTTTCACCCCTATTACTTTTGAAACATCTAAATTCGGGAAAATCAACAACCATTCCTGCCCCTGAGATTTCAAAGTCTCCGAAATGGCCATAACATCACAGTTCTAAGTACTGATTCATGCTCCGAGTCACCCTTATTCCTGATACTTCTTTTGCATTAAAATAGACACACTTCAACACTGACTTCACTTTTGCCCTATCAAGTGTCCATCACGCCTCTCAGACATTCTACACGCTATATCTGCCTGTTCACCGAATACCCCTTCCTCTGACCGTAGATCTATTCCAACCTCACTGCCAATCTAGTTTAAACCCTCACGAATAGTTCTAGCAAATTGCCCTTCCAGGATATTGGTGCCCCTCCAGTTCAGGTGCAACCTGTCCTTGTACAGGTCGCACCTTCCCCGGGTTCAATTCCTGCCTCAGGCAACTGACTGTGTGGAGTTTGCATATTCTCCCCATGTCTGCGTGGGTTTCCTCCGGGTGCTCTGGTTTCCTCCCACAGTCCAAAGATGTGCAGGTCAGGGGAATTGGCCATGGCCCATAGTGTTAGGTAAGGGGTAAATGTAGGGGCATGGGCTGGTTGTGCTTCTTCGACGTTTCGGGCACAGGCCCTTCTTCAGGAATTCCTGACCTGCTGTGCTGTTCCAGCAATGAAGTTTCAACTTTGATCTCCAGCATCTGCAGACCTCACTTTCTCCTACTATCAGAGGACCCCAAACTCCAAGAATGATCCTTGCAACTGATTAAGTAATGTTATGATCCTAGCTGATGATAATATTGGACAGATTAGATCCTGGAATGAAACCTGGCTTGATGGACTGTAAGTTTCATTTTTGCAATCTGGTTACACATGGTGGTATGTATTCACAAGAGGCTATCAATGTACTTTTACCAAAAAGAGTATCAAAATTTATTTGACACAAGTTAAATAAAAACACTTATAACACGAGACAAGAAAATTCAAATAGTCCTATTACAAATATCAGAAATAAAAAGATAAATATTTTATCCTTAGCAGCAATCTAGCAGATACTCAGACCTCAGCAAACTGTCACCCTGTTTCCACTTTAAGTCTCCTTCGTCAGCTCCATCAACATTTAAACTTTCCAGCTAACTTTGGCATGCAAATGATGCTAGCTTCTTTAGGTAATGTCTCTTCTTAAGCCCCTTATACAAACTGCTAATATGGGTCACTTATTTCATAACAGAGCTGGATTTTCACTGACTTTGTTAGAAGTCCTTTCTCCAATTAATCAAAGACCAACAGCCTTTAAATTGCTGTGGGGTGAGGTAACCATGTGCAGACAAACTCGTCCTAAATGTTTGAGCTATTGTCAGATATCCTTCACTGTCCCCATGTAAATTTCAATCCCTTATTGGAGCCTTTCACAATACAGTACTTATTACAACTTGGTGTGGTGTAAAATTATGTCCCAATACATGTGTGAATCTAACCGAAAATGGAAGGTGTCGCTTGGTCCCGTGTGAATCTTGTTATACACCTTCCCGTGTGAATCTTCTTATCTGTATGTAACCAGAATGGAATGTGTTTTTTAGCCTTGCTCTGCTACATGTGTGAATCTAACCGAAAATGGAAGGTGTCGCTTGGTCCCGTGTGAATCTTGTTATACACCTTCCCGTGTGAATCTTCTTATCTGTATGTAACCAGAATGGAATGTGTTTTTTAGCCTTGCTCTGCTCTAACCGAAAATGGAAGGTGTCGCTTAGTCCCGTGTGAATCTTGTTATACACCTTCCCGTGTGAATCTTCTTATCTGTATGTAACCAGAATGGAATGTGTTTTTTAGCCTTGCTCTGCTGTTCACATGAATGTTTATATCTGGAAAAGAGTATATCAGCTGGAAAAGTCTCCAGTTCGGTGAGTCTGCTCCGGGGTTACGTTTAACCGCTCTACGAGAACTGACGGCTGCCAGTTTTGGTAACATGTAGAGTGAGTATAAGCCAGACCCGTTGTGGCAACGCTGCGGGGAATAAAATGCCCATATTCTAGCAGACTCGCCTCTTGGTCGTTTGTTCTGTGTCAGACTACTCTCCTACGAACCTGACCTTGAGAATTTTTTAAAACATACCTAAATGGAATCAATTTAGGTAAAGGGGCAGTACAGAGAGATCTGGGTGTTCTTGTACACCAGTCAATGAAGGTAAGCATGCAGGTACAGCAGGTAGTGAAGGCGGCTAATAGCATTCTGGCCTTCATAACAAGAGGGATTTGAGTATAGAAGCAAAGAGGTTTTTCTGCAGCTGTACAGGGCCCTGATGAGACCACACCTGGAGTACTGTGTGCAGTTCTGGTCTCCAGATTTGAAGAAAGACATTCTGGCTATTGAGGGAGTGCAGCATAGGTTCACGAGGTCAATCCCTGAAATGGCGGGATTGCCCCAGAGGGCAGTGGAGGCCCAGTCTCTGGATTCATTTAAGAAAGAGTTGGATAGAGCTCTCAAGGATTGTGGAATCAAGGGTTATGGAGATAAGGCAAGAACAGGATACTGATTAAGGATGATCAGCCATGATCATATTAAATGGTGGTGCAGGCTCGAAGGGCAGAATGGCCTACTCCTGCATCTATTGTCTATTGAATCTCCTGTCATTATTGCTCTCCTATTCTACACCCTTTCCCTTTTGAGCCAGAGCCAGGCTCAGTGCTAGAAACCTGGCCACTATGGCTTTCCTGTTAAGTCATCTCCATCCTTCCCACCCCCCACCCCCAACAGTATTCGAAACGGTATACTTATTATTGAGGGGTACAACCACAGGAGGTCCCCGCACTGTCTGCCTATTCCCTTTCCCTCTCCTGACACTCACCCAGCTACCTCAGTCCTGTAACTCAGGTGTGGCTGCCTCTCTGTACCTCCTCTCTATCACCCCGCCCTCAGCCTCCTAAATGATCCAAAGTTGCTCCAGCTCCCTAACATGGTGTGTGAGGAGTTGGAGTTGCAGGCACTTTTCACAGATGATGTACACAGAGACACTAGTGGTGACCCTTACCTCCCTTATCCTGCAAGAGGAGCATGCAACTACCCTAGCCTCCATCTCTTCTACTCTAAATTACCAAGAGAGATTGAATAATTGGGGGGGAAAAGAAAAGCCTTACCTTACCAAACCAAACCTCATCACAGTCTTTTTTTGGTTAGAGGAGGAAGGGTAGGAGACACTACACATCTAGTGTTTCGGGTTTAGCACAGCCCAAATATATCAATGCATGTGTCCAGCAATCCTCTTGTCCACGTTCAATACGTAGGCAGATTATGGAAAGATGCAATAACAGAATTGTCAAAATGGATTACTTTAACTTCTCCAACATTGACAAGGTCTCCCTTACAGCAAGAGGCATGGACAGGGTAGAATGTGTTACGTACATGCAAGGAAGTTTCTTGGCACAGTACGTGGCTAGTCCAACTAGAACAGGGGCCATACTGGACCTTATACCAGCTAAGGAGCCCAGCCAGGTGACTGATCTTTCAGTGGGAGAGCATTTTGTAAACACAGTGATCACAACCCCTTAAGTTCTAAGATAGCTGTGAATAAGGATAAGTCAGGACCTTGCGACTAGAGTAGGTACTAAATTGGGGGAGGGTAAATTATGTCAGTATTAGGCAGGAGCCAGGATGTGTTAATTGGGAGGAACTGTTATCAGGCAAATACACATTTGACATGTAGGAGTTGTTCAAAGATCTACTGATCAGAATTCAGGACCGGCATGTTCCAGTAAGGAGGAAGGATAAGGATGGCAAGAGAAGGGAACCTCGGATAACGAAGGAGGTTGTGAATTTATTCAAAAGGGAAAAAACTTCCTAAACCTTATAGATGCCACTAAAATTGGACAGGACCAGTGAGGAATATAAAGAAAGCAGGAAAGAACTCAAGGAGCCAAGAAATGACAGTAACGAGTAGGGTTAAGAGAATCCCAAAGCATTCTACACATACATTAAAAAACAAGATGATGACTAGGGAGGAGGTGGGACCACTCCAGGATAAAGCATGGAACTCCTGCTTGGAGGCAGAGGATGTGGACAAGATCCTAAATGCGTAATCATCCAGCAGAGGGATATTGAGGATAGTGAGATTAATGTGGAGAATGCTAATATGCTAGGATATTTTGAGATCAAGAAAGAAAGTGGTGTTGGGTCTCTTGAACAGCATTAAAATGAATAAGTCCCCGGGACCTGATGGTATCTACCCCAGGTTATTAAGAGATGCCAGAGAAGTGTTTGCTGAGGTTTTGACCAAGACCTTTGTAACCTCGCTAGCCACTAGACGTGTCCCGGAAGACTGGCAAGTCGCTAATGTTGTTCTTCTGTTCAAGAAAGGACATAGGGATAATCCAGGAAACTATAGACCAGCGAGTCTCACATCGGTGATTGGGAAGCTCTTGGAGAGATTTCTGAGGAACAGGATTTACGAGCATTTGAGAAAGCACGACCTAATTAGGGACAGTGAGCACGGCTTTGTTTGGGGCAGGTCAGATCTTACTAACTAGATTTAATTTTTCAAGGTGGTGAAGAAGATGATTGATGAGGGTACAGGAGTGGATGTTGTCTGCATGGATTTCCCCAAGGCTTTTGACAACATCGTTCATGGTAGGCTCAGCCAGATGATGATGATGCATGGGATCCACAGTGACTTAGCTGCTTTGATTCAAAACTGGCTTGCCTATGGAAGGAAGAGGGGAGTGGTGGGTCGATGTTTTTCTGGCAGGAGATCCATTACTAGTGCTGTTCCTCAAGGATCCACTTTAGGACTTCTGCTGTTAGTGACAGATATAAACGATTTGAATCAAAATGCAGATGGAGGATATGGTTACTAAGTCTGCAGACAATACAAAGATTGGAGGAGTGGAAGATAGCGTAGAAAGTTGTCAAAGGATACAGCCAGATATAGGTCAGTTGCAGATTTGAGTGGAGTAATGGCAGATGGGGTTTCATCCAGGTAAGTGTGAGGTGCTGCACTTTGGGCGATCAAATATTAAGGAAAAGTAGGCATTTGGTTCCATAGATGCATAGATAGGGTTGACAGTCTGAACAATTTTCCCAGAGTTGAAATGTCTAATAGTAGAGGGCATGCAAGTCTGTTGCACAGAGTGGTAGGAGTCTGGAACAGCGCTGCCAGTGGAAGTACTGGAGGCAGATATGATAGGGGCTTTTAGATAAGCACATGAATATGCAAAATAATGGAGGGATATGGAACAAGGGCAGGCAGAAAAGATTAGTTTAATTTGGCATCATGTTCGGCACAACATCATGGGCTGAAGGGCACGTTCCTACACTACTGTTCTATGTTCACAACTGAATGCAATTCCCACGGTTTTTTCCAGGTTGTATTTAGAAATAGTGTCTGCAGCCATCATTCAAGTAGTGTTAGACAGAAGTAATGTAGACTTCCTGAACTCTAACCCCCACTGTATTTTAATTTTTTCACAGGCTCCTAGAGTCGCTGGCAAGACCAACATTTGGTCTTGCCCAACCCCAACTGCCATTGAGAGTAGTTAACAGTCAAGCCATTTGTCCCATTTAAAATGAACAGTTCACCAGTAATTTTAAGTCCATAGTTAATGCTCACCAGCACCACCTCCTTGAGAGCAATCGAAACTGGGTTTGCTGGCAACCCCCACATCTCATGAACAAATAATTTTTAAAAATTTATTCATACCATCTCACTACTCTTTAATATTAAAGAACATTCTATAATAATTAAACCAAGTAAATTTTGTTATGTAGTAATATTGAAAATAAAATTTTACGCAAATTAGATTTGATTTCACAATATAAATGATATGCGATTACACATAGATTTTGTAAGAAAAAGTAGTGAAGTATGAGAATTTGTGATCTTATTACAGTACTGTCAACTATTTGACCAGTGGAGCCTTATATTGCAAACACTATTACAAACTATTACAGTCCAACACCAGCATCTCCAAATCATGACTATTACAAACATTACTGTCACGCTCTAAAAGGTTAATGCTGACTACAAAGAACTCCAGAAATACCAACAGACTAAAAGGCTATGATTATTATGTTGAGGTTCCAGCTGAGTAAAGTAACAATAATATCAGCTACAACCCTTAAAATAAAGAGAACAATTCACAAGTGGAACTGAATGACTGTTCCTTTCTTGCTTATTTTTTAACCTCACAGCTTTCCCCTTTTACACGGAATTTCTGGTGTGTCTTTGGATTAATTACCTTACTTCTTCGTCTCTCCAAATTTTTTTTTGGTGCTCATTTAACTGAAGTACTAACTTGTTCGTCATGCCTCGGTAGTTTCCTGCAAAGGATTTTATTCCTATTGTGTCCCTTCCACAAATCCAAGTGTAAATCAATTTACGATGCCAGGTTAGAGACAAAGCTCCACACTTAGATCAATACCCTATCACACAGTAACACATTAATGAGAGACATCCCCAAACAGATATTACACAGTCCTTTCCACCTCCTCTTGCAAACACTAACAGCAGCAGGAAACAGGCCTCTTCAAAATAGTTCCATGATTGCTTAATTCCTCAAACCTACTGTTTATAAAAGTTATACTTTCACTCTCAGCAACTGTGTTAATGTCATTGTGAAATGCAAGAGATTATGGTGATGGTCATTTCCTAACATTTAAATGGAAAACACAGTGAAACCTGTGAATATTCCTTTGCTTCTTCAAGAATGGAAGGATTCTTGCACATTAATACAGTAAGATAACTGCTTACAGTGATCAGATCACCAAGAAATTAACTCCTTCTCCACACAACTCATTTAATAAGATATATTAAGATTCCAATTTCACATAGCGGTTCAGCTCCACATTTTACATTAAATGGTGCTCATTTCAAAACAGGTAGTACAGCTCAACCCTTTTCAGAATCAATAAACTGGGCGTAAACATCTACGTAAAAATCTGTGCTTACTTTTTCTAATTTTTTTCAAATTCATTTGAAGATGTGGCAAGGCCAGCATTATGTTATCCATCCCTAATTGCCCTGAAGGTTGAGTGGTGGAGAGTTGCCTTGTTGAACAATTGAGGTCCTTGGCGCACCCACAGTGCCAAAAAGGTGGGACTGCAGGCTTTTGACTCAGCAATAGTGAAGGAACAGTACTTTATTCCCTGAAGAATGGCATTAACAATTACTAACTCAAGTGCAAACCAAATCAAGGGCAATATCATGACCAGTTATGATCATATTTTAGGCAACAGCTCAGACAAGGAATGTCCACTTGAGGTGTTGCTGAGGAAAATCTGCCAAAAAGTTAACACCTCCAACTGACAGTGCAGTTGTTATTAGGAGAGCACGGTGTTTTGGGCACCCCTGATGTTTTTGTCAGCTTGTGGGAGCACACCACACAAAATCCTTTTGAAAGGCCTTGCTGGATACTCCAACACTGAGAGACTAATTGGGAAAGGAGGTGCCTAAGAGACAAGTCTCATTAAAATAAGAGTAAATAAGATGAAAAGGTAAAGCTGAAAAACAACTTCAAATTAAGTGCCAGAGCTGGATATCAGGACATCGAAACCATCAAATAAGAAACAAACAGGACTGGCATCAGCAATCACAAAGGATGGCCAAAATAGAAGTTATGCAAGTGTGGAGGAACAGAGGGATCTGGGTGTGCAGGTACATAGATCCCTCAAAGTTGCCACCCAAGTGGATAGGGTTGTTGAGAAAACACATGGCATTTTGGCTTTCATTGACAGGGGGATCAAATTTAAGAGCCGTGAGGTTTTGCTGCAGCTCTAGAAATCCCTGGTAAGACCACACTTGGAGTATTGTGTCCAGTTCTGGTCGCTCTACTATATGAAAGATACAGAGGCTTTGGAGAGGTTGCAAAGAAGGTTTACCAGGATGCTGCCTGGACTGGAGGGCTTGCCTTATGAAGGTTAAATAAACTCGGACTTTTCTCTCTGGAGAGAAGGAGGAAGAGAGGAGACCTGATCGAGGTGTACAAAATAATGAGGAATAGATGCAGTCAATAGCCAGAGACTTTTCCCCAGGGCAGGATTGACTGGTACGAGAAGTCATAGTTTGAAGAAATTAGGAGGAAGGTATAAAGGAGACGTCAGAGGTAGGTTCTTTATGCAGAGAGTTGTGAATGCATGGTATGCGTTGCCAGCGGTGGTGGTGGAAGTAGATTCACTGGGGACATTTAAGTGACTGCTTGACATGCACATGGATAGCAGTGAGTTGAGGGGTGCATAGGTTAAATTACTATATTTTACATTAGGATTAAATCTCGGTACAACATCATGGGCCAAAGGGCCTGTTCTGTGTTGTACTGTTCTATGTTCTAAGATTTTCCTGAAGTAATTAGGCAGAAACTAGACTCAAAACCCAAGTGTAAAGTTCAGACAAATGCCAAAGGAACCAATCTTCTGCCTCTTAAAAATAATGGAAACAGACTGATTAGTGACAAGAGAAGGATTTGAGGCCCAGAGCAGATCAGCCAGGACCCAATTGAATTGCAAAGCAGGCTTGAGGGGCAAATCAGCCTACTCTTGTTATTTCTTAGCGTCCTATTGTTGAATGGTGAAGGCTTGAAAGATTAAATGGGCTAGTCTAATCCCTGCTCGTATGCTGTTATTGAAGAAGAAACTAGATAAAATACATAAAAACTAAAAAAAAAAATGCAGGACAGCTGGGTAAGTGGTGAAAATGTGTTGCAGGAAAAGCGCAGCAGGTCAGGCAGCATCCAAGGAGCAGGAGAATCGACGTTTTGGGCATAAGCCCTTCTTCAGGAATGAGGAAAGTGTGCTAAGCAGGCTAAGATAAAAGGTAGGGAGGAGGGACTTGGGGGAGGGGCGTTGGAAATGCGATAGGTGGAAGGAGGTTAAGGTGGGGCAGTCTTTGAAGAAAGAGGCCATCTGGGTTGTTCGGTATTGGAACTGGTCCTCCTGGGAGCAGATGCGGCGGAGACGAAGGAATCCACCGCCTCCAACCTCAGTCCCACAACCCCGCACCGCCCGTTTCTACCTCCTGCCCAAAATCCACGAACCTGACTGCCCCGGCCGACCCACTGTTTCAGCCTGCTCCTGCCCAACCGAACTCATCTCTGGGGGTCTTCAACACGGTCCTGTCCCCCTTAGTCCAAGAACTCCCCACCTATGTTCGGGACACCACCCACGCCCTCCACCTCCTCCATGATTTTCGCTTCCCCTGTCCCCAACGCCTTATCTTCATCATGGACATCCAGTCCTTGTAAACCTCCATTCCCCATCACGAAGGGCTCAAAGCCCTCTGCTTCTTCCTTTTACGCTGTACCAACCAGTACCCTTCCACTGACACCCTCCTTCGACTGACTGAACTGGTCCTCACTCCGAGCAACTTCTCTTTCCAATCCTCCCACTTCCTCCAAACCAAAGGAGTAGCCATGGCCACCCGCATGGGCCGCAGCTATGCCTGCCTCTTCGTCAGATATGTGGAACAATCCATCTTCCACAGCTACACTGGCACCACTCCCCACCTTTTCCTCCGCTACATCGATGACTGTATCAGCGCGGCCTCGTCCTCCCACAAGGAGGTTGAACAGTTCTTCCACTTTACTAACACTTTCCACCCCGACCTCAAATTTACCTGGACCGTCTCAGACTACTCCCTCCCCTTCCTACACCTCTCCTCATTTCTACCTCGGGCGACCGACTCAACACGGACATTTACTATAAACCGACCGACTCCCACAGCAACCTAGACTACACCTCCTCCCACCCTGCCCCCTGTAAAAACGCCATCCATATTCCCAATTCTTTTGTCTCCGCCACATCTGCTCCCAGGAGGAGCAGTTCCAATAACAAACAACCCAGATGGCCTCTTTCTTCAAAGACCGCAATTTCTCCCCCCCCAGACATGGTCGACGATGCTCTCCACCACATCTCCTCCACTTCCTGCTCCTCCGCCCTTGAGCCCCGCCCCTCCAATCGCCACCAGGACAGAACCCTACAGATCCTCACCTACCACCCCACACAGCGTATCATCCGTCATCATTTCCGCCACCTCCAAACGGACCCCATCACCAGGGATATATTTCCCACCCCTCCCCTATCAGAGTTCCGAAAAGACCACTCCCTCCGTGACTCCCTCGTCACGTCCACACCCCCCACCAACTCAACCTCCACTCCCGGCACCTTCCCCTGCAACCGCAAAAAATGCAAAACTTGCGCCCACACCTCCCCCCTTACTTCCCTCCAAGGCCCCAAGGGATACTTTCATATCCGCCACAAATTCACCTGCACCTCCTCACACCATTTACTGAATCCGCTGCACCCTATGTGGCCTCCTCTATATTGGGGAGACAGGCCGCCTACTTGCGGAACATTTCAGAAAACACCTCTGGATTACCTGGAACAACCAACCCAACCACCCAGTGGCTCAACACTTCAACTCCCCCTCCCACTCCACCAAGGACATGCAGATCCTTGGACTCCTCCATCGCCAGACCATAGCAACACGACGGCTGGAGGAAGAGCGCCTCATCTTCAGCCTAGGAACCCTCCAACCACAAGGGATGAACTCAGATTTCTCCAGTTTCCTCATTTCCCCTCCCCCCACCTTGTCTCAGTCCCAACCCTCGAACTCAGCACCATTTTCCTAACCTGCAATCTTCTCCCTGACCTCTCCGCCCCCACCCCCACTCTGGCCTATCACCCTCACCTTAACCTCCTTCCACCTATCTCATTCCCAATGTCCCTCCTCCCTACCTTTTATCTTAGCCTGCTTGGCACACCTTCCTCATTCCGGAAGAAGGGCTCATGCCCGAAACGTCAATTCTCCTGCTCCTTGGACCTGCTGCGCTTTTCCAGCAATATATTTTCAGCTCTGATCTCCAGCATCTGCAGTCCTCACTTTCTCCTAGCTGGGTAAGTGGGCCAAGAAATGGCAAATGGAGGTTAATATAGTTAAGTGTGATGTCTTACATTTTGGAAAGTCAAATCAAGTAGGAGTTTCATAGTGAATGGTAGAGCCTTAAGGAGTGTAGTGGAACAAAGGGATCTTTGAGTTCAGGTTCACAGTTCTCTGAACGTGGAGTCACAGGTAGACAGTATAGAAGTTGGGAAGTTATGTTGCTGTTATACAAGATGTTGGTGAGGCCGCACTTGGAGGATTATGTTCAATTTTGGTCACCTTGTTATACGAAGGATGTTATTAAACTGGAAAGAGTACAGAAGAAATTTACAAGGATATTGCCTGGACTCAATTATCTGAGTTATAGGGAGAAGTTGGACAATCTAGGACTTTTTTCTTTAGAGCGTAGGAGACTGAGGAGGGACATAATAGAGGTGCATAAGGTCATGAGAGGCATAGATAGGGCGAATGCACTGAGTCTTTTTCCCAGGGTCAGGGAATAGAGGATTAGAGGCATCAGCTTAAGGTTAGAGGGAAAAGAATAAAAGGGAACCTGGCAGACAACTTCTTTTACACATATGGAATGAGCTGCATGAGAGAGTGGTTGAGGCGAGTACATTAACGCTTAAAAGACATTTGGATAAATACATGGATCGGGGAAAGGTTTAGAAGGATATGGGCGAAGTGCAGGGAAATGGGATTAGTGTGAATGGACATTTTGGTCGGCATGAACCAGTTTAGGCCAAAGGGCCAGTCTTTATGCTGTGGGACTCTATAACGCTATGATGATAGGGTAAGAATGGGGTGAAGAGCTCTTTTAGAGAAGTGGTATAGACGAGTGCCCCACTGTCTCCCACAACCCATGCTGATTGAATCTATGACACATGGAATGAATGTCTAGAGATGGACATTATGCTGCAGGAGGTCTTTCAAATGCTGAACAAAATTATGGATCTCAATTCTGTGATCTTAAAGGTGTACTCTACAGAAATGAAGATACCACTGCCTAATTTACTGTTCCCATTCACTGTCATATCATAGGGACACAGTGTCACACCACATGGAAACCACAGTAACATTACATTATTGGGAAATACCCATTTAGAATGTTAAGGATTACATTACAACACACTCACCTTTAATTAACAGTCAAGAAGAACTGTTGAAGTCAACAGTACCATAATCATCAGTCCTGTCATTCTACTTTGAGCAAAATTTCATTAAGTCCTTATGTGAGGTTTACCAGATGAGTTAGCTAGCAAATGTGTTAGGGGAACCATTCAAAATTAAAGCCAAATTAAGCCAAATGGGATGAAATTTCAGCTCTGCATTTCCATTCCAAAACATCATAAGACATTTAAACTTGAGGTTAGAATAAACTTGTATCATTAAAATAGTTCCAAAATCCAACACATTCTAACCCTTAGAGCAATAAGATGGTACTATTTTTTGGGTCTGTAGCTTGTGAAGGAGCAAAGATGGCCTTAGTATAGTGATGTGCTCTTTCTGTAGGATGTGGGAGTTTAGAGTATGTTTCCGTGTTACTGATGATTATGTCTGCAGGAAGTGTCTTTGGTTGTAAATCCTATCATATCGCATGGATGGGTTGGAGCAGAAGTTAGAAACAATGAGGAATTTACAAGAGCTGGGCAGTTCTAGAAAGGGGGAAAAAGCTGCAGATACAGTCAGGTAGATGAGTTAACACCAGGAAAGGTAGGAGGAGTAGGCAGGTAGTGGAGTCTTTTGTGGCTGTTCCCATCTCAAATAAGTATGCCGTTTTGGGAAATGTAGGGGGTTTTGGACTCTCAGGGGAACGTAACACAAACAGCCAAGTTTCTGGTATCAAGACTGATTCAACTGTAATGAGGGGTAAGTAAGGTTCCAATTGACCGATTGTGATAGGGGTCTCTCTACTCAGAGGCATAGACTGGTGTTTCTGCAGCCAGCAGCAAAAAATCAGAATAGTGTGTTGCCTCCCTGATGCCAGGATCCAGGATATCTCAGAGAGGATGCATAATGTTCTCAAGGGGGAGAGGGGCCAGCAGGAGGTCACTGTACACATGGAACCAATGACATAGGATGGGAAAGTCTGAAGGGAGAATATAGAAAGTTAGGCAGGAATTTAACAAAGACGTCCTCGAAGGTAGTAATATCTGGATTAGCCCCAATGCTACGATCCAGCAAAGGTAGGAATAGGAGGATAGAGGAGATGGTGCAGGGCAGAAGGGTTCACATTTCTGGATCATTGGAATCTCTTCTGGGGTAGAAGCGACCTGTACAAGAAAGACGGATGGCACCTGAATTGGAAGAGGACTAATATACTGGCAGGGAGATTTGCTGGAGCTGCTCTTAATAAAATGGAATCCCTACAATGTGTAAACAGGCTCTTTGATCCAACAAGTCCAAACTGACCTTCTGAAGAGTATTCTACCCAAATCCAATCCCCTACTTCCAGCTCAGTGAGCAAACCTACATCCAGAACCTTTTTTGCTGTCCACTGCACCTCCAATTTTGGTGTCATTTACCCCTAACAAAAACATCCCTGAACACTATGGGCAATTTAGCATGGCCAATTCATTTAACCTGCATATCGTTGCATTGTTGGAGGAAACTGGAGCACCCAGAGGAAACTCACTCTAGGGAGAATGTGAAAACTCTACACAGAGAGTTGCCCAAGGCTGGAATCAAACCTGGGTCCCTGGCACTATGAGGCATCTGTACTAACCACCGAGCCACCATGCTGCTCGGGAGGATTTAAACAAGTAAGGTAGGGGAATGGGACACAAGGAAACAGTGAGGGAAAAGATCAATTTGAGACTGGTACAGTTGGGGAAAGGAGTGAGTCAAACAATCAGGGCAGGCAGGAACAAAGCAGAGAACAAGGTAGGACTGATAAATTAAACTACATTTAATTTGAGGCCTAATAGGGAAGGCAGATGAAATCAGGGCATGGTAAGGAATATGGGACTGGGATATCATTGCAATTACAGAGACGTGGCTCAGGGATGGACAGGACTGGCAGCTTCATCTTCCAGGACACAAATGCTATAGGAAGGATAGAGAGAGGGGCAAGATAGGAGGGGGAGTGGCGTTTTTGATAAGGGATAGCATTACTGCTCTACTTGGGAGGAAATTCCTGGAAATACATCTAGGGAAGTTATTTGGGAGGAATGAGAAATAAGAAAGGAATGATCACCTTATTGGAATTACATTACAGACTCACTAACAGTCTGCGGGAAACTGAGAAATTTGTAAGGGGACTTCAGTTATCTTTAAGAATAATAGGGGTCTTAACTTTCCAAATGTAGACTGGGAGAATGAGCTATATGGACTTCAGCAAGGGGTTCCTCATTGTAGACTGGTTACCAAGGTTAGATCTCATGGAATACAGGGAAAACTAGCCATTTGGACACAGAACTAACTCAAAAGCTAGAAGACAGAGGGTATGGTGGAGGGTTGCTTTTCAGACAGGTGACCTGTGACCAGTAGTGTCCCACAAGGATCAGTGCTGAGTCCACTGCCTTTCGTCATTTATATAAATGATTTGGATATGAACATAGGAGGTATAATTAGTAAGTTTGCAAATGACACCAAAATTGGAGGTGCAGTGGACAGCAAAAAAGGTTCTGGATGTAGGTTTGCTCACTGAGCTGGAAGGTTCATTTCCAGAAGTATTGTCACCCTACCTCAGGGGCCTGCTGATAATTCCTCTTCTATTTATATGTTTGGGTTTCTTTGGGTTAGTGACGTCATTTCCTGTTCTTTTCATCAGAGGGTGGCTTCAAACTCTATGTATTTGTTGATAGAAGCATGCATTCTAACCGGAACTCTAGGAATTTTCACGTATGTCTCTGTTTGGCTTGTCCTAGGAAGGATGTGTTATCCCAGGATACATGAACATCAACTAGCCACAAAACAACATGACCCTCTCTCTCTAGTATCCTCACATACCGATAAGGAAGGACACCACTTCGACTAGGACAAGCCAAACAGAGACATGCATGAGAATTCCTAGAAGCATGGCATTCTAACCGAAGCTCTATCAACAAACACATTGACTTGGGCCCCATCTACCACCCCTGAGAAAAAGAACAGGAAATAACATCACCAACCCAAAGAAACTCAACTCCTGCTTTCCATTCATATGTTTATCAGCAGTGTTTCGCCCAGAGGCCCACTCAAGAGGTTACCTAACAGGGTGACGCAACGTCTGGAAATGAACCTTCCAGTGTAGCAAGCAAACCTACATCCAGAACCTCAACCTGAGCATCAAATCTTCTCAAAACTCAGTAAGCAAAGAAGGTTACCACAGATTACAAGATCTTGATCAGATGGGCCAATGGGCTGAGGGGACTGAGGTTTGCAGATGGGGTTCAATTTAGATAAATCAGAGGTGCTGCATTTTCAAATTAGAGCAGGACTTTGACATTTAAAGGTAAGGTCCTGTGGAATGCTGCTGAACAAAGAGACCTTGGAATGCAGGTTCATCGTTCCTTGAAAGTGGAGTCACGAGTAGGTAGGATAGTGAAGGCAGTGTTTGGTATGCTTTCCTTTATTGGTCAGAGCATTAAGTATAGGAATTGGGAGGTCTTGCTGAGGCTATACAGGACATTGGTTAGGCCACTTTTGGAATATTGCGTGCAATTCTGGTCTCCTTCCTATTGGAAAGATGGTGTGAAAGATGGGATTCAGAAAAGATTTACAAGGATGCTGCAAGGGTTGAAGGATTTGAGCTACAGGGAGAGGCTGAACAGGCTGGGGCTATTTTCCCTGGAGCACGAAGGCTGAGGGGTAACATTGGAGAGGTTTATAAAATCATGAGGGACATGTACAGGATAAATAGACAAGGTCTTTTTCCTGAGATGGGGAAATCCAGAACTAGAGGGCATAGGTTTATGGTGAGAGGGGCAAGATTTAAAAAAAGAGCCCAATGGGCAACTTTTTCACGCAAAGGGTGGTGCGTATATGGAATGAGCTGCCAGAGTAATGTGATGGAGGCTGGTACAATTACAACATTTAAAAGGCATCTGAATGGGTATATGCATAGGAAAGGTTTAGAGCGATATGGGCCAAGTGTTGGCAAATGGGACGGACGAGTTGGGCCTATGACTCTGTGTTCCTTATTTCCATAGTGTGCAACTGTAAACCGGTAGCTCAACACTCAGATCTCATCTTGAAACATTCATTCAATTACAGTTTAGATGAAGTCCCACAAACCTGAAATTACTTTCAGAAATTTTGCACACTAGCATAACAGACAAAATAAAGCTGTCTCTTAGAATGTCTGAAATTTTCAGATTTGTGCTGTCATATCAGATTTACAAAGGCACAACAATTACAATGATAAAAGATTTTGAGTTTTAAAACTATTTTATAGTACTATCTGCATCACCAGTATTCGTCATACATAGCAGACAAGAAAATGTTAAGAAAAAAAAACGTTTCAGCGTTTAAAGCTGCTAACAATTATCATAGAAAATACTTCACGTCACTTAAATTGAAAATCCCATTGTATTTCTTATCCCCTTGCTGGGGCGATTAGATCACAAACCCATCCTGTCTCCAGAGTTTTATCATCGCATAGAATTCCATGTCCAAGGTTGTCTGAGCTGTATGCAGCCTGTTGTGCCAGTTTTCAAACAAAGAATACAATTCACGGGGGCGATTCCCTATTAAAACCAAAGCAGGTCTTGAGAACAAGTTCCTTACGGACATTGCACTGGGCGGCTCAGACAATGGAAACAAAAGGCCTAACATTTTAGCTAAGGAAAGCCAGTCTGCTCCGACTCTAAAACAGTACCAAATGCTTTCCACAAAGGAAGTCATTCAGAAGTCGAACTGGTTCAGTTTATTGTTTTGTAAAATAAATCTTCCATGTCCGGGATAAACGGGAAATTAAATATTTGCCGCTCAATCTAGGCTGTATTGATATAGGACGTGGCAAAGATTGTAGGGTTAACTTTATAAAATACACATTGGCTCAGCTCATTCATGTTTCAAAACAAAATCGCCCATCTTAAATACAACTTCGAGCTAGTTTCAATCCAATCCTCTCCAATTTGCTGAGGAACATGTCAGATTGATGCAGAAGAACATTTCGAGGTGCTCACAAGTTCAAGACAAACTGGTCCTTCCAATGAGAGCTCCGGTCTGAGATTCACCTCAAAGGTAAACTGTTAAAAAATCAGTTTCACAATCCCCTACCTCCCTGACAAAGAAACTCAATCCAGCTTCACAATTCCTTTCCCTCCCTCCCACCCTGTGCAGCCCAGGCCTACACGGCAGCCTGTTGTGGGCTGGTGTTTCTGGTGGTTTGAAAACCGGGCGACGAGCACAGGGGTGGGGTAAAAGCCAGCTGCTCTTTCACACACAGACACACAGAACAGGGAGAGCTATTGATAAAGTGCGGTCAAGTTGTGCAGAGAGCGGAACCGTGCGGCACTCACCGGCACAACACCAGGAGGACGGCGAGCCGCTCGGGAACCTGGTGGAGTCGGGCACGATACAGACGCTGCTCGCCAAGTGGGGGCACTCCATGTCGGCGGGGCCTGAGGCCGAGGCGAGGCCCAGGCCAGGAGAGAGAGGGGGGGAGGGGAAAGCGGTGCTGCTGCTCTCTCTGTCTGTCGGGAGTCACTGCCGGGGGAGGGTGGGCCGGCTGGAGGAAGGGGCGGAGGCCGATGCGGAACTGTCTGCCAGCGAGGCCGCTTTCTTCCCTCTCAAGCCGCCATCTTCCGGGCCGAGTCGCAGTGCGCACCTCCAGCCGCCGCCGCTGGGCCTCGGGTACTCAGGAGGGGAACGGCAGTGTGAAAAGGAGCTAGGGATGGATCGTGAGGAGGAGGAGGAGGGGTAACTTATGCTTCGAGTCCTTTAACCCCCCCCCTCTCACTCCCCGCCTAGCTATCAGCTGGGGCGATGGTGCCTGTCGAGTGGCCGCCGCCTCAGTAACGGCTGCCCCTCTCCATGGCAACTAGTTCCCCCCCGTCACAATGCACCCACCTCACCTCCTGTTTCCATGGCGACATGGGGGGGGTGACAATGACCTCACAATGCCTGGGAGATTGAATGTCAACACAGAGTAACTGGGCTTGGGGGGGGGGAATGTAATAACAAGGAACATGAGGGTGTTTAATCATGGGTTGTTGGAGGTAACCACAGAGTGACAAGGCCAGGAGGACTTTGGGAGCAGGGGTAACTAGCAGGGGGAGGAGGGCGTTACCAGGGGGCAATCATTACACATTGGAGGTGTATGACAATCAGGGTTAGTAGGGCTCCCAGGGAAGTTGGTGACAGGATAGAGTTGAAGAACAAGAGGTTCCAGGTCTGATAGAGGTAACATGGCTTTTGAGATAGTTGAGATCATGTTGTAAATGGTCTAGGAACAGCCTGGCTCTGAACATCCCTTGACCTTTTGGGAACCCAGCTCGAACCAGGATGTATGCAGATATTTCGAGTCTGGGGCCATGTGAGAACCTGGAACCAGGACAGTGATTAGATTAGATTACTTTACAGTGTGGAAACAGGCCCTTCGGCCCAACAAGTCCACACCGACCCGCCGAAGCGCAACCCACCCATACCCCTACATTTACCCCTTACCTAACACTACGGGCAATTTAGCATGGTCAATTCACCTAACCTGCACATCTTTGGACTGTGGGACGAAACCGGAGCAAACCCACGCAGACACGGGGAGAACGTGCAAACTCCACACAGTCAGTCGCCTGAGGCGGGAATTGAACCCCCGGCACTGTGAGGCAGCAGTGCTAACCACTGTGCCACTGTGCTACCAGGGCCTCAGGTCTGATGGAGGTGTTCAGGTCAAGAAGAGTTTCTATAGGCTTTGAATAGTGCATACATTAGTGATTTCCTGAACCTGAAACAACCTAGGTATGACCATAGTTAACTGGGGCATGGAGACCATTATTGTGACCAGGAATAATTAGGATTTAGAGAAGTGATAGAAAATCTTGGTGATTTACTTATCCTGGGGGACATTGTCAACACTTGGTGAAAAAAAAGTGTTAAGTGGAGAAATTTCCAGCTCTGATGTTGCTTCTCTGCATGCCTCAGGAATTCCTGCCATGGTAAACACATGATGGTAGTATGATAAAGTACAACAGTAAACTACTAGAATTCTTGAAATGCTGTGTAATAAGTGAATCAGTTTGCCACATGGGACCATGAGGGCAAGGGCAGGTTCAGGAACTCATGCCTTTATTGTTCCTTCATCTCAGAACATTAGGCAATGTATCAATTAACAATTCCTTTTGGACAAACACTGAGTGCAAAGGACCCTGCACACTGTAACCTCAAATGCATTACGGAGTAAATGAAAAACAATTGGTGAGAGTGTCAGAGAGTAATATGTTGTCATTTTCAAACATAGCTTCACAGCCTTTGTAAGTTCATTATTCCTGCTGATTTTGCATGAAATCAAAGAAAATAGTAACTTTAAAGCTGTAGGCAAACAGAAGGCTTGAAGAACACAGCAAGCCAGCTAGCATCAGAAGGTGGAGAAGTCAATGCTTCAGCTATTAACCCTTCTTCAGGACTAGATATAGGGGTAGGGGGAGCTGCAGATAAAGAGAGAGAGGGGTGGGGTGGGGAGAGTAGCAGAATGGTGAAGTAGTGACAGGTGGACACAGATAGTGGGTACGACCTAGTTGGTCGATGGGAGAGATGAATCCGGTTGGTAGCTGAAAGGAAGGAAGGAATGGAACGGAGCCAGGGGATGGGTGGGAAGGTTATTTGAAATTAGAGAACTCAATGCTAAGTCCTCTGCGCCGTAGGCTGCCCGGGTGGAAGATAACATGGTGTTCCTCCAATTTGCGGTCTGATTCACTGTGGTCATGGAGGAGGTCAAAGATGGATATGTTGGAGTGGGAGGGGGAAATGAAATGGGTAGTGACTGGGAGGTCAGGCTCGCCTTTTCGGGCCAGGTGAAGATGCTTGGCAAAATGATCACCTAGTCTACGTTTGGTCTCACCAATGTAGAGACAAGGGACATCCTGTTTAAACCAACCAAATTTATTACCCTAAATAAAAGACACTATCAATTTCCTTTGATTCTAACAATCTTAAACCCAAACTGAACTTTGAGATAAGAGCCCAAAATTTGTTATGGACCAGACCAGACCCCCTCAAAATATTTTAAGGTCTGTTCCAGATGCAATGCAGCTCGTCAAACTATTTAATGTTACGCAAAACATAATTTGTTTAAACACTGCAGGTATAATAAACTAAAGAAAGAGTAAGTTAGAATAATTTAACTCTATTGGAAAACTTAACAAAATAATAAATATAATAACTATTACTGATTAACTGTTCCAATATAGTAACATCCTATAAACACACTCCATGGCGAAAAGGAAAATTCAGAGAGAGTAGCAACCAGGAGACATTCACTGAAGCTTCAAATTGTGTTGAGACCCCAATAGCATCTGCTTTAAGTTAAACCTAAAAACCCAGAAATCCTGATCTGTGAGAGCTGGCCACAGCTGTTCAGGCTGTTTTTAAAAATAACCCAAGGCCTCCAGGCTGTTTACTCTTGTGGTTCTGCTAGACTGCTCGGTGCCACTGCCTTACAACCTCACTTCAAAAAAACCAGGACAAAATAACTTGCTAAATTCACAGCATTGTCACACCTCCCCTCCCCCCACCCTTTGAAAGAAATGAACTATCAATTATACAAAGATGGCTTCATTTTTTAAAAATACCCTTAGTCTTACTCTATTAGTCCGTTACATTGCATTGACTCTTAAACATGCAAACATTCACTACCACAATCTATTTCAATTTGTTTGCTTCTGCTGCCGAACATCTCCATCTTTCTTCATCAATCACAACAACTCTTGAGCAATTCTGTTAGCTAGTCTTGCCATATGTGTAGTTTTTAAATTGAATGGCTGCAACAATAAGCTCCATCTAAACAGGCTGGAATGTTTGTCCTTAAATTTCTCAAAAAAAGTTAATGGGTTACGATCAGGATGTACAATTATCTCAGACACATTACTGGCTGTCTAAATGTTGAACTGTTGTAACTCCAACACCAAGGTCAAGGTTTCTTTCCTAACCACGGAATATTTGATGAGTATTCAACTTTCTGGGAAAATACCCAATCGGTCTTTCTATTGACTCTTTGACTTCTTGTAAGAGTACAGCATCAACCCCCACATCACTCGCATCAATAGCCACCTTGAATAGCTTTGCATAATTAGGTGTGGCTAACACTGAGCAGTGGTTAACACAACTTTCAGGCTGTCAAATGCCTTCTGACAGTCTGCCGTCCACTGAAATTTTCTATCCTTCTTCAGGAACTCAGTAGTGGAGCAATCACACTGCTAAAATTTGGTACCGACTTCCGATAAAACCCACTGTATCCCAGAAATCATAGCACTGCCGACTTCATCGATAGAACGGGAAACTCCCCAACAACCTTTGACTTCAGATTCTGTGAGGCCATCTCTCCAAGTTTAATATCATATCCCAGGAAGCTGACCTGGCCTTTTGCAAACACTCTTAGCCAGGTTGATCACCGAGCCTGCTTCCCGAAGTCAATCGATCAATTCCAATTGATTCTGCAAATGTTCCTTCCATGTATGACAAAATCACCAGGTTGTCGATGTAGACCACATAATTGGTAATTCAGAAATTGTTAAAATGGAGATTTGAGACGGCCCAGGGAATCCCTTGTGGACTCAGACCTGTAAAGCCTCTCTCGGTTCGTCTCAGAGATCGTATTGTTTGGAAGTCTGGAATAAAAACCTCTTACAGACAGTTTAGTTTAATTTTAGTCATCTCCTTTATTCACTAATAGCATCACTGTTACAACATAACACTGATACCTATAAGCTAAACTAATTTCTAAATACCTAGAAGAGTAGAGTAGCAGATCTTCAAGTGCCCCAGCAGGCTGCTCCAATGTACTGATACAAAGTGGCTACCTTTATACAAAAGTTTTTTATTTAAATTGCATGTTCTTAATTAGGCGGATAACAGTGAAAGACAATAATTCGTAAGGAAGAAAAGCTAATTGACAGATCCTTGTGCGCTTGACTGATCACTCCTACAGGCCTTGAGCTATCCATCATGTGGGAAAAACATACTCATCTGAGTTAAGCGCCTGCTAGCGAGATAAGCTTCTGTCATAACGAGGTACTAGTCTGAGCTCATTGGAGAGTCCATAAGGTAACCTTGCACAGCTCGCATGTCTGATACAATTGTTATATGAAATGGCTTCTTAGCAAGGAGGGCAAACTTTTGACTATAAAATGGCTACCCGACAGATTGTGTCAGAATCTCTTCAATGTTCGGTTTAGAATAATTTTAAGCTGGGAGCAGGTTCCTGCTTTTTATCTTAAGAACAGAATCATTCTGTACCTAAGGCTGAAATGTTACTGCAAGATTGTATTCAAAATGATATATTAGTCTCAAATTAAACATGCTTTCTTGTCAAGTTTGTGATTCAAATTCAAATAAGACATAAGATCTGATTAGTTAGAATTCACAGTGGGGCAGTCATTGTCAGTAAAAACAGCAAGGAGAAAGTGAGGACTGCAGATGCTGGAGATCAGAGCTGAAAATGTGTTGCTGGAAAAGCGCAGCAGGTCAGGCAGCATCCAAGGAACAGGAGGATCGACGTTTCGGGCATGAGCCCTTCTTCAGGAATGAGGAAAGTGTGTCCAGCAGGCTAAGATAAAAGGTAGGGAGGAGGGGCGTTGGAAATGCGATATGTGGAGGGAGGTCAAGGTGAGGTTGATAGGCCGGAGAGGTCAGGAAGAGGATTGCAGGCTAGGAAGGTGATGCTGAGTTCGTGGGATTTGACTGAGACAAGGTGGGGGGAGGGGAAATGAGGAAACTGGAGAAATCTGAGTTCATCCATTGTGGTTGGAGGGTTCCTAGGCGGAAGATGAGGCGTTCTTCCTCCAACCGTCATGTTGCTATGGTCTGGCGATGGAGGAGTCCAAGGACCTGCATGTCCTTGGTGGAGTGGGAGGAGGAGTTGAAGTGTTGAGCCACGGGGTGGTTGGGTTGGTTGGTCCAGGTGTCCCAGAGGTGTTCTCTGAAACGCTCCGCAAGTAGGCGG
>NC_057749.1:399740-411279 GCF_004010195.1 Chiloscyllium plagiosum
GCCTTCCTAACCTGCAATCCTCTTCCTGACCTTTCCGCCCCCACCCCCACCCCCACTCCGGCCAATCACCCTCACCTTGACCTCCCTCCACCTATCGCATTTCCAATGCCCCTCCCCCAAGTCCCTCCTCCCTACCTTTTATCTTAGCCTGAAGAAGGGCTCATGACCGAAACGTCGATTCTCCTGCTCCTTGGATGCTGCCTGACCTGCTGCGCTTTTCCAGCAACACAGTAAAAACAGCAAGTAAGTTAAAGCCTTATCAATATTACCTCTTGTAGAGTTTGCATGTCATAACCAGTAATGGCTGCTCAGAATCATTAAAAAGTCTCAAAATGCAATTAAATTCAATCCATAGCAAGTAAGCACTAAGAGTTCATTTTATACTGGCACCAACAGCCTCAGCACTAAAATGGTCTCCCTCTCTAGTGTCCTTTTGAACTCTCAATCAGCAAATGTTTTTTTTTCTCACTGTGTCTGCCCCGCTTGCAAGGGGTAGTAAGAATCCATTATAGTGGACAAGATCCATCCATTAATTACAAAGCTTTTGATAGTACCAAGTTTTGTTTCAGAGTCAGATTAAAAATCTGTCATTAATTTCACAAGGCAACGGCTGTGAATGTTATCACTTGGTGTCCTATTCACACAGAGTCACCGATGCTAAGGCAAATGTTCTTAATTGCCTTACAGCATTCTGTTATCACTTGGTGAGCGTTCTTTAAGTTCCCCCCTTTTTCTGAGCCTTCCTGCCTGTCTATTTTCTATTGCAGTAAATGTGTTCTACAGTTCAGCATTACATTTTAGTCTAAATGTTTAAAGACAAGTTTTGAGGCTATAGACTTTTTCAAAATGACTTTCTTGGATGGTCTTTGAAATGTGGCTGGTGCATTTTTCATAACAAATGGCATGACTTTAAATTGGTTTGGTCAGTTTGGTGTCACAAAAGCTGAAAATGTCTTCGCTCTTTCAAATAAAGGTACCTGCTAGTACCCTCTGAGTAATTTCAACTTAGAAATAAAAGTTTCTTTCTACTTAGAAATGAGAATTTCTGCTTGTGAGATACATATAGATTTTGTAGTATTTTATATCCCTAATGTTGGAAAATTTCCTTTAGCATAATTTTAACATTAAGTGCATGCCTTGGACCATTAAGTTAACCTCTGTCGGCTGTAAGCAGTGTTATGTCAACCAAGACTCACTGTTTAATAAAAGCCAAAAGTGCTTTAGAAACTTAGAAGGTTTGGCAGCATCTGTGGAGAGAGAAATAAAGTTGACATTTTCAGTCCAATATGACTTCTTTGGAGAAGAAGTGTTACATCAGACCAAAATGTTAAGTCTTTCTCTCTCCATAGATGTGACAAAGCCTGAGTTTCTCCAGCACTTCATTTTTATTTCAGATTTCCAGCATTCTCAGATTTTGCTATTATTTCATTATCCCATAATATTGTGATACATGCTACAATATCTAACTTGAAATTTGTGCTTTTCATATAGTTAAGTTATTCTAAATTCAGTTTACTTTTGTTCATGTTCCAACCATAGTGTGTAAGTACATTCTGTTTTGCTTGAAGCTGGGTACTTTGAGGAGAAAGTGAGGTCTGCAGATGCTGGAGATCAGAGCTGAAAATGTGTTGCTGGAAAAGCACAGCAGGTCAGGTAGCATCCAGGGAACAGGAGAATCGACGTTTCGGGCATAAGAAGGGCTTATGCCCGAAACGTCGATTCTCCTGTTCCCTGGATGCTGCCTGACCTGCTGCGCTTTTCCAGCAACACATTTTCAGCTGGGTACTTTGACCAGCCACATTACTCCCGGAAAAGCCACTCTATGTTTGCCTTTAAAAAATAAAAGTTTGGGTCTGAACTACTTTCTTAAAATATTTTGAGGAGTCTGGCCTGGTCCAGAACAGATTGGGTGCCCTCCAGAATTTGTTCTATAGTTCCAATTTGGGATCAAAGGCGGCGAGGGTATGGTGTTAGTGTCTTTTGTTCCAGGTGTTGAATTTGGTTGGTTTAAGCAGTGCTTGGGGTAGTAATGGCTTTTTGGTCACAAAGAGTTTTCGGGGGGTGGAAAAGTGACTTGGGGGGGCTTTACTAAAGGTGAACAAAGCAAAGCTGCTGGAATTGGCAGACGCTGGAATTTGAGTTACCTTTATCCATGAGAAAAGGAGAGATGATTACCGCAACAGCTTGGCATTTAAATTTGCTGGAAACGCCATCAGAATCTTTGGAATTGGCTAAAATTCAAGTGAAAGTGAAGCAACTTGAGTTAGAGGCAAAAGAAAGAGAAAAAGACTTGGAACAGTAAGAATTAAAAGCAGAGCAAATATAGGGTGGTTATGGTAGGGGATTTTAACTTTCCAGACATAAACTGGGACTGCCATAGTGTTAAGGATTTAGATAGAGAGGAATTTGTTAAGTGTGTACAAGAAAATTTTCTGATTCAGAATGTGGATGCACCTACCCGAGAATGTGCAAAACTTGACCTACTCTTGGAAAATAAGACAGGGCAAGTGACTGAGGTGTCAGTGGGGGAGCAGTTTAGGGCCAGCAACCATAATTCTATTAGATTTAAAATAGTGATGGAAAAGGATAGACCAGATCTAAAAGTTGAAGTTCTAAATTGGAGAAAGGCCAATTTTGACAGTATTAGGCAAGAACTTTCGAAAGCTGATTGGGGGCAGATGTTCACAGGTAAAGGGGTGGCTGGAAAATGGGAAGCCTTCAGAAATGAGATAACAAGAATCCAGAGAAAGTATATTCCTGTTAGGGTGAAAGGATAGGCTGGTAGGTGTAGGGAATGGTGGATGACTAAAGAAATTGAGGGTTTGGTGAAGAAAAAGAAGGAAGCATATGTCAGGTATAGACAGGATAGATCGAGTGAATGCTTAGGAGACTATAAAGGTAGTAGGAGTATACTTAAGAAGGAAATCAGGAGGGCAAAAAGAGGACATGAAATAGCTTTGGCAAATAGAATTAAGGAGAATTCAAAGGGTTTTTATTAAGGACAAAAGGGTAACAAGGGAAAGAATAGGGCCCCTCAAAGATCAGCAGGGCGGCCTTTGTGTGGAGCCGCAGAAAATGGGGGAGATACTAAATGAGTATCTTGCATCAGTATTTACTGTGGAAAAGCATATAGAATGTAAGGAAATAGATGGTGACATCTTGCAAAATGTCCAGATTACAGAGGAGAAAGTGCTGGACGTCTTGAAAAGCATAAAGGTGGATAAATCCCCAGGACCTGATCAGGTGTACCCTCGAACTTTGTGGGAAGCTAGGGAACTGATTGCTGGGCCTTCTGCTGAGATATTTGTATCATCAATAGTCACAGGTGAGGTGCCGGAAGACTGGAGGTTGGCTAACGTGGTGCCACTGTTTAAGAGGGGTGGTAAGGACAAGCCAGGGAACTATAGAACGGTGAGCCTGACGTTGGTGGTGGGCAAGTTGTTGAAGGGAATCCTGAGGGACAGGATGTACATGTATTTGGAAAGGCAAGGACTGATTAGGGATAGTCAACATGGCTTTGTGCATGGGAAATCATGTCTCACAAACTTGATTGAGTTTTTTGAAGAAGTAACAAAGAGGATTGATAAGGGCAGAGCGGTAGATGTGATCTATATGGACTTCAGTAAGGTGTTCGACAAGGTTCCCAATGGGAGACTGGTTAGCAAGGTTAGATCTCACGGAATACAGGGAGAACTAGCCATTTGGATACAGAATTGGCACAAAGGTAGGAGACAGAGGGTGGTGTGGAGGGTTGTTTTTCAGACTAGAGGCCTGTGACCAGTGGAGTGCCACAAGGATCGGTGCTGGGTCCTTTTCGTCATTTATATAAATGATTTGGATGCGAGTATAAGAGGTACAGTTAATAAGTTTGCAGATGACACCAAAATTTGAGGTGTGGTGGACAGCGAAGAAGTTTCCATCAGATTACCTCAGATCAGGCTCTTGGTCAGATGGGCCAATGTGCTGAGAAGTGGCAGATGGAGTTTAATTCAGATAAATGCGAGGTGCTGCATTTTGGGAAAATAAATCTTATCAAGACTTATACACTTAATGGTAAGGTCCGAGGAAGTGTTGCTGAACAAAGAGACCTTAGAGTGCAAGTTCATAGCTTCTTGAAAGTGGAGTCGCAGGTAGATAGGATAGTGAAGAAGGTATTTGGTATGCTTTCCTTTATTGGTCAGAGTATTGAGTACAGGAGTTGGGAGGTTATGTTGCGGCTGAACAGGACATTGGTTAAGGAACTGATGGATTATTGCAATTCTGATCTTCTTCCTAACGGAAAGATGTTGTGAAACTTGAAAGGGTTCAGAAAAGATTTACAAGGATGTTGGTAGGGTTGGAGAATTTGAGCTATAGGGAGAGGCTGAACAGGCTGGGGCTATTTTCTCTGGAGCGTCAGAGGCTGAGGGGGTGACCTTATAGAGGTTTACAAAATTATTTTGGGCATGGATAGGATAAATAGACAAAGTCTTTTCCCTGGGGTGTGGGAGTCCAAACTAGGTTTAGGGTGAGAGGGAAAAGATATAAAGGAGACCTAAGGGACAATTTTTTTCACACAGAGGGTGGTACGTGTATGGAATGAGCTGCCAGAGGATGTGGTGGTGGTTGGTACAATTGCAACATTTGAAAGGCATTTGGATGCGTATATCAATAAGAAGGGTCTGGAGGGATATGGGCCGGGTGCTGGCAGATGGGACTAGATTGGGTTGGGATATCTGTTCGGCATGGACAGGTTGGACCGAAGGGTCTGTTTCCATGCTGTACATCCCTATCACTCTGTGGCAATCATTTTAGCAGAACAAAAAGTAAAGGAGAGAGAAGAATGGGAGAAAGAGAGTTTGAAATTCAGAAATTGGCACTTAGACTGGAAAGCTGGCTTAAATGGAGGGAGGTGAAGGCAGAAGGTAAGCTTAGTGAGCAAAATAGTGAGGATGAGCAAACCCGTCGTAGCCAAAGGCCTAGTGGGGAGTTGTTTAAATATATTCAAGCATTACATAAATGTGATGAGAAGGATGTAGAAGCATTTTTTCATCTTGTTTGAGAAGGTGGCTAACAAATCGAGTGGCCAGTGACCATGTGGGTTTGTTGATCCAAACAAAGTTGGTAGGTAGAGCTAGTGAGGTATTTACATCACTCTCAGAGGAGGTATCTGGGGAGTATGACGAGGTGAAGAAAGCCATCTTAAGTGCACACAACCTGTGCAGAAGCCTGCAGGCAACATTTCAGGAATCTAAGAATGGACCCTGGTCAAGCATAAATTGAGTTTGAAAGGATCAAACAATGTAATTTTTATACATGGATGAGGGCATTAAAAGTAGATCAAACATATGATGCTCTTAGAAAGACCAATTTCACTTCCTGAAGTGGTGAGAATGCATGTGGAAGAGCTGAGAGTTAAAACAGCAAGGTTGGCAACTGAAATGGCTGATGATTATGATTAGATTACTTACAGTGTGGAAACAGATACGGGGAGAATATGCAAACTCCACACAGACAGTTGCCTGAGGCGGGAATTGAACCTAGGTCTCTGGTGCTGTGAGGCAGCAGTACTAACCACTGTGCTACTGTGCTGCCCACATTTTTTTTATCCTCCTGAATCTCCTCGTCAGCCTCCCCGCTAAGACCCTATGTAAACCCACAGCTCATCCAGAGTTAGTTCATAAATCAAAGTTTGACTTCAAACATCAATTTCAACTGTGAGGGATAGAAATTGGGGAAAAGAAAAATCCTCACGTGGTAAGGGAATGACAGGTCTCGGTGAAAAGCATAAGGATAACTGATCACAGGGTAAAAAGGAAACCCATGATAGGAAAAAAGAAGTGAAAAGCTCTGGTGTTTTCACTGCAACAAAGTAGGGCACAGGAAATCACAGTGTTGCTGGGTTAGGAAAAGCACTGGAAAGACAGATGCAGTAAAATAGGATAAGCTAGTGAATTTTGTTGGAGTGGTAAAGAAATGCACAGTGGAGGCTAAAATTCTGCACCAGAATGTACAATCTGGTTGAAGGTTGGTTAAAAGTACCAGATCTTCATAAATCATTTACGTGCAAAGGTAAGGTTTTCTTGCATAGGCCAGGAGAAGCAGGTAAAGAAATTACAGTTTTAAGAGACACAGGGCCATGTGAATCTTTGATGTTGAAAGATGAGGAGATATGTGACTCAGAAGGACTACTGCCAGAAAAAGTGAAAGTACATGGAATTCATGGTGAGACTAGAAGTGCTCAATTATATAGAGTGTTAGACTATCCAGTGAAAAGTGGAAAAGTAGTAGTAGGACTACTGGAAAAACTCTCACCTCCAGGAATACAATTTGTCTTTGCTAATGATACAGCTGGCTCACAGCTAGGAGTGCTGTCAACTATGGGTGAAAAGCTAACAGAAAATCAGGCAAGTATATTACAGGAGATATTACAGGAAGTATATCCTGTGATTTTTCCAGCCTGTGTGGTAAACAAGGTCACAAAGTCGATAGTTGAAACAGGAGAAGAAATCAAAAATACAGATAAGAAAGTTGAAGTAGAATTATCAGAAACCATATTTGATCAAATGTTTGAGGCAATACAGGGACAGGTCGAGGGCAATGTGGATATCTTTAGCTCTAAGAAATTAACTGATTTACAACAGAAAGATGAAAAACCAATATAATTGTATCAGAAAGCATATATGGAAAAGGAATCTGAGTGTATCCCTGAGTGCTACTATCTTGAAAATGATGTCTTCATGAGGAAATGGAGACCATCACATATTCAGGCAGCTGAGAAATGGGCAGAAGTTCATCAAGTCATATTACCACTGGGTTATAGAAAGGAGGTTTTGTGGGTCGCGCATGAACTACCAGTAAGAGGTCATTTAGGGGTAAGAAAAACTCAAGCTAAAATACAAAAAGCTTTTTACTGGCCTGGACTGCATAAGGCTGTAGTTGACTTTTGTCAGACATGTCATACATATCAGGCAATTGGAAAAATGCAGGCTGTAATAAAACCTGCACCTTTAATATCCATTCCTGCATTTGAATCTTAATTGACTGCATAGGACCCCTACATAAACAAAGAAGTGGAAATCAGTTATTGTTAGTAATGTGTCCATTAGATTTCCAGAGGCCATACTATTACGCAAAATCACAGCTAAAAGGATTGTAGAAGAGTTACTTTTTTTAGCTAGGTATAGACTACTCACAGAGATTTAATCAGATCAAGGGTCAAACTTTATTATTCAAGGAAGTTATAGACAGCTTAGGAATAAAACAATTTCAAATCCACTGCATACCATCCAGTGGGCGGCACGGTGGCACAGTGGTTAGCACTGCTGCCTCACAGCGCCAGAGGCCCCGGTTCAATTCCCGCCTCAGACAACTGACTATGTGGAGTTTGCACGTTCTCCCCGTGTCTGCGTGGGTTTCCTCCAGGTGCTCCAGTTTTCTCCCACAGTCCAAAAATGTGCAGGTTAGGTGAATTGGCCATGCTAAATTGCCGTAGTGTTTGGGGCAGGGGTAAATGTAAGGGAATGGGTCTGGGTGGGTTGGGCTTCAATTAGGTGTGGACTTGTTGGGCCAAAGGGCCTGTTTCCACACTGTAAGTAATCTAATCTAATCCAGAGCACTAGAAAGGTGGCATCAGACATTGAAGACCATGTTAAGGGTCATGACTATCCAGATGATTGGGATAAAGGAATTCCATTTATACTTTTTGCCATCAGAGATGCACCAAATGAATCGACCAAAATCAATCCATTTTATTTAGATTTTGGGCATAAGGTGAGAGGACCACTAAAATTAATTAAAGAGAAATTGGTGAATTAGAATTCTGTGACCACATATTTGGACTGTGTGTCAAATTTTACAGAACAATTAAATCGAATGGGGATCTTGGACAAACAGCATTTTAAAATATAACAGCATACAATGAAATAGGCAGCAGACAAGAAATCCAAACCTCTCAAATTTGCTACTGGAGATAAAGTGTTAGTGTGACTTCCAGGGACAAGTGACTTTTTAAAAGCAAGGTTTAGTGGACCTTATCAAATTGAAAGGGAATTGAGTGAGGTGAAATATTTGACAAACAGAAAGAAATCTCACAGAGTGTGTCATGGAAATATGCTCAAAAGTTATTTTGATAAGGAAAGAAAGCAGAAGGAGCTTGTGGTTCTGGTTACAACAAAGAGTGTAGAACCAAGTTCAGAGGATTCTGAATTGGACATTTCTCACATTAAATTGGACAATGAGGAAGTCTTCAAAAATTGGGATAAATTATTGAGTTACCTTCCAGAGGAAAATCGAAATGACCTGAAAGAGTTATTGCTATCACGTGGGGTAATAATTGGAAATTTGCTGGGAAGTATTAATCTAATTATGCATAATGTAGATATTGAAAATGCTGTTCCAATTAAGCAACATGCATATAGACTTAACCCTCTAACCTTGGCACATGCTCAAAAGGAGTTTCAATGCATGTTGAAAGATAGAACATTACAGTGCAGTACAGGCTGTTCGACCATTGATGTTGCACTGACCTGTGGAACCATCTATCCTACATTATTCCATTTTCATCTATATGTTTATCCAATGACCATTTAAATGCCCTTAAAGTTGGTGAGTCTAATACTGTTGCAGGCAGGGTGTTCCACACTCCTACTACTCTGAGTAAAGAAACTACCTCTGACATCTGTCCTATATCTGTCACCCCTCAATTTAAAGCTATGCCCCCTTGTGCTAGCCATCTCCATCAGAGGAAAAAGGCTCTCACTGTCCATCCTACCTAACCCTCTGACTATCTTATATGTCTCAATTAAGGTACCTCTCAACCTTCTCTCTAATGAAAACAGCCTCAAGTTCATCAGCCTTTCCTCATTCGACCTTCCTTCCATATCAGGCAACATCCGAGTAAATCTCCTCTGAACCCTTTTCAACACTTCCATATCCTTCCCATAATATGGTGATCAAAACTGTACGTAATACTCAAAGTGCGGCTGCACCAGAGTTTTGTACAGCTGCAGAATGGCCTCATGGCTCCGAAACTCAGTCCCTCTAATAATAAAAGCTAACACACTGTATGCCTATCAACCTGGGTGGCAACTTTCAGGGACACCAAGATCTCGTTGCTCATCTACACTGCCAAGAATCTTACCATTAGCCCAATATGTTTTATTCCTGTTGCACCTTCCAAAGTGAATCACCTCACATTTTTCTGCATTAAACTCCATTTGCCATATCTCAGCCCAGCTCCGCAGCTTATCTATGTCACTCTGTAACCTGCAACATCCTCCGGCACTATCCAGAACTCCACCGACCTTAATGTAATCTGCAAATTTACTAATGCATCCTTCTACACCCTTATCCAGGTCATTTATAAAAATGACAAACAGCAGTGGATTCAAAACAGATCCTTGAAGTACACCGTGAGTAACTGAACTCCAGCATGAACATTTTCCATCAACCACCACCTTCTGTCTTCTTTCAGCGAGCCAATTTATTATACAAACAACTAAATCACCCTCAATCACATGCATCCATATTTTGTGCAAAAGTCTACTGGTGGAAACTTTATCAAACACTTCACTGAAAACCATATACAACACATCGACTGCTTTACCCTCATCCACTGGTCTGGTCACCTTCTCAATAAGGTTTGTAAGCCACAGCCTACTCTTCACAAAACTGTGTTGACTATCCCTAATCAACTTATTTCTTTCTAGGTGATTATAAATCCTAGTTCTTATAACCTTTTCCAACACATTACTCACAACTGAAGTAAGGCTTACTGGTCTATAATTACTAGGGTTGTCTCTACTCTCCTTCTTGAACAAGGGGACAACATTCGCTATCCTCATCTTCTGGCACAATTCTTGTAGACAATGACAGCATAAAGATCAAAGTCAAAGGCTCTGCAATCTCCTCCCTGGCTTCCCAGGGAATCCTAGAATAAATCCCATCTTGCGCAGGGGATTTATCTATTTTCACAGGTTCCAAAATTACTAACACCTTCTCCTTGTGAACCTCAACCCTGCCTAACCTAGTATCCTGTATCTCTGTATTCTCCTCAACAAAATTGTTGTTTCCAGTGTGAATACTGACAAAAAATATTCATTTAGTTCCTCCCCATCTCCTCGGACTCCACACACAACTTCCCACTGATATCTTTGATTGGCCCTAATCTTACTCTAGTCATTCTTTTATTCCTGATATACTGAAAGAAAGCTTTAGGGTTTTCCTTGATCCTATCTGCCAATGACTTCCCATGTCCCCTCCTTGCTCTTCTTAGTTCTCTGTTTATGTCTTTCTTGGCTAACTTGTAACTCTCAAGTGCCCCAACTGAGGCATTATGTCTCATCCTAACATAAGCCTTCTTCTTCCTTTTGACAAGAGATTCAACTTCTTTAGTAAACCACGGCTCCCTTGCTCAGCCACTTCCTCCTTGTCTGACAGGTACATACTTATCAAGGACATACAATAGCTGTTCCTTGAATAAGCTCCACATTTCAATTGTGCCCATCCCCTGTAGTTTCCTTCCCCATCCTATGCATCTTAAATCTTGCTTAATCACATCATAATTGCCTTTCCCCCAGCTATAATACTTGCCCTGCTGTATATACCTAACCCTTTCCATCGCTAAAGTAAACATAATCCAATTGTGGTCACTATCACCAAAGTGCTCACCTACCTCCAAATCTAACATCTGGCTGGGTTCATTACCCAGTACCAAATCCAATATTGCCTCGCCCTTTGTTGGCTTGTCTACATACTGTGTCACTAAACCCCCCTGCACACATTGGACAAAAACTGACCCATCTAAAGTACTTGAACTATTGTATTTCAAGTCAATATTTGAAAATGTAAAGTTCACCCATAACAACTACCCTGTTACTCTCGGTCCTATCCAGAATCATCTTTGCTATCCTATCTCTGGAACTATTTGGAGGCCTATAGAAAACCCCCAACAGGGTGACCTCTGCTTTCCTGTTTGCAATCTCAGCCCATACTACCTCAGTAAATGAGTCCTCAAATGTCCTTTCTGCAACTAACAATGCCACACCTCCCCCTCTGTTGTCATCTTCTCTGTTTTTACTGAAACATCTGACTGTCTTTCTCCCTCACGGTCTGTCTCTTTCTCTCTGCCTGTCTGTATCTCACACTCTCTCTCAGCCTGTCTGTGGTTCTCTGCTTATGTGTTTCAGTGTTCCCGCTTCTCTCGCTCTTACTCTCCATCTCTGCCTGTCTGTCTTTATCTGTCTCTCTCTCACGTTTTCTCTCTCTTTCTCGCTCTATCTCTCTCCCTCTCTCCCTCTCTGTCTCTCTCCATCTCTCTCTGCCCCTGCCTCTCTCTCTGTCTCTCTCCCTGTCTATCTCTCTCACACTCTCCTTCCCGCCTCTATCTGTCTCCCCGCGCAGTTCTCTGTCTCTCTCTTTCTCCATCTCCCTCTCCACCCGTGTCTCTATTTCTGTATCCCCGCCTCGCGCGCTCTCTCTCTCTCTATCTTTCTATCTATCCATCTATCTATCTCTTTAACCCCCACCGGAATCTCTGTCTCTGCCTCTACCTGCCTCA
>NC_057749.1:415348-432039 GCF_004010195.1 Chiloscyllium plagiosum
ATTGTCTCTCTCTCCACGATTGTCTCTCCCTCTCTATCCCCGCCTCTCAATCTGTTGCTATCTCTCTCTCCCCACCTGTCTTTCTGCCTCTCTTGTTCTCTGCCTGGGTGTCTCTCTCTCTCTTGCTCTAAGCCTATCTTTCTGTCTATTTTATTTCTCTTTCTCCGCCTGTCAGTCTTAGCTCTCTCTCTCTGTTATTGTCCTTCTCTCTCTCTCTCTGCCTATCTCTCTCTCCGACTCACGCTCTCTCTCTGCTGTCATTCTCTCTCTCTTACCTGCCTGTCACTCTCTCTCCCCATCTATCTCTTTCTCTGTCTCTCCCTGCCTGTCTCTCTCTATCTGAATCTACCCGTCTCTATCTATTATACAAAATGCGGAAGAATGGGATTGTGGGAGACATAGCAGTTTGGATCAGTAATTGGCTTGCTGAAAGAAAAAAGAGGGTTGTAGTTGATGGAACATGTTCATCTTGGTATCCAGTTACTAGCGGCGTACCGTAAGGGTCGGTGTTGGGTCCACTGCTATTCGTCATTTTTATAAATGAGGTCAGGGCATAGAAGGTGGGTTAGTAAATTTGCGGACGACACTAATGTCAGTGGAGTTGTGGATAGTGACAAAGGATGTAGTAGGTTGCAGAGAAACATAGAGCTGGGCTGAGAGGGGCTTAATGGAGTTTAATGTGGACAAGTGTAAGGTGATACACTTTGGATGGAGTAATCGGAATGCAAAGTATTGGGCTAATGGTAGGATTCTTGGGAGTGCAGATGAGAAGAGAGATCTCGCTGTCCATGTACACAGATCCCTGAAAGTTGCCACCCAGATTGACAGGGTTGTTAAGAAGGCATATCTTGGCCTTTATTAATAGAGGGATTCAGTTCCAGAACCAGGAGGTCATGCTGCAGCAGTACAAAACTCTGGTGCGGCCACACTTGGCCACATAAAAAGGATGTGGAAGCTTTGGAAAGGGTGCAAAGGAGATTTACTAGGATGTTGCCTGGTATGGAAGGAATGCCTCACGAGGAAAGGCTGAGGGCCTTGAGGCTGTTCTCGTTAGAGAGAAGAAGGTTGAGAGGTGACTTAATAGAGACATACAAGATAATCAGAGGGTTAGATAGGGTGGACAGGGAGAGCCTTTATGGGGACGGCAAACACGAAGGGACACAACTTTAAAGTGAGGGGAGATAGGTATGACAGATGTCAGAGGTAAGTTTCTTTACACAGAGTAGTAAGGGTATGGAATATTTGCCTGCATCGATAGTAGATTAGCCAAGTTTAAGTGCATTTAAGTCGTCATTGGACAGGCATATGGACGTACATGGAATAGTGTAGGTGGGATGGGCTTCAGATTAGTCTGACAGGGCGGCGCAACATCGAGGGCCGAAGCGCCTGTACTGTGCTGTAATGGTCTATGTTCTATGTTTCAATATTAAATTTTTTAAAAATCGTTCCATTCAGGTTAATACATCTGGCAAACAACCAACGATTTCCCATTCAGCACTCATAACTCTTCTGCTGTGAATATGCAAAACAATCATGGAATTAATATTAAGTCTTTCCAATTAAGACATGTCACATTTACTCTAAAAATCGCTCTTCATTTCTACACATTACGGAGTTGCACAGCAATATGTGACTTCTCACCAATTTAAAGTTTGACATTAATTGTTTTTCATACTAATTGTTGCTTATTTCCAATATTTAATAATTGTTCAAATCCAGTACATCTAGCTTTAAGTGTGGAATTATGTTTCAGTATAGCACTGTATAGTTTTACAATCACATGGTGATAGTGTGTTCCCAGTTGATTTTTAGCTCAAGAATGGAATCCTCGTTGATTTTTATTTCAGCAAAAAGATCCTGTTTAACTTGCTTATATTTAAATACACAAACATTTATTCTGTTTTCAATAATCACACAAACACACAAACAGCTACATCTTTCTCATGCTAAAATACCTGGAATTTCCTGTGATTTCTTTTTGCGATAAATTAACTCACAGGCATTTGTGAGTTCAACAGACACAATAAATTTTCAATTTTTGCAAGTCCTACTTTTTAAAAGCCAGACACGGGATTAGCCTTCTGCTGATGTATCACGTTAAAATGATTGTTTGCCTTTTCGGATCTCTTTGTGCTGCAAAATTATTTTTATTTTCAATTCGTTATAAACAAAACTGATCTTAAAGTGTTGAAATTGTTTTCATTTTTATTCCAACATTATTTGTCAACATCCATTTATCACAAAAAAATGAAAATTATTTTTTCTTCCCATCATGGTCACTGTGATACTCATTTTCATTGCTTACTGATTTTCTTTATAATGGTGATACAAATGTTTAAACATTGATCAGATAAAATATCCATTAAAAAATACACGCCTCCACAAGTAAACCAACATAAGGACATACATAATTTTATATTGTCTGCATTGTTAAGTAAAACTAAATTCTGTTCCATAATTACAGAATGACTAATATTTTCCTTCAATCCATAAATGTATTTTGTTCTTCAGTTTATCGATCTTAATGAACATACAATCAACATCAGAGCAAAATACTTTCAAAATAGTTTGTTAATTTATTTGTACAGATTACAGCGTTAGTTATCAAGTCATAATCATCATGATAACTTCAGAATAATTTACGGTTGTCCTTCTAACGTGTCTAGTGAGATTTACATCTTAATTTAACCCATTGTTTAATTTAATCCACTGCTTAATTTAATCCATTTCACCAATGCTACAACATAGAAATGCATTCGTTTTCAGGTCTTCTATCCCACAATGGAATCAATGATTTACAATCCAAAATTCAGTGTAAATATCTGAGTTTTGCTCATATGAATGGTCACAGTAATCTCAGCCTTATAAATTGAGGTTACTGCAATTACTTTTAATGCAAGCATTCCTGTTTATTTCTACATTTTGCAAAATTAAATGGCAAACGTAAATTTGTGATTCTTCTAAGTGCACTAATAGAGTTTTTGAAAATGTAAGTATTGCTAAAATCTAATAATTGTTCAGTTCAGTAATGGGTATAATTGTGGAATTATGTCTCAGTTCAAGAACTAATGTGAAGACATTGCAGTGTGGAAACTCACAGTCATTGTGAAGATCAATTTATATTTTTATTATGGGAACACTGCTGAATTATTTCCATCATATTGCACTTCAACGTTCACATTTAATGCATTTCAAATTGCAGTAAATATAGAGTATTTTACGTGACAACATTTTTAAATAAAATATTGTCACTTTTTAAGGACGCAAAATGGAATTAAAACCCATTTGCTTTTTCCTTTATCAATTTCAGTAAATTTAGAATTGAAGAAACCTAGATTGAAACAGCATGAAAACAAGCCCTTCATCTCAACTTTTCCATACTGACCAGGTTTCCTGAACTGAGCTAATCCCGTTTACTGCAGTATGCCCTCTGGATCTTTGCTAGCCAAATGACTGTCCAAAAGCCTTTTAAATGTTGTAATTGTAACAACCTCGACCACTTCCTCTGACAGCTGCTGACCATGTGCACACCACACTCTGAATAAAGCTGCTCCTCAGAGCCCTTTTAAATCGGCCTCCCTCACCTAAAGCATCATGTAGACGATAAAATCATTCAGACTGCAAAATTCTTAAAATTTGGGAGAAACGTGGAAGCAGCATCATGACATTCATATTTTAATTAGCGGCCTGAAGCTAATAAATTGGAGATATTGTGATCATTGAAATGAATAAATATATTTCATGTTTGATTGAAAAGCAATTCAATAGACACTTAATTTTTTTCTCAATTAAAATTCACAGGTACTTTGGTACACCTTTGTTGAAAGTGGACGCTGAACCTATGCCTCCTAGTTTATTAGTGGATACTGCAGCTCCACAAAAACCCTCCAGATTGTCCCTCCGCAGAAGGGCAGGACAACAATCACATGCTTACTCACGAAAAAAAAATCAGTTTTCTTGTGATAATTATATGGATGGCCCGGTGGCTCAGTGGTTTGCAATGTTGCCACCGAGCGCCAAGGACCTGGGTTTGACTCCAGCTTCTGGCGACTGTCTGCGTGGAGTTTGTACATTCTTCCTGTGTCTGTGTGAGTTACGGCTTCCTCCCATCATCCAAAAATGTGTGGGTTAAGTGCTATAATTGCCCGACTATTAGGTGTGTTAATGTAGGAAAATGAATCTGGGTGAGTTACTCTTTGAAGGGTTGGTGTGGACTTACTGGGCCGAATGACCCGTTTCCCATCCTGTAAGGAATTGACTCTAAAGTAATAATTAGACTTAGATTGAATTAGATCTGCGCATTGGAATAACCAATAGAATTGTAACAAAGATGAAGCTAAGCAACAATGGTCTTAATTAAAACAAATCTCGTGATAATTAGCATAAATTTGAAATGGCAATCAGTGAAGCATAAAATAGATCTATATGCGTGAAGCAGTTGTTCATAAACCCAAATGACGTCTAAATCGCTTGGCAATTCACATGAATTGGAAATAACGGATGAATCATTCAATGTGACTACTTAACTGAACAAAACATCGCTCATTTCCACAAATTTGTGATTCCTAAGAATTCAAGATTTACTGTTAAAGAAAAGAACAAACACAAGGAGATTCGGTTTTGTGTACATAGGAAACGAAAAATAGTTAGATCTTATTGTAATAATTAGAAATATATAAATGTTAGCATTGAAATTAAATACAATCAATACAAGAAACCAAAGAATTGTGGATGCTGGAAATCAGAAACAAACTCAGAAACTTCTGGAAAACAAGCTTGGCATGTCTGGTAGCATCTGTGGAGAGAAAGCAGAGTTAATACTTTGTGTGTAGCGACCCTTTTTCAGAATGCATTTTTGTTCACAAGCAATTCAATTCAGCTCGGTTTCCACTGTTGAAATGAAAATCAATGTTCTGAATGATCGGGCGAATGTGCAGTGTAAGTTTACATCAGTTGATGAACTAGGCCATATTTCCAAATTTTAGTAATTACTGGATTGAAAAGTATAGAAAAAATGAATACTAGATATTAGCAATAATTGCATTTTTAAAAAACTGAAATTACTGAAATAAAGAATAGTCACACATCTCATCACTATTTGACTGACAGTAATTGTTGGAGACAGTTGATAAGGCTGAATAAGAATCTATGATTATTATGAGTATTCAAATAAGAAAGAAAAGGCGTTATTTTCTACAAAATTGCATGTGAAGTCATTTTTTTTCTGAGTTTGTTGACACGAAGGACCCCTTTGAGGAACGTTAATCAAACCAAAATGTGAACCCTGTTTTCTTCCAACAGATGCTGCCAGACCTGATGAGCGTTTCCAGCAATTTCTTATTGTTGTTCCGGATTTACAGCATTCACAAATCTGTCGGTTTTTATTTATAATTAAAGTAAGAGTTCGAAAACAATAATTTGTTTCATCAATAAGTAGTTTACTTTGATGTTGATTATATATTCATTAAGATCAGTGAACAAGATTTAAAAAATTAACAAGATTGATTGGTTGAAATAACATTAACAGTGATTATCAAACAGAATTTCTTTTCATGAAAACATGCAGACGATCCAAGAATTCTCTTTTCCTTCCAATATTTTTATTACAGAGAAAGGTATCTTATAATTTGCTAAATTTTCACCACAATCAGTGATTAGACGTTTATCTCAGAATTAGGCAGAATGTGAATAGATAATGAATGCAATTATACTTGTGAATGAAATATGCCATCTATGGTAGAAATATTGTACATTGACAAATAGTTTGGAATATAATCTTTAAAATTTCTATATGTTCAAAGCACTCTTTCTTGCATTGATCTGAAAAGTAAAAGAAAACATTTTACAATGGACATGCATTGGGGAAAAAAAGAAACCAGTTATTGAAGAGGAAAATCAACTGAAAACAATTTCCATTTTTTTCCAAATATGTGAGAATTTGTGGAAATCATGTGAAATTGAGTGGATTTTTCGTATGAAAAATATGCAGCTCTCAGTAAGATTATTAGAACTACAATAAATGTTAGCATTGAAGTGAAATTAAGTGAATCCAACTAAATTTCCACCGATAATATTCGTTTTTATCTAAATTTGGAGATTGTAAAATGCAATTTTTTTATCAGTTGATGTACTGAAACATAAATGCACACCTATACCTGGATATATTGGATTTCAATAATTATTACCTGGTCGTTATTATCAATAATTAGTTTTAAAGTAGCTGAGAACAAATTTAAGAATGATGTGAAAACTTTTACTGCAACGTGATTGCGCAACATGTTGGAAAAAAACTGAAATATTGATGTGAAAAATAATTAGAAATCTCCTAATTTATGAGTCTGATTAATAATCATTCCCTTAATATGAGTAGACAAATGAAATAAAATCAGATATTTACTATAACTTTTGGATTAGAACTCTTTGGTTTATTGCAGATGTGCTGACCTGAAAAAAAAATGTTTCATAATGGTACTGGCATTAAGAAATAATGGATTATACTAAAATGTGTATCTCACGATGCTTTTTACAAAGATTACATTTCACAATAGTGTGATGATTAAAATGACAAGAGATTAATGACCTATTCAGGCGGCAAAGGCCTCTGGTACTATACCCTCCCCTTCCTGCACCTCTCCATCTCCATTAATGACGACTGACTTGACACTGACATTTTTTACAAACCCAACGACTCCCACAGCTACCTGGATAACACCTCTTTCCACCCTACCTCCTGCAAAAATGCCATCCTGTATTTCCAATTCCTCCGCCTCCGCCGTATCTGCTCCCACGAGGACCAGTTCCACCACAGAACACACCAGATGGCCTCCTTCTTTAGAGACTGCAATTTCCCTTCCCACATGGTTAAATATGCCTCCAACGCATTTCGTCCACATCCCGCATCTCCACCCTAAAACCCCACCCCTCCAACCATAACAAGGACAGAACGAACTCTGGTGCTCACCTTCCACCCTACCAACCTTCGCATAAACCAAATCATCCGCCGACATTTCCGCCACCTCCAAACGGATCCCACAACCAGGGATATATTTCCCTCCCCACCCCTTTCCGCCCTCCGCACAGAGTGTTCTCTCCATGACTACCTGGTCAGGCCCACGCCCCCCTATAACCCACCCTCCCATCCTGGCACCTTCCCCTGCGCCTACACCACCTCCCTCAGCTCCATCTACATCCACCAATATCATATATTGTATCCATGGCTCCCGATGCGGTCTCCACTACATTGGGGTGACTGGACGCATCCTAGTAGAGCGCTTTAGGGAATATCTCGGGGACACCTGCACCAATCAACTACACTGCCCTGTGGCCCAACATTTCAACTCCCCCTCCCACTCTGCCGAGGGCATAGAGGTCCTGGGCCTCCTTCACCGCCGCTCCCTCACCACCAGACACCTGGAGGAAGAACGCCTCCTCGGAACACTTCAACCCCAGGGCTTCAATGTGAACTTCAACAGTTTCTTCATTTCCCCTTCCCCCACCTCACCCCAGTTCCAAACTTCCAGCTCAGCACTGTCCCCATGACTTGTCCTACCTGCCTATCTTCTTTTCCACCTATCCACTCCGCCCTCCTCCTTGACCTATCACCTTCATTCCCTCCCCCACTCACTCATTGTACTCTCTGCTACTTTCTCCCCGTTCCCGCCCTCCTCTCACTTATCTCTTCACCCTTCAGGCTCTCTGCCTGCATTCCTGATGAAGGGCCTTTGAACGAAACGTCGATTTTACTGCTCCTCGGATGCTGCCTGAACTGCTGTGCTTTTCCAGCACCACTCTACTCCAGAATCTGGTTTCCAGCATCTGCAGTCATTGTTTTTACCTACCGGACTGTTTATCCAGAGAATCAGATAATGTTCTGGGGACGAGGGTTTGAATCCCGCCACAACGGGTGTTAGAATTTGAATTCAATTTCTTTGGTAAAATCTGGAAGTAAAAGTCTCATGATGACCAGGAATCAATTGCCGCTTGTCAGAGAAACCCAACTGGCTCACTAATGAACTTTAGGGGAAGGAAACTGCCATTTTTACTTTTCAGGCTTACGTATGACTTCATATCCATAACAATGTGATTGAATCTAACTGCCCTCTGCGCAAATAGAGATGGAAAATAAATACTGGCCTCGATAGCGCTGCCCTCATCCTGTGAATGAATATAATGTTTGAAGTCAACAGTTAAAATGATTCAATATTTTCAAGGCAATTTGCTTTGATCTTTTCTAGATTTTCATAAAGATCAGTAAACTGAGGATTACATATTTTTTAAAAATTCAGAGATTATTAATCAGAATTGTTTCGCCGTTCAAAAATCTTATTTCTTCAGGGTTTTTTTTTCATTTCCTTCGGTTTTACTCGTTCTTGCACAGGATCTGTTATCGGACCTCTGCTATTTATGGCATACATATAAATGACTTGGATGAAAATATAGATGGTGGATTAATGAGTTTGAAGACAATGCAAAGATTGCTGGAGTTGTGGATAGTGTAGAAAATTGTCAAAGGATACAGCGGGACATAGATCAGCTGCAGATATGAACGGAGAAATAGTAGATAGAGTTTAATCCATGTAAGTGCAAGGTGCTTCTCCTTGGGGGATTAAGTACAATATTAAGGAAAGGCAGGACCTTGAACAGCTTTGTTGTTCAAAGGAATCCTGGAGTTTAAGTCCTTGGCTCCATGAAAGTGATCATGCAAGTAGGTAGCGTGCTAAAGAAGGCATATGTCATGCTTGCCTCTATTGGTCACGGAACTGATTACAAGAATCAGCAGATCATGTTGCAGCTTTATAAGACTTTGGCTCGGCTAGATAACCGTGTTCGGTTCTGTTCACCACATTACAGGAAGGATATACATGTTTTGAAGAGGGTTAGAAGGGTGCTTACCTGGTTGCTGTCTGGATTAGAGTATATGAACTACAACGAGATGCTATAAAAATTCAGGATGTTTTCTCTGGAGCTTTGGAGGCTGAGGGAAGACTTGATAGAATTGTATATAATTATGAAATACGGAGATAGATAGGCTGAACAGTCAGAATGTTTTTTTTCGAGAATTGACGTGTCAAATCTAGATGGCGTGCGTTTAATAACGGGGCGAAACTTCAAAGGAGATGTAAGGGACAGGTTTTCCTGACAGAGAGAGTGGTCAGTGTCTGGAACGCACTTCCGGGTCTTCTGGTGAATGCAGATAAAATCCCCATTTAAGAGTCTTTTATATTAATACATGAATATGGAAGGACTGGAGGGTTATGGACCAAGGGCAGGAAGAAGTGATGAGATTCATTTAGCATGACATTCAGCACTACATCATTGGCCAAAGTGCCGGTTCGTGCTGTACAGATCTGTGTTCTCTGCTCTGGGAGAGAAAAATAGTGTGTAACATTTGATGCAATCAATATTTAAACATGACTGTCAGAATGTGGATGAAAATAAGTAGACAACAAACAGGTATAATAGAAAGATGCAGTCATTGACACTTGCTGTGTTTTTTTATAATACTTGTTCTGAATTAACAGACAAATATATTTAATGGATGTGCTTAAAATGTTTGCAGTTACTGATGTACTGTACCAAAAATGTCCACTGATAATTGGACTAGAACCCTGTCAGAAAAGTGAATTTTAGTAAAGTGAATTTCGCATCTTAATGCAATGCACTACATCGTAGTGCCGATACTACAATAAAAAAAATCATAAAACGAAAGTATTGATTTTTCCAATCAACACCATTAGAAATATCTGACTGCTGCTCATTTGAACAGTCAAAGTAATCGCAGCCTCATCTATTAAGAGGCATCTCAGGACATTTTATTCATTAATTGCTGTTTATTTTGACAAATTGCTGATTAAAATGGCTGTGTGAGAGTTGTCATTAATATTCAGTTCACTCATTACGACTCAGTACATCCACTGATGGTAAGATATTGCAGTGTTCAGTCTGCCAATTATTATGAAGATCAATATGTATTTTAATTTGATTATATTTATCTTCAATCCGAACATTTATTGCATTTCTGATCAAACTAAGCGTTAAATGATTTAAAAGCAAAGGAAATTTCAGATTTGTGTAATATTCTTATGTAAACAAGAAGCGTATACACCTTTATGTTCTTTATTTATCAATGTTAACATTTTCAACTTTGAACATCACTGGAAGGAAGGGAAGTTGTCTGCAGCTGAATCGTCGCATTGAACTTTTTTTTGCTGATTTCCTCATGTTGCAAAATATTCCAATCGTCTTTTAATTATAAGAAAATCACTTAAAACATATTAAATAGTTACATTTATTTTAATAAATTTACAATATCATAAGATTATGTCGATATATGTTTCTTGCAGTTATCATGATATCAATTTTAATTAAGATTATTTTATTATTGAGAATAACTACATCATTTTTAATCCATTACATATAGACGCAGGCCACTTATCGCAACGAAGATTAATGAGTTTTCATTTGTGCAACCACAGTAAGCATGTGATTATAATTCCACCCTTCGCGGCTGGGAGCATAATCTTGTGGAGCGCTGGCAATGCGTCTACCCCCCCAAAGCAGGAGGCGTGTCTTCAATTCTCACCCGCTTTTGAATCAAAGATTTGATCTGCTTCAATCTGTTGTTCATTCTTATGATCACATAATCTGCAATTTATTATCTTACGTTCACTAATAAAGCTATTTATCTCATTATAGTGCATCTATATTTTAACTTTCACGACTCTAGACTTTTGAAAACTTGAAATAACTAAACAATGAAGTTCTTTTTTCCCAAAACAACTTACGAAATCCAAATATTATCCATATGGTGAGCAATAGTATGTTAGTTCCAAATGTTCAAATATTTTAGGTTCTGCAAAGGAATTTCAATAAACATTTAACACATCTGCATTATACATTTCAGTACCTCAGTACCATCCTTATTCTCTAGTCTGAGCAAGAGGTTTGTGTGTATTTTGATTTCAGAAACGTGGAACTGTTTTACAAAGTGGTCCATTCATCCTTCGTTTGGTTTTCTTGTAGAAAACATTCATTCATAACTCATATAATTTATTATGATCAATATTTCGACATTTCTATCAACATTATGAAGAAAATGAGAAGCAATTAACATGAGCATTTTCCTGAAAGAAATTCAGGACCTAAACTCCTTGCAGCCCTTAAGGTGAAAAAGTCTAAGTAATGATACTCTGATTTTTGTTTAATTCAAAAGCGCTTAAGTCAAAAACGTCAGTCCTTGTTCTTCAATGTTATAAACGTACCAAAGAAAAAATGATTTATTCTTCTGTAAAATAACGAAATGTGATTTTCGATCAATTAGTAGTCAGTTGATTACTTACTATTGCAAATTTTGTAACTTATTATTGCAATTTATTCAAACATTGTTAAGTCCTTTGATAAAATTAAATTTCTTTTAAAATTCAATTCTTAAAATGTAGAGAATTTTCCTTTTATTTCCCATTTACCCAGTCATATTGAATGGAAATTTGATGTGTTTTGAAAATATTGGAATGAGATCATTTGAAAATCTACTTTGCATGTTTCGCACTTATCTCAGCTCTTGCATGATGGTTAAATTGTGTTCAAGTCAAAATGTCAGCAACGTTTTTATTTAATCAAATCTTGACTTCACATAATATCTTTAACACATGGTTGTCAATCAATGCTCACACAAAACAGTGCACATGAAGTCATACAAAAGTCTTCATGACCAGCTAATTACTGTTCAGTGGGATAATCTGAGTAACTATCTTTTTGTTCCCGAAAGCTACCATCACAGTAAGCATTTGGTTATCATTCACTCCAATAAATCCAATGCATGTCCTCTAATGTTACTGTTCAGTAAATATACATGGTGTTTCTTGCTCAAGACAATACTTGTTCTTTATTACCAATGGCCAAGGATTATAAAGAAAGAGTTGTTGATAGTTCTGATTTGTGGCATTTCTCAAACAGGTTTTCAAACCAAATATTGCAAAACAAGTGTAATTTAGGTTTTGTTCAACTGTGGACATTTTCAACTCATGGCGATTTAATGTATTTATCTGCTCATTCAGAGCAAATACTAAAAGTTGCCTCTTGAAATTTAATTTACTGTGCTTTCCATTCACTAAAGTTCTCATGTTAATTGCTCCTCATTTTCTTCTTAAATCTGATACAAATCTCAAAATAATGATAGCAATAAAAGTTATTTTTCATTTATAGCCAAGAGGAAAAGGGAAGTGTACATAATGTCTAGGCAGCTGAGAACAGAATGGGCCCTGGAGGAATATCGGAAGAGTAGGACAAGTCTTAAACAAGGAATCAAGTGGGCTAAAATGGGTCATGAAATAGCTTTAGCTGGCCGAATTAAGGAAACTCCCAAAACATTTTGTTTTGTTATATAAGAAGGAAGAGGGTAACTCGAGAAAAAGTTGGTCCACTAAAAGATAATGAAAGAAGGCTGTGTGCCGAACCAGAGAGAATGGGTGAGATTCTAAATTTTGCATCAGTATTCACTGAGGAGAGGAGCATGATGAATCTTGGGATTAGAGATAGAAACATGATTAGTCTGAATCACGTTGGCACAAGTAGGGAAGATGTGTTGGGTCTGCAAGAGGTCATTAAGGTGGACAAGTCCCCAGGAATGGATGGGATCTATCCCAGGTTGCTGAGGGAGGCGAGAGAGGAAATAGCTGGGGCCCGGATAGACATCTTTGTGGCATCCTTAAATACAGGTGAGGTGCCGGAGGACTGGCAGTTTGCTCATGCTGTACAAGGAGGGTAGTAGGGATATTCCAGGTAACTACAGACCAGTGAGCCTGATGTCGGTGGTGGGGAAGTTGCTGGAGAGGGTACTGAGTGATCAGATCTATTTATATTTGGAAAGGAATGAGCTTATCGGTGATGGGTAACATGGTTTTGTGTGGGGGAGATCGTGCCTTACCAACTTGATAGAGTTCTTCGAGCAAGTGACCAAGTTGTTAGATGAAGGAAGGGATGTTGATGTCATATACATGGACGTTAGTAGGCATTTGATCAGGTTTCCCATTATAGACTAACGGAGAAAGTGAAGTCACATGGTGTGCAGGGTCTTCTAGTTAGGTGAAAAAAGATCTGGTTGAGCAACAGGAGACAGAGAGTAGTAGTTGAAGGGAGTTTCTCGAAATGGAGAAAGGTGACCAGTGGTGTTCCACAGGGGTCAGTATTGGGGCCGCTGTTGTTTGTAATATACATAAATGATCCAGATAGGGGGCACTGTTGGTATGATCAGCACGTTTGCAGATGACACACAGATTGGTGGAGCAGCAGAAAGCATAAGGGACTGTCAGAGAATACAGGAGGATATACATAGACTGGGGATTTGGGCGGAAAAGTGGCAGATGGCTTTCAATCCAGACAAATGTGAGGTGATGCATTTAGGCAAGTCTAATTCTAGAGCGAATTATACAATGAATGGAAGAGCCTTTGGAAAAGTTGATGGGCAGAAAGATCTGGGAGTGCAGGTCCATTATAACCAGAAGGTTGCTGCACAGGTGGATAGAGTGGTCAAGAAGTCATAATGTATGCTTGCCTTCATCAGATGGGGTATTGGGTATAAGAGCTGGCAAGGCATGTTAAATTGTACAAGACATTGGTTTGGCCGTATTTATAATACTGTGTACAGTCCTGGGCGCCACATTACCAAAAGGATGTGGACGCTTTGGAGAGGGTTCAGAGAAGGTTTACGAGGATGTTGCCTGCTATGTAAGGTGCTAGCTATGAAGAGAGGTTCAGTAGGTTAGGTTTATTTTCACTAGAAAAAAGGAGATTGAGTGGGGACCTGATTGAAGTTTACAAAATCCTGAAGGGTATAGACAGAGTGGATAGAGACAAGCTTTTTCTCAGTGTGAAAGATTCAATAGTGAGAGGTCATGGTTTCAAAGTGTGAGGTGGAAAGTTTAAGGGGGATACACACGGTAAGTACTTCACACAGAGGGTGGTGGGCGTTTGTAACTCATTGCCAGCAGAGGTGGTAGAGGCAGGCACGGTAGATTCATTGATGATGCATCTGGATAGATGCATGAGTAGGTGTAAATTTTCTTTGTTCTTTATATATACAATGCTCTGTCAAATAGAAAGATGAGATGTTTCATTATGCTTCAGTTTACTGATAGCATTTTTACAATCTATTTGTTGCTAATATCTAATAATTGTTCAAACCAGTAAGGGGTCGTGGCATTATGTCTCTATAGAATAACTAATGTAAAAATATTGCAATGTGCCATCTCTCAAACATTGCAAATATTGATTTTTATTTTAACTTGGAAACATTGTTGAATTGATTTCATTATATTTCACTTCAAATCTAACCTTTATTGTTTTTCTAATCACAATAAAAGTTATCTATTATTCATGTGACAAAATTACTTAAATTAATGCGAATTTTCTGAGAACAGAAAAAAAATGAATTTTTATCTCTGTTCTTTCATTTAAAAAATCGCAGTTAATTCTGAATTCTCGGAAATTGTGAATTTTCGGAAAGAATAAAAGTTCTCTTCAGCTGAATAGCGACAGTGAATGATTCATTCATTATTTTTTTCAGTTCATGTGTGAGGCAAAATCAATTTAATTTTCGTTTCGTCAAATGATAAACTGCTTTGAACAAATGGAATTATATAATTGATTTTTATTGGTTAATGTATAGTATTCTCACAATTATGTCAAATTGCCTTTCCACGAATTATTATGAGCTTCATACTAAATGTGAAATGTATTGATGCCGTCCACGATTAATATAAATTACTGTTTCACTTTCAGTCCATTTCACACAGAAACGCATGAATTCGCAATTCAAGAATAACAATAAACATTTAAATAATGACAATGAGCATGTGATTCCTGTCCTGCCCTTTCTGGTGGGAACATTATGAAGATTTTTGTGGATCTCTGGTAGTGCCTTGACGATTGCCAATCAAAAGACAGGCACACTATATCAAAAAATCCTGTCAATCTCTGATTCTCAGTTCCAAGATAAATATCAGGCCCGGCATATAACATGGATGTAGAAATCGGAGACATTGAGAATATTACATTTTACTGAAACTGCAAGGTTTAACACTAAGTGGATATGTGGATTAATGGTCACTAACAGTCTGTACAAAACCAGAGGGCACGGTTTTAATTCATACCTTCAACAGAGGTGCTTCGGAGCAGCTCTGGATGTTGATTAGAAACGATCTTGGAATTGATTGAATTGTCTTTCAAGTCAACATGAGTTTTTCTTCTATCTGTTGTTCATTCCAATAATTACAATATTTGCTATTTATTTCAGTCAGGCCACAAAGAAATGTAGGCATCTAATTCTGCTGGTTCCATGTTCCTCGAAAATATTTGAGAATGTTGTTATCTGCAAAAATGAAAGAGGTGAAGTAATGATATCCATCAATTCTTCTTCCAAAGAGCTTCTTTCAAACAACTGAAACATAGAAACAACTTATTCTCCAGTGCTATAAATAATTATAGTTCAGTTTATGAATTGTCTGCAGTTTGTTTTTACTCTTCCACTCATTTCTGCATTTTTAAGCAAGAGAAAATCCTATTTGACATTTACTGAATGGCTCGTTTTTTTCATCTATTTATAAATCTATTCAACCAACATTCCAGCAAAGTGCTAGCGAAATTTTGCTTTCACCCCATCGAAAGATGAGCATGAGACACTTTCTTATACATTACACACTGCATCTTTCCCAGACCAATAATCACACTTCATTACTCATAGCTGAGGAACATATATCGTGATGGAGCAAGTCCTGAATATAGGCCAGTTTCTAATAGGTTTCCAGTCCAATCATCCATACCAAAATATAATTGTGACCAAGTACAACAATTGCTGCAAACATTTTGAACAGATCCCCATTAAGCTTATTGATTTTTTTTCAGAGACAATAACAATTCCCTACAAATGCCATTGACTTAATTTTCTGATCCCGATGTTCTTTATCTACTTTTTTCCTTTGTAATTCTGTCTCAAATATCTAAATATTGATGACATTAAAAATTCCAAAAATTCAATATTGTATTTCCCCAGAAGAAAGGCATAGGCAGAAAGTACGTATTTCTTGAATATCTGAGAATATTAAGTGACAAAACAATTCTGATCAATAATCACTGAATGCCTCCTTTTTTTAACTCATCATGCCACACATTTTAATTCTCTGCTCAGTGATCTTACTAACTATCTAATCGACAGCAGAGCAAACTCGTTGGGAAGTATTGAATCATTTACTTTGCCAAAATTCTAAAAGTAATCATCAATTCATTGTTATTACATCAGTCATACAGTAATTCAGTTAAGGTTCAGTAACAAACATCATAAGATTCCCCCTACCACCCCACTCTCTCTCTCTTCACCAATCTCTCTCTCCTCCCACCCACAGTTTTTACTCTCACACGCTGTCTCCCCACCACTCTTTCTCTCCTCCAGTCATCCTAGCACCCATACTGTAACTACTCCTCAGTCTCTCTCTCCCCCACTCTTTCTCTCACACACTCTCTTCCACTCCGCTGCCCCATCCACACGCTTTCCTCCCACAATCTGTCTCCCTGTCACTCTCTCTCCATTCACTATCTCTACCCCACTGACTCTCTTCACCTCTCTCTCTCTCTCTCTGTCTCCCCTCTCCCTCTCTCCTCCCTAGTCGATCTACCCTCTACTCTCCCTCTCTCCGCAT
>NC_057749.1:432778-435740 GCF_004010195.1 Chiloscyllium plagiosum
CTCTCTGTCGCCAATCTCTCTCTCCCCTCTCTCTCTGCCCCGCTCTCTCTCCTCCCAACACTTTCACAGTCTCCTCCCCACTCTCTCTCCCTGTCTGCCTCTCTCCCTGTCCCAACTCTCTGTCTCACTCTGCCCCACTCTCTGTCTCTGTACACCCACTCTCTACCCCTCACTCTCTTTCTCTGCCAAATCCCCCTTTCTACCCCAACTCTCTCCCTCTCTCTCTTTCTCTCTATACTACCCCACCTCCCTCTCTCTGTTCCCCACTCTATCTCTATCTTGCCCTCTCTCGGTGACTGAAAGAACTTTTGACCAGGATTCATCTCCCGAGGTAATATGGGCTGAGGTCAGAAACAAGAGAGGAGAGCTGGGAGTGGGGGTGGGGTGAGGTAATTACCCCCCGATCCCCCTCCCCACTCGATTTCCCGCCCCAGGATCCCCCCATCATTCCTCCATCATTCCCCCTCCATTATTCCCCCTCCATCATTCCCCTGCATCATTCTCCCCCCCCCCCACCATTCTCTTCTGGAGTGGGGGTGGGTTGAGGTAATTACCTTTTGACTTCTGTTACTATGTTCAGAAACTGCCTTTTAGATTGAGGTGAACAGAAACTGCATTTCTAATAACAAGCTGGGAGGTTTTTATATGCCTCCACAGAGTTCCAGGGAGATAGAGGAGAGGATTGGCAAAATGATTCTGGGCAGGAGTGAAAGGAACATGGTGGTCATTATGAGGGAGTTTAACTTCCCCAACATTGATTGGAAATGCATAACTCTAGTATGTCGGATGGATCAGTTTTTGTCCAATGTGTGCAGGAGGGCTTCCTGACATAGTTCGTCGAAGGGCTGACAAGAGGGGACACCACGCTGGATTTGGTGCTTGGTAAAGAACTAGCCCAGGTGCTTGTTTTAGTTGTGGGTGAGCACTATGGAGGGAGTGACCATAGTTCAGTTACATTTAGTTTAGCGATGGAAAAGGATAGGTACTTGCCACAAGGCAATACTTATCGATGGGGCAAGGGCAATTATAATGCAATTAGGCAAGACTTAGGGTGCATAGAATAGGGTAACAAATTGCAGGGGATAGGGAGAATCGAAATGTGGAGCTGGATTAAGAAACAAATATTGCGTGTCCTTGATAGATATGTCCCTGTCAGACAGGGAGCAAGTGATAAGGTCAGGGAACCGTGGTTTACTACAGAATTTGCATCGCTTGTGATGCGGAATAACGAAGCTTATGTGACAATGAGACAAGATTGTTCAGATTAGTTCGGAAGGATTTAAAGAGAGAGTAAAGAAGAAAAAGAGAGGATATGAGCAGATGAAGGAGAACCCTAAAACTTTCCATTGGTATGAGAGCAATAAAAGGATGATTAGGGTAGGAATAAGGCCAGTCAAAGACAGAAGTCAGAAGTTGAATGTGGACCCTGTGGAGATCGGAGAGGTGCTAAATGAATATTTCTCATCGTTTTTCACTCAGGAAAAGGAGAATATTGTATAAGAGAAGAATTAGATACAAAATATTAGACTAGAAAGGAATGAGGTTAGAAAGGAAGAGATGTTATCAATTCTCGAATGAGTGAAAGTAGACAAGTCCCCTGGGCCAGATGGGATTTATCTGAAGGTTCTCTGGGAAGCTAGAAAACATTGGCGGAGGCTTTGGTATTCGGACTGCAGGATAGCAAATGTTGTGCCCTTGATCAAGAAGGGCAGTAGAGATGATCCAGGTAATTTTAGACATGAGCATTACTTGGGTTGTTCGAAAAGCTTTGGAAAATTTTTATTAGAGATAGGATTTATAATCATCTTGCAAGCATTTTTTTTCAGATAGTCAACATTGTTTCGTCAAGACCATGTTGTGTCTCACAAACCTCACTGAGTTTTTTGAGAAGGTGACAAAGTATGCAGATGAGGTGATGCACGTGGACTTCAGTAAAGCCTTTGATAAGGGTCCACATGGGATGTTCTTGGAGAAAATGCAGAGGCATGGGATTAAGGGTGATTTAGCAGTTTGGATTAGAAACTGGCTTTCTGAAAGAAGGCAGCGAATAGTGGTTGATGGAATATGTTCATCTTGGTGTCCGGTTAATAGTGGTGTGCCCCAAGTATCTGCTTTGGGACCACTGGTATTTTTACAAATGACTTAGGCGCAGGTATAGGTGATGGGTTAGTAAGTTTGCAGATGACACTAAAGTCAGTGGAGTTTGTGGACAGTGTGGAGGAAAGTTGCAGGGGGATTTGGATTATCTGCAAAATTGGGCTGAGAAGTGGTAAATGGAGTTTAATGCTGCTAAACGTGATTCACTTTGCAAAGAATAATAGTAAGGCAGAATACTGGGTCAATGGAAAGATTATTGATAGTATGGATGTGCATAGCAATGTTGGAGTCCATGTCCATAGATCCCTAAAAGTGGTGGTAGTGCTGCTAAGAAGGCATATGGTGTGTTAGGTTTTATTGGTTGAAGAATTGAGTTCCGGAGCCGTAATAGCCGTAATAGGGGATTAATGGAGGCATACGAGATGCCCAGATGATTAGACAGGGTAGATAGTGATTTTTTTCCTAGCATGTCAGCTTGTACAAGGGGGCCTAACTCTAAACTGAGGGGTGATAGATTTAAGACAGATGTCCGAGGCAGGTTATTCAGTCAGAGAGTGCTAAGTGCGTGGAATGCTCTGCCTGGAAACGTAGTTAACTCAGCCACATTAGAGAGATTTAAACAATCCTTGGATTGATGATGATGGAATAGTGTAGGGGGATGAGCTTAGATGAGTTCACAGGTCAGCGCATCATTGAGCATCGAAGTTCGTGTTCTGCTCTGTATTGTTCGATGTTTGATGTTCGATGTTCCCCCACCACTGTCTCTACTCCCCACTCTCTCACACACTCCTCCACACAGTCTCTCTGCCTCTCCCCACTTGCTCTCTCCCCCATTCTCTCTCAGCACCCACTGTCTATCTTTATC